>NC_133333.1:134356608-134671108 GCF_042186555.1 Aquarana catesbeiana | reverse complement strand
GACACACATACACACATAAACTGACACACATACATACACACTCACATACATACAGTACATACACAAAACCACAGCTTACTATATTACCAGAGTTTTGCACCTGCACCACAGAGTAAGATGCCTGTGTACACAGTACTGCATGGAAGGAAAGCAGGGCAGGTCAGGACTCAGGAAGCAGCTTTCCCAATGCACAGCTCTGCCAATCACTGCCTTCTCCTGTTCTGCAGTTCAGTGTTTATTAAAGACAGATAGCTGTCAAGGCTGTACTAGAATACTACATAACTACAAAAAATAGCATCTGCCTTCCCCTGCCTGCCTGCCTTTCAAGACTAAGTGCTACTGTGCTTCTCCTCCTCCCTGCTGACAGGAGTAGTAAGTGACATCTCCTGTCAGACTATAGTGGCAGAGCCTAATACAAGATTATCATGGCCCCCCATGCACCTGGGACCCCTGGGGTGCCCATGCATTAAGACAGCCCTGGACTGAGATAACGGAGGAAATTTTTGAAACAGGACATTGAAAGCAGCATGCCAGTTACATGCCATATGCCATATACATACACAGTGTAGTCAGTGTAGACTATATATACAGTGCATGCAGTGTATTAATATATATATACTGTGTAATATATATATATATATATATATATATATATATATATATATATATATATATGAGAAAAAGTCCAAAGGATTGCTGCACTTAAAAACTTTGTTTATTCGTTCAAAGATTTGTAAAGTTACATCTCAGAAAGTGTTCAAAAAGATTTCCGTTTCGGGCTCACATGCTCACACCCTTCCTCAGATCAGAACACATCTAACATTTTGATCACAGACATTGCAATTTAACATTTTTCAAAAAAAAAAAATCAAATATGGAATCAATCTATGGTTAATCGCTCATTAGTTCATTAATCATTTCACACCACTGATATACAATTGGTTAACCATGTGCAGACGCATCTCATTATTAACTCAGGAACCATCATATTGTCATTCTATAGAAAAAATATATACATATATAAACATATCACAATCAGAATATTCAAAAGGATACCATAAAATACTTTTATAGATAATGTATTATAAATCATACAAATACATAAAGATCTGTATTTAAACCTTTTGGAGTAATAGTATTAAGAAAATGTATCCAATGAGCCTCACGTTTTCTTAAAATTAATTCACAATCGCCTCCTCTTCTGTTTTTATTAATGCCTTCCAGCACCATGAATTTTAACTGGGAAGTTGTATGCCCCTTCTCTATAAAGTGTCTAGCTAGTGGTAACTGTATTCATTTATCTCTAATTGAGTATTTATGTCTGGCTCTACGATCTTTAACCTTTTGGGTTGTTTCCCCAATATATAATAATCCACATGGACATTTTATGGCATAAATCACATATGATAATTGGCAGGAAAGTGGCCCTTTTCCCTTAATCATGGAATTACATTGGATACATGTCAGACAAGAAATGATCCCAGGTTATTTGGTCCCAGAAAAGTTATCCTGGGAATAAGAGGAGAAAATTGATTGGATCTTACCAATCGATCCCTCAAAGTTCTCCCCTTTCTATATGAGGATAATGGTAGATTCCAAAATTCATTCTATGATAAAGGGAAAAAGTACATCACACCCACATAAAGAAAGCTGCGCTCAAACAAAACAGTCTATGTAATGACATCAGAGAGGTTTTGAAATCCTTCCAGAATAAACAGCACCGCCACCGTGTACTTTGAAGCAATAGTGACAATCCACCCTAATAGTTAAAACCTGCTTACCAGATGGCAAGCATAAAAGGGCAGGTGGCTATAGCCCAGCCAAGGCCTTTTAGCTTGCTGGCACTCCCGGTGTTCGTGTGGGGGGTAAAACTCCAGATTCACTTGCGTTGCCACATGTCACCATTCACCACGAAAACCACGGATGACCCAGAAGGAAGAAGAACTCACCATAGTATAAAATCCTTCAGATATTTATTTTAAAAAAAGTAGTAACTTACAGTTAAGTTAATAAAATTGCGTGTACAAAGAGCCGGCCGGCATACAAACAAACGGAGCCCGTCCTCTTACTCCGAAAGCGTGGTGACGTCAGGTACTTCTGGGTCATCCGTGGTTTTCGTGGTGAATGGTGACATGTGGCAACGCAAGTGAATCTGGAGTTTTACCCCCCACACGAACACCGGGAGTGCCAGCAAGCTAAAAGGCCTTGGCTGGGCTATAGCCACCTGCCCTTTTATGCTTGCCATCTGGTAAGCAGGTTTTAACTATTAGGGTGGATTGTCACTATTGCTTCAAAGTACACGGTGGCGGTGCTGTTTATTCTGGAAGGATTTCAAAACCTCTCTGATGTCATTACATAGACTGTTTTGTTTGAGCGCAGCTTTCTTTTTTGGACTATTTATTTTGGTGTGATCGCACTATATGCTGCTGCTAGTTACATAATTTTAGGTCAAGCGCGGTTCTTTCTATTTACACACCCACATAAAGGCTTTGATATTCCTATCAAGGGCCACTATACTTGTCAATCATCATATGTGATTTATGCCATAAAATGTCCATGTGGATTATTATATATCGGAGAAACAACCCAAAAGGTTAAAGATCGTATAGCCAGACATAAATGTTCATTTAGAGATAAATTAATACAGTTACCACTAGCTAGACACTTTACAGAGAAGGGGCATACAACTTCCCAGTTAAAATTCGTGGTGCTGGAAGGCAATAATAAAAACAGGAGAAGAGGCGATTGTGAATTAATTTTAAGAAAACGTGAGGCTCATTGGATAAATTTTCTTAATACTATTACTCCAAAAGGTTCAAATACAGATTTGGATCTTTATTTATTTGTATGATTTATAATACATTATCTATAAAAGTATTTTATGGTATCCGTTTGAATATTCTGATTGTGATATGTTTATATATGTATATATTTTTTTCTACAGAATGACAATGTGATGGTTCCTGAGTGAATAATGAGATGAGTCACCACATGGTTAACCATTTGTATATCTGTGGTGTGAAATGATTAATGAACGAAGCAATACAATTGTACTAATGAGCGATTAACCATAGATTGATTCCATATGTGATTTTTTTTTTGAAAAAATGTTAAATTGCAATGTCTGTGATCAAAATGTTAGATGTGTTCTGATCTGATGAAGGGCGTGAGCATGTGAGCCCAAACCGGAAATCTATTTGAACACTTTCTGATATGTAACTTTACAAATCTTTGAATGAATAAATAAAGTTTTTAAGTGCAGCAATCCTTTGGACTTTTTCTCTTATATGTATGGTCAGTGGGAAGACCTGATTGCTTTGCAGTAACTGTGAACCGGGTGCAGCTTTCCTCAACCACATTTGAATATATATATATATATATATATATATATATATATATATATATATATTCAGTGCATTCAGTGTAGACTATATATACAGTGCAGGCAGTGTACAGTATATAATACAGTGCATTGAAGTGGTTAGGGGAACCCTATGACAGAATTAAGAGAAAAAATGGCATGGGGTCCCCCCAAAATCCATACCAGGCCCTTTGGGTCTGGTATAGATTTCAAGGGGAATTCCATGCCCAGATTAAAAAAAAATTGGCATGCCCCTTAAAATCCATACCAGACCCTCATCCAAAAAAGCAGCCTGGCAGCCCCCCCCCCCCCCCCCAAAATCCATACCAGACCCTTATCAAAAAAAGTAGTCTGGCAGGGTCAGGAAAGGGGGGGGAAAGCAGCCCCCCTCCTCCTGAACCATACCAGGCTGCTTGCCCTCAACATGGGGAGGGTGCTTTGGAGTCCCCCCAAAGCACCTTCCCCATGTTGATGGGGACAAGGGCCTCTTCCTGACAACCCTGGCCATTGGTTGTCGGGGTCTGCGGGCGGGGGCTTATCAGAATCTGGAAGCCCCCTTTAACAAGGGGGCCCCCAGATCATGGTCCCCCCTATGTGAATGGGTATCGGGTACATTGTACCCCTACCCAATCACCAAAAAAGTGTCAAAAAGTAAAAACCACAACAGTTTTTGACAATTCTTTTATTAAAAAGAAAAAAAGGAGGCACATGTGCAGAATTCTCTAAGATGGCCGCTTAAGCCAGGAGCTCCACGCTGCCACGGCCATATGGCGCACCTAGCGGGGGACACAGGATCCTGGGACCTACCACATCGGCACCATCCGATGGCAGAAAGCCCCAGGAAGGAACACATGTCAACGGGCTTGGCACGGAGAGGCCTGGGGCCGCAATTCAACACCACAGCCATTCGGGCTGATTCCAAGATGGCGGGTGCCACACAGCCACACACCCCAGGCACAGAGGAGCTTTCCAGACTCAGACAAACCCTGGTTCCAGCTACCCTAATCTTCACCCCGGGGACCCACGTGAGTAACCACCAGACCATGGCCCCCTCCCTGGCCTCCACAGAATCCCTCATTGAACACTCTATGGAGGATCTCCTGGACTCCCCTCTGGGGCCTTCCCCTGTCCAATCAACAGATATGCCTTCTGCATCTGACCTGCCCCCTAATTCCATCCTCACAGCTCCTGACCTTTTCATGAAGCTGTCAGACCTGCTGGACAGGGGACTAGCACAAACAGCAGCCAAAATCACTGGTGATATGCAGGAAGACTTCCAGAACCTGGGATCCAGGCTGGAAGATATAGAAAAAAAGCTGGACATAACTGTTGCTAAAACTATACAGAACTCTGACCACATTCAGGTTCTCCAAGATCAACTGGATACAGCCTTATCCAGGATTGACGACCTGGAAAATAGGTCCAGGAGACAAAATCTCTGTACCAGAGGCCGCCCGGAATCAATCACTGACACCATGTCTATCATGCAAGATTTCCTCAAACAATTGATTCCCAACATCCCTCCACACAAATTGGAGATAGACCGGACCTACAGGACCCTGGGAACTCCAAGAAACGATGGCTCCCCCAGAGACATAGAAACCCATTTCTTCTCCATCAAGGAGGAAGTGATGAAGCTGTGACGCTTCCAATCTCCCCTAACTTGCTGAGGGCATGCCATACAGGTTTTTGCTCACATCTCGCCGACCACAATTCAAAAAAGGAGAACTTTGAAACCCCTTCTAACAGTGTTATCTCAATGTGACATCAAGTACAGATCGGCCTTCCCCTTTGCTTTAAAGTTTGACTTCAAAGGCTAGACGTATCCCTTCCATAGCTTCCAGGATGGTGAACATCTCCTCCTGGACCTACGTCTCATCTCACAAGAAGGGGCAATGGACTTTGCTAATTCCAGCTCTGGATCAACCAAGTGCCCCTCTCCCACAAGCCCACTGATGACTGTCTGGAACAAACCTAAACCTAAACGCTCCAAGGACACTAAACCCCCCTGATGTCCAAGGCCCCAAACCCTGACACCAATGCCATTTTTTTTCTTGCCAAGACCAGGAGGTCAGTGGCGTCACTAGGGTTGGTGTCACCTGGTTCGGTAAAACATAGTGTCACCCCCCCATCATTTAAAGAACGATGTGCAGAGTGCCCCTCACCCCCATATACCCCCTCCTAGCATAATTCCTAGCATAATACCCCCTTTCAGCACAAATCCCCTCTCTCAGCACAAGTCATCACCCTCATATACCCCCTTTCAGCACAAATCCCCCTTCTCAGCACAAAATGCCCCCATATCCCTCTTCCCAGTATAAATCCCCCCAAACCCCTCCTTCTTATACAAATTCTTTTACCTCCCAAGTTCCCCCTCTAAGCACAAATCATCCCCCCATCTATCTCCTCCCTGCACAGATCCCCCCCCCCCTCTCAGCACAAATCCCTCCTTTTAGCATAAATCCCTCCCAAACCCCTCCTTCTTACACAAATGATCTTATGAACCCCCCCAAATCTCCCCTCTGATCACAAATTCCCACCCCCATATACCCCTTTAAGTATTAAATCCCTCTTCTTGCACAGAAGCCACCCTCAGCACAAATCTTCTTATTTAATCCCTCCCTGCCAATCCCCCCTACAAGCACAACCCCCACCCCAATACAAAGGCACTCCAGATTTTCCCATTAAAAAAAAACTCTTAATCCCTCTCAGCATAAATTCTTCCTCTTATTGCACAAATCCTCAGATCCCTGCCCCTAGCACAGACTTACCGGTTATCAGTTACTGGGACCTCAGCACCGGGAGATCTCCTTCCCAGGCTCCTCCTTCTGTCAGAAGACACAGAAAAGCAGAGGAGGAACCTGCAGAAAACTTCCCTCAGCGCTCTGACACTGCTAACATGCAGCTGGCTGGGACAGATACCAGCTGCTAAAGTGTCGGCAATCATTGCGCTGGAGACACGGGGACACCCCGCAGGAGATGTTGGCAAATGCTCCATGTTAGTGATCACCGACACTGTAGCAGCCCACTGGCGCCCCCCTCGATGCTAGCACACTGTGCCCAAGACTGGAGCCCCTCCCGCCCCCACCTAATCCCGGCCCCTGGTGTCACCCCACTGGCGGGTGTCACCCGGGTGTGGACCACACCCCCCGCACACCCATAGCAACGCCACTGTCCCGGCCCCTGGTGTCACCCCTCTGGCGGGTGTCACCTGGGTGCGGACCGCACCCCCCGCACCCCCATAACAACGCCACTGCAGGAGGTTGCAGGGCAGGTAGCCCTCAGTTGCCATTTTTACTACTCCCTAGTTCTAGCTTATATCTATTTTTGACTTTTCACAAATTAGAACTTTGTTGCCTGAACACTTCTTTTTTATTACTCTGTTTAGGTCAACCCATTGATCCACTCAGTGCTGTGATCCTGAATTTCTGGGACACCTCCCTGGGGGGGTCGGATCCTTCCTCAATAGGGGGAGGAGGCGAGCCCCCCCAGGACCACATGCCTTGGACCAAAAGGTCCCCCATACCTTAGCAATCTTTTGTAGTTGTTTTTTTGGTCTAAAAATAAACCAATATATGGTGCTGCGCTCCAAAGTGCTAACGTGATCAATAAAGTGCTAAGTGTATAGTACCATACCCATACAGGTATATATATGAATATCATGAATTCCAATAGCGAAAAGATATATAAAATATACTGCAATCAAATATAAAATCCAATATTGAGATAGCTGTAAGCAAATACATTCACTGTGCAAAAATGCATTAATAGATAGCTGTGCATATGTCCATGATAAAGTGCAAAATAGATTTAAGAAATACAACAAAGTACAAGGTGAAAGTTCAAAAAACAAGTATGAATGGTGTCTTCAGAGAAAGGTGCTGGTGATTTAGAGTCAGCATCTAGCAGAAATGCCAAGGTGACTTTGGTGATTATATCTTCAGTGCGCTTTCACCCACAGGTGTAGTGGCCCCTTACCTTACTGCTGTAAGGTAAACAGTAAAAAAAATTAGCCAGGGATAATCCGGGATACTGCATCCCACAAATGATCTCTCTAGATTTGTGTCCTCATTGGTTCCAAACTAGCTGCAGCCCAATGCTGATGTCCTATATATTTTCTTTCCTTGGATAGTTTATAGCCATAAAGCTTCCTCTCAGGGCAATGTATTGGGCCAGTAAAGGGAGAAGGACAGACAGGAAGTCCCAATAGTGAAGTATACCAAAATAGGTAATTTATTTAAAACAGGATATACTGCAGTACTCACATTAAGGCATTTACAACAGGATACAAACAAACGAGCAGCGAGCTCGTGATAAAAACGTTACTTCCAGTGTCCGTACGTTCCAAAAACATGGGGACAAGGTGCTTTGGGGGACTACTCCAAAGCACCCTCCCCATGTTGTGGGCATGTGGCCTGGTACGGTTCAGGAGGGGGTGCTCTCTTGTCCCCCCTCTTTTTCTGCAGCCTGCCAGGTTGCGTGCTCGGATAAGGGTCTGGTATGGATTTTGGGGGGGACTCCTATGCCATTTTTTTTGAAAAATTGGCACAGGGTTCCCCTTAATTTCCATACCAGACCTGAAGGGCCTGGTATGGATTTTGGGGGAACCCCCACGCAATTTTTTTAAATTTTTGGTTCAGGGTTCCCCTTAATATTCATACCAGGCCCCAAGGGCCTGGTAATGGACCAGGGGGGAACCCATGCCTTTTTTTCAATGAGTTTTATCCATATTGCTGAGAACTGACAATTCATTACAGCCGCTATCAGTTTTAAATGATTTTTTTCCTTTAGAAATGTAATTTTGCTGTGGTACTGTTCTAAACACAGGGAAAAATGCGCCACTTTACAGGCATACTATAGACACCCCCTAGGCACGATATTTAAAGGAATATTTCATTTTTGTTGTTTCACTTTAAGCATTATTAAAACCACATCCATCTTCAATCACGCCACCCTACGGACCCAAAAAAATTGAAAAAAAAAAAATGTTCTGCCTCGATGGGAGGCCTCCCACAGACTGCTGTCTCTTGGCTGTAAAAGCTGTTATATAGGCAAGGGAGGGGCCACCCGGTGATGTAACCGAGTGACCCCGCCTCCTTCTGATGTCATGAGACATCAGATGGGGGCGGGGTCATCTGGTGAATGAGTAGGGGTACAATGTACCCCATGCTAATTTACATAGGGGGGCCAGGATCTGGGGGCTTCCAGATTCCAATAAGCCCCCCACCCACAGAGCCCGACAACCAATGGCCAGCGTTGTCGGGAAGAGGCTCTTATTATGTATAGTGTGATGTACATAGATGACTATACAAGCAAAATATCAATTTTTCTACTGATAATTATTTGTAATATAGCCCTGCCTCTGTTTGTTTCATTTCCCCCTTCCAAAACTGTGTTTTTCTGGGCTCAGGAGCAACACAATTTTGGAAGGGGGAAAGGAAACAAACAGGGGCAGGGCTATATTACAAATAATTATCAGTAGAAAAATTGATATTTTGCTTGTATAGTCATCTATGTACATCACACTATACATAATCCTGACTACAGGTCCCTGTAGCTAACACAAACAACATCAACACTGTATATAATGAACCAGAGCCCCCCCCCCCCCAACCTCAAGGGAGGCCCTCTGCCTGAAGGAATTCTTGAATCCATCTGGAGCAGGATGGACAGCAGTCCATGCTAAAAACCTGCAACGAAAGACATAAAGAACACCATCCTACCACTAACAACTAGCTGTACATAATTTCTGTCAGGAGTGGGTTAATATCCTGCTGACAGAAAGAAATCAACATCAAAATCACACACATTACTTCATCCTATTTTTATTCTTTCAGAAGGGAGTTACTATACTGCTGACAGAAACAAAACTCTCTGGAGTTCCTGGTGGGAGGGGCCCTCCCTGGACTATTAAGCTCCTTGAAGAGTCAGTTAGGACTTAGGTCCACCCAGAGTTCATCTGTGGGAATCCTCATCCAACAGGCACAGGTCAGGGTGACAGGCCTGGCCTAATCCTGAAAATTATCAGAGAAGCAGTCTATGTAACAATTTCCATCTGTGAGCTCCACACTCTAGCAGTCCCTCAAGCATAGAAATTAGGGATGGGCGAACGGTTTGGCCCAAGCAAAAGTTTGGGCGGAACTATGGTTGCTCGGATGTTCGGTGAACACCGAACAATATGCGGTGTTCGGGGCAAATTCGAAAGCCGCCATAATACCATTAGAGTCTATGGGACACGAACATGAAAAATCAAAAGTGCTCATTTTAAAGGCTTATATGCAAGTTATTGCCATAAAAATTGTTTGGGGACCCGGTTCCTGCCCCAGGGAACATGTATCAATGCAAACATTTTTTTTAAAAATGGCTGTTTTTTCGGGAGCAGTGATTTTTTTAATGCTTAACCACTTGCTGCCCACCCTATTACCAAATGACGGCAGCAAAGTGGTGTGATATTCCTGACCAGACGTCATATGATGTGATCAGGAATATCGAGCCACTGTGCGCCCCCGGGGGCGCGCATTGCGGCGATCGTTGTTGCGGGGTGTCAGTCTGACACCCTGCAACACCGATCTAGGTAAAGAGTCTCTGACGGAGACTCTTTACCACGTGATCAGCCGCGTCCAATCATGATCAATCGGTGATCGGCTTTTCCTCACTCACGTCTGACAGACGCGAGTAGAGGAGAGCCGATCGGCTGCTCTCCTGACAGGGGGGGTCTGGGCTGATTGTTTATCAGCACAGCCCCCCCTTGGATCCTACCCAGGACCACCAGGGAAGCTGTCCAGGACCACCTGGGAAGCCATCCACACTGGACCACCAGGTATGCCCCTAGACCCCCAGGGAAATGCCACTGTGTGCCAGGCAGCTGCCAATCTGTGCCCAGGCAGCTGCCAATCAGTGCCCACTTCAATGCCTACCACTGCCAGTGCCACCAGGGATGCCCATCAGTGCCTCATATCAGTGCCACGTATCAGTGCCCATCAGTGCCACGTATCAGTGCCCATCAGTGCCGCCTATCAATGCCCATCAGTGCCCAGCAGTGCTGCCTATCAGTGCCGCCTATCAGCACCACCCTATCAGTGCCCAGCAGTGCCCAGGAGTGCCACCTTTCATTGCCCATCAGTGTTGCCTATCAGTGCCCATCAGTGCCAACCAGTGCCACCCAGTGCCATCCATCAGTGCCCATCAGTGCCGTCTATCAATGCCCATCAGTGCTGCATATGAGTGCCACCCATCAGTGCTGCCTACCAGTGCCCATCAGTGCCGCATATCAGTGCCCATCAGTGCCGCATATCAGTGCCCATCGTCAGTGCCCGTCAGTGCCCGCTCATTGGTGCCACCTCATCGGTGCCGCCGTATCAGTGCCTGTCAGTGCCGCCTTATTAGTGCCCATCAGTGAAAGAGAAAACTTACTTATTTACAATTTTTTTTAACAGAAACAAAAGCAAAACTTTTATTTTTTTCAAAATTTTCGGTCTTTTTTTATTTGTTTAGCAAAAAATAAAAACCACAGAGGTGATCAAATACCACCAAAAGAAAGCTCTATTTGTGGGAACAAAATGATAAAAAATTTAGTTTGGGTAAAGTGTTGTATGACCACGCAATTGTCATTCAAAGTGCGACAGCACTGAAAGCTGAAAATTGGTCTGGGCGGGAAGGTGTCTAAGTGCCCAGTATTGAAGTGGTTAAAGTGAAACAATAAAAATGAAATATTCCAATCACACTGACGGATGGGGTGTTGTTCCCCCCCCTTTAACACAGTTTGATCCCATGTGGGGTGTCTGGGGAGGTTGGACAATACCCTTGCCTGATAAGTAGCAATAATATCTTTCTACCGTTCACTTATTATTACTATGTTCTGTCACTTGTATTTAACTGAGTGATTATTTTTTTGTTTTTTTACATTGTCAATTTATGACAGATACTATTTTCACCCTGTACTATGCAATATGGTTCAATAAAAAACATTGAAAATAAAAATGAAATATTCCTTTAAACATCATGCCTGGGGGGTGTCTATAGTATGCCTGTAAAGTGGCGCATTTTTCCCATGTTTAGAACAGTACCACAGCAAAATTGCATTTCTAAAGGAAAAATTGTCATTTAAAACTGATTGTGGCTGTAATGAATTGTTGGGTCTCGGCAATATCGATAAAACTCATTGAAAAAAATGGCATGGGTTCCCCCCAGTCCATTACCAGGCCCTTTGGGTCTGGTATGAATATTAAGGGGAACCCCACACCAAAAATGTAAAAAAAAATTGTGTAGGGGTCCCCCCAAATCCATACCAGGCCCTTCAGGTCTGGTATGGAAATTAAGGGGAACCCTGTGCCAAATAAAAAAAAAAAATGCTGTAGGGGTCCCCCCAAAATCCAAACCAGACCCTTGAGGTCTGGTATGGATTTTAAGGGGAACCCTGTGCCAAAATTTAAAAAAAATGGGGTCAATGGGGTAAAAAAATTGCGTGGGGGTCCCCTCAAAATCCATACCAGACCCTTATCCAAGCACACAATTTGGCAGGCCGCAGGAAAACGGGGGGGACAAGAGAGCGCCCCCCTTCCTGAACCATACCAGGCCACATGCCCTCAACATGGGGAGGGTGCTTTGGGGTCTGACCCCAAAGCACCTTGTCCCCATGTTGATGGGGACAAGGGCCTCATCCCCACAACCCTTGCCCAGTGGTATGCGGAAGTGGGCTTATCGGAATCTGGAAACCCCCTTTAACAAGGGGACCCTCAGATCCTGGCCCCCCATGTATATTTTTAATTGGGTACATTGAACCCTACCATTTCACAAAAAAAGTGTCAAAAATGGTAAAAAAAGACAAGAGACAATTTGGGACAAGTCCTTTATTAAGGCTTTATTAAGGCTAAAAAAATTAAATGTCCCGCGATGTAAATCCAAGCAGCCCAACGGACCGAAAAAGAAAAAAGCCGCAACAGTTCCGCCTCCATGGGAGGCTCCCATCGAGTGACGCTTCTTCTTGGTGACAGCTGTTTTGTTTTTTGGTTCGGGGTTTCCCTTAATATTCATACCAGACCCAAAGGGCCTGGTAATGGACTGGGGGGACCCATGCCCTTTTTTTTCAATGAGCTTTATCTATATTGCCGAGACCCCAACAATTCATTATAGCCGCGATCAGTTTTAAATTACTTTTAATAGAAACTAACTTTTCCAATAGAAATGTAATTTTGCTGTGGTACTGTTCTAAACACAGGGAAAATTTGCCACTTTACAGGCATACTATAGACACCCTCCAGGCATGATATTTAAAGGAATATTTAATTGTTATTGTTACACTTTAACCACTTAAGCCCCAGACCATTTTGCTGGCCAAGGGTCTGGTTTGGATTTTGGGGGGACCCATACGCCATTTTTTTTTAAATTTGGCACAGGATTCCCCTTAATTTCTATACCAGACCTGAAGGGCCTGGTAGGGATTTGGGGGGACCCCCACGCAATTTTTTTTTTACATTTTTGGTTTGGGGTTCCCCTTAATATTCATACCAGACCCAAAGGGCCTGGTAATGGACTGGGGGGAACCCATGCCATTTTTTTCAATGAGTTTTGTTGATATTGCTGAGACCCAACAATTCATTACAGCCACAATCAGTTTTAAATGACAATTTTTCCTTTAGAAATGTAATTTTGTTGTGGTACTGTTCTAAACATGGGAAAAATGCACCACTTTACAGGCATACTATAGACACCCTCCAGGCATGATATTTAAAGGAATATTTCATTGTTATTGTTACACTTTAACCACTTAAGCCCCGGACCATTTTGCTGGCCAAAGACCAGAGCACTTTTTGCGATTCAGCACTGCGTCGCTTTAACTGACAATTGCGCAGTCGTGTGAAGTGGCTCCAAAACAAAGTTGACGTCCTTTTTTTCCCACAAATAGAGATTTCTTTTGGTGGTATTTGATCACCTCCGCGGTTTTTATTTTTTGCGCTATAAACAAAAATAGAGTGAAAATTTTGAAAAAAACACATTATTTTTTTACTTTTTGCTATAATAAATATCCCCCAAAAATATATAAATATTTTTTTTTCCTCAGTTTAGGCCGATACGTATTCTTCTACATATTTTTGGTAAAAAAAACCCGCAATAAGCGTTTATTGATTGGTTTGCGCAAAAGTTATAGCGTCTACAAAATAGAGATAGTTTTATGGCATTTTTATTAATAATTTTTTTTACTAGTAATGGCGGTGATCTGCGATTTTTATCATGATTACGACATTATGGCGGATACATCAGACAATTTTGACACATTTTTGGGACCATTGTCATTTTTACAGTGATCAGTGCTATAAAATTGCACTGATTACTGTAAAAAATTACACTGGCAGTGAAGGGGTTAATCACTAGGGGGCTAGTGAGGGGTTAAGTGTGTCCTAGGGATGTGTTCTAACTGTGGGGGGGAGGGGCTGTGTGTGACACATCACTGATCATAGCTCCCGATCACAGGGAGCTATGATCAGTGACACTGTCACTAGGCAGAACGAGGAGATGCTTGTTTACATTAGCATCTCCCCGTTCCTCCTCTCCGTGAGACGAGCGTGGGTATCCCCGCAGGCATCGAGTCTGAGGGACCCGCGATCCTACTCCCGGAGCTTGCAGCGGGAGTGTGCGTGCGCCAGCAGCAGCGCGCACGCGATGGCATGGTGGCAAATTCAAAGGGACGTACAGGTATGCCTATTTGCCCAGACATGCCATTCTGCTGACGTAAAAGTACATGTAGCGGTTGGCAAGCGGTTAAGCATTAAAAAAATCACTGCTCCTGAAAAAACATGTGTTTTTAAAAAAAATGTTTGCATTGATACATGTCCCCTGGGGCAGGACCCGGGTCCCCAAACACTTTTTATGGCAATAACTTGCATATAAGCCTTTAAAATTAGCACTTTTGATTTTTCATGTTTGTGTCCCATAGACTTTAACAGTGTTCGTGTGTTCGTCCAAGTTTTTTGCCTGTTCGCATGTTCTGGTGCGAACCAAACCGGGGGGGTGTTCGGCTCATCCTTAATAGAAATGTGAATCAGGCAGTCTCCTCCTACCTCCTTCAGCTTCTCTGATAGAGACAGAGTAGCTCCTGGCAGGCTGTCCTGCTCTCATGACCACCACTCTGTCCTTGAGGATTGCTTTCCCCAGCCTCCATTCCCTTTGAATACCCTGAAACCAGGCCCAGGTCTCCTCACAATCTGGCACCCGCAAAAACTTGGGGATGTGCATGTACTCTCACACCAGGTCATCCTCCCACTCTCCAAGGGAGTTCTCAATGATGTCCATGGTGTCAGTGTTCAGACAGAGGTGCCCCACATAGATTTACACTCCCCCCTTACACGTTTACCACCTATCGCTAGAGTGGTCACTTGCATTTTGTGGGGATATATGACCCCTAGATTACATTGTTTGGTGCCTATGCCTGGCACCCGGTGTGACCAGCATGCCTGTGGTAAGGGTAATCCAGCCAGTCTCCATTCGGACGCCGCTGGATTGCGGTGCGGTGCGGCTCGGTTCCCTGTAATCGTATTCCGGGCAGATGTATGTATGACGCGATCAAACCTCAATGCGTTTCAGCCAATAGGAACAACCGTCATCAGGAAGCTCTCCCTAAAAAAAATTACTTTTGGTGGTAAAGCAGTAGTAAACTGCAATTGGCGGAAAAAATAAATCTCCTGAAAGGTAATGTCATAATGTGCTAGTATGCATCGCATACTTGCACATTATGAGAGACTTACCTCAAAACAAAGCTCTCCAGCACCGCGCTGTCACTGTTGAGAGGTCTTACATCTTCCCCCTGTGGGAGCCACAGTTTACGGCACGGGTTCTAAAGGTCCAGCACTGTATGCGCCGGTGACGTTGCTGGCTGCATGCACTCTGAATATCTCCTAAACAGTGCAAGTTTAGGAGATATTCACAGTACCTACAGGTAAGCCTTATTATAGGCTTACCTGTAGGTGCAAGTGGTATAACATAGTTTACTACTGTAAATGTATCAAGAGATCAGTATCAGTTAAGAGTGTTGAGACAAACCATTTACCATGGACAGGGGTACTTACAATGATTATTTACCCATGTAAAACCTTTATCCAAAAGAAAGAAAAAACGTTGCTGTAACTGCTTGTGTAACTGCAGTGCGAGCTGGGGTTTGGCTTCAATTTGTTAGTGTATTTAAATCTGCTAGTCCATCTAATACTCCCCTTCTCCCAGAATAACAAGGCTGCTGTCTGCTGTACCCCCTGCACTTCTTCATCAGAGGGGGGGCACTCTAATACAGGGGGTGTGTTACTGGCCAAATCATCAGGGGATCACAGAGGGGGGAAAAAGTCTAAAAAATTTAAACGAAAGCAGCCATCACATCTAAGGTTTGGTAAGCTGAAATATATTACATTTTTGGTTTTAGGTTTAATACTTCTTTGGGTGGAATTCTGATGGTCTTGATTCAGTGTAGAGCTTGCTTCTCTTTCAGAGTAAAGCTGGCCAGACACTAGTATTATTAATATTATTATACAGGATTTATATAGCGCCAACAGTTTCCGCAGCACTTTACAAAATAAAGGAAGACAATACAGCAACAATATAATTCAATACAAAAGGGTTAAGAGGGATTTTTGTTTAAAAAAGTCATATTTTCACATTGTTTGTTCCATTTTCAACTGTTTAGTGGGATCATATCGGTGTTCGTTTTTAACTATAGTGATGAGAAAATTTGGAGGAGCAGAATGGACATTTTTCCCCAAATGATCAAATTTCTAACAGTTGTAATGGAAATTTGTAAGTTCTGTATATAATTGTATTGTATTTTCTATGTATTGCACTCTGCCCTCACTGTGCACACAGCACTAATAATGTTTTCAGTAAATGTTTACATTCTTTTGAGTCCTGATTAGAATTAGCCTGCCTATGTAACGCCCCTTGTTACCATAAACCTACAATTGTAATATTAATGTGATACCTACGTAATCATGTGCATAAAAACCTTCAATTGCGTCATAATAAAGCAGAACAGTAATTTGGAAAGATGCTGAGCGTATCTTTTGTGTCTGTTCCCTACTGCAGTAGATATTATTAATTTGGAACCACTAATCAATATGAGGATAGGAGTTGCCTATCATCAATTTAACCGAGTCATGCATGGCGAGCCAGCCAGGAGGGGATTCCAGGTGACCCTGAGTATCCGAAACGAGGAGCTTGAGACGATCCGGGAATTTCTGATAATCAGCCGGCTGAGGTAAGCCTTTTGCTTACATTTGAGTTATCAGACTTCCTTGATCGGTAAGGCATTTTCGGGACAAAGGGTACCTATTTTACTCCCCTTAATCGAACTGTATTGATTGGTGGTTATATGTTATGTTGTCCCTGTCTATTGTCCATCGGAGTGTTATAAATAAGAAAGGGAAGAATAGTACTGTTCACAGGTATATGTAGTACATCTGCTAGATAAAGTAGTTTAGAGTCAAGAGGGTATAGGCACAAGTAGAGAAGAGAGAAGACTGGCCAGTCATTATGGGCATTGAATTAAGTAAGGGAATGAAGGATAAGAGACCCTCAAAAATGCCCAGCGCAAGAGAAGCGCTATATATGAACCGAAGGTGTGGTTCCGCCTATACTGAGCCCCTAGATTAATGGTTAGAGTGGACAGGGATCCACAATGGGTAACTGGGTTACCAAGGTCCACAGGGACTAAGAATCATGCAGAGTAAATAGCTAGAGAAACAGCTATCAATGTGAGCAGGATGGATCAAGGGTGACATTAGAACTAGACAGAAAGGGACATTTTCATGTTAAGTTGTGGGATGAATTTGGGATCAGGCACTACAACTAGTAAAAGTCAGAAACAGAGAAATGAGAGGTAAAACAGAATACTTTATATGTTGTCAGAGAGGGAAGATGGGATGAGCACTGTGGCTCCCCATCTGATCACAGAATCATAGAAGCTAGATATAAAAGTTATTTAAACAAAATAAGGAAAGCAGAATTTAGGCAGGGAAATATTAAAGAGTTAAAAGAAAGTGAGAGAATGATATGCATGTGTTGTGTACAAATGGGAAAAATGTAAGCGATTTTAGAGAGATATTGGTGTGTGTGCGAATGCTGGGACCTCTAGTTCTATTGCTTGTGTGTGTCATGTACGCAGATGTGACCCCCTCCTTTGTGCTCTCATGAAAGAAATGTGGCTGGGATGAGAGGTTAGTGATAAGCTGGAAGGACACCATTGCCAATTTCTGTTTTTTAGACAAAACATTTATAACAAAATGTGCCGGGTTAACGAATCTAATGGTAAACAATGTGATCACAATTATTTTGAATCTGTTTTTTTTAACCGTGTATTACACAAATTGAATATCCTTTGATAGTGGAAACAGTGCATTTAAAAAAGGGAAATTAAGTAAAATTAAGTAATAATGAGTATTAATTTCTAATATGAGTTTAACAATTTTATAGATATAACTGGTTTAGACAACCTTTGGTTGGAAATGAAATCCAGGTTATTGGGGAAATTTGTAAAAATGGGATTAGTTTAGATTAAGATAACAATTTTGGAATTTTACATTTATACAATAAGCCCTTATTGAGAGAAAAAAAAGATTAAGATGAGGTTGTTATTTTGAATAAAGCTGCCATAATATTTAACAAAGCCAAGATGGATGGGATACATAAGAAGTTTTTCTACAAAAATGATATTGTAAGGTTTTTGATGAAAACTTGATGTGTGGTCCATGATGTAAGAGTAATAATAAATAAAATTTAAATATAACAGACCCATCACATCAAGTCCACACACCCTGTTAGGATAGATGCCACCTGCAGCCAGTTGTTTTATAGTTTTTGATGCTTTCTGGTCCATCATACAGATTCTTGGTCCTTTTGTTTTTATTTATTTTTATTTTTGAAATCCAAAGCAGAATGTGTGGATTGTGAAATGATGTGCCCCTTTTTCTTGTAAAGTACAGTGGTATAAGCAGAAGAATAGTTTTGGATTTATGGACATCTCTGCATGACCGCAGGGTATTGTTATCATTTATTATAATATTGCCAGGAAAAAGTTGTCTTTTGAAACATGAAACTGGAGTTCTTACACAAATAGTGTGATAGAAAACAAGACATTGTAATATATTTATGCAAGCTGGACCCAGTAATGAAGGGTTACCCCGATATATCAGAGCTGTAGCTTTTATGCAAAGGTGTGTTAAATTGATGACATAGGAATCAGCTGCTGTGAGTCCAGTGCAGGACACACTCCCTGAAGACCCAGATATTACATTTTTTGTAGATTTGAGTATGCAGTTTATCACCCAGAAGGATACCCTGTATTCAAAGTCATTGGATCCTTTTTCCCCAGCTCAAGAAGCAGAGCTCCATGTTTTAGCAAAGCCTGTGAGCTATAAAAAGAGTGTATATTTATATAGATAGTCGAGATATAGAGAGCTTTTGGTTCCATTTGAAGGGCCAGAAGTTTGTTTTTACTTCGGCAGGTAAACCAATAAAGCATGCCAAGTTAATTTGATTGGCTGTTTTCAGCCTTCCAGCTTCTTGCTGAGGTAGCCATATTAACTTTCACACATGGAAGCAGACCAGGTGACTAAGGATGCTGCATTTACAGCCCCGGACACTTGATGGGTCTGTGCAACTCACAGATTCCACCCTAGTTCTGGCCCAGTATAGCTGGGATTAATAATTCAACTTTAAGGACCCCAGAACGAGAAGAACAAGTGGTCCACAGGGGGCAACTTCTTATGAAACAGGACTTTGGAAAAGGTGATCATTTATGTCTGTCAGCCACTCTTTTCCCTCCAACTTGACACATGGACCGTGTCATCAGTCACAAGCAGTTATGGCTGCCTTAGTAAATGAGCATGGGATAGAGCCAGGGTTCACCACAGTTGTTTTTATAACATACCACTTCTTGTTTTACCTGTTACCAAAGGTGTTACCAAAAGCTCAACATCCCTTCCAGAGATTACAAAAAAGATATATCCAGATGCCCAAGTCAGGATCTTACGAGTATGCATTTTGTCTGTATGGACATGTTTTTTGGATGTCCAGTGGCAAATGCTACTGCAAAGGCCACAGTAAAAAGTGTTATCAGAAGTAGTTTGTAAATATAGAGTGCAGAAAGTACAGAGAGTAACAAAAGAAATCATTTTTTATAGGAGAGTCCTTACTAGAAGTTTTGAGGTTTTATTTTTACACCCCCTACTGTCTACAATGTAGCGGACAAAGTAAAGTAAGAAACTAGAAAACTTTTGCCTGAATGTTTTCTTAAATTTTATCAAGCCCCTAAGGGGATGTTGGACTCTCTCCCTATGAGATTTTGTTTGGGAGTGTGTTACTCACTTGCTTATATTTTGTCTCAGCAGCTGAAGTCCTCCATTCGGATCTCACGGAGAATGCTGATGATCTTTTAAGGTTTTTTACAAACTCATTTATGTTTTTTCTCCCTAATTCCAGATCCTAAAAGTTTGGAAGGATCTAAAACTAAAGCCAGGTGACTTTTGGATTGTTAAGAGACATTTATATATAAGGAAATGTTTGGAGACTCAATACAGCATCTATTTCATGTACAGTTTTTGCAAAACTTGAAGGAAAAGTCACCTGGATCCACACCAGACACTGCAAAAATGACTAAATTAAAGAAATCTCTGTGTTTGATTTGTTTCCCTCTTGTGATCACAGTCTAGGGTACTTTTTGATTCAATTACTTTAATTGTAAGGGATATATATATTTGAAAAATAGTTTAGCCATGTTGAAGTCATATTTGTCTTTTGTACGTCTTCCATTTTATGTAGAATTGTCTGTGTTTACATATGCTGATAAGTCAGCATGTCCACAATTCAGCTAGAAGGCCATTCTGGCCACAGAAGTGTACAGCCAGTACTCTGTAAATATGTCTTATCAATCATTTGTTTTTCACAATGAAAAGTCATTTTGTAATGAAAAAGTTGCTCAGCTATTTTCTCCACAATGGAGTTTTTTTGCCTCTTTGGCCAGGACTACCTCCACCTAAGCGTGTGGAGGTTCCAGGTTAAAGGTGATAGCAGGTATGGTTAGTGATCAAAATATTGATCAAAAGAGGGGAGACTGTAATGGAAATTTGTAAGTTCTGTATATAATTGTATTGTATTTTCTATGTATTGCACTCTGCCCTCACTGTGCACACAGCACTAATAATGTTTTCAGTAAATGTTTACATTCTTTTGAGTCCTGATTAGAATTAGCCTGCCTATGTAACGCCCCTTGTTACCATAAACCTACAATTGTAATATTAATGTGATACCTACGTAATCATGTGCATAAAAACCTTCAATTGCGTCATAATAAAGCAGAACAGTAATTTGGAAAGAGCTGAGCGTATCTTTTGTGTCTGTTCCCTACTGCAGTAGATATTATTAATTTGGAACCACTAATCAATATGAGGATAGGAGTTGCCTATCATCAATTTAACCGAGTCACAGTGTATATGATTTTCATATTAGAATTTCCGTTCAATACCAAAATTGAGTGTTAAAGGCAAACAAAATTTTGAGGTACTTTTGAACAATATTCATCAATTATAAATGTTAGATCGAAAATCATCTAATGGCCATATTAGGTTCAATGTGATATGGCAGAATCACTGGCCCTCATAAATGAGTCTTAGCATTCCTTCATAGTTTCAATGGTAAAACAGAGTAGACAAAATTGTGTGGCTTAAACTCAAAGGAAGGTAAATATTATTTTATCTCTAATTGTGAAATAAATTAAGGGGATAAGCAAATAGTATGTTTTGTAACAAATAGATACCATTGCAGTAAGATTTCTGCACACACACAATTCTGTGAGAAATACAGGTAGAGAGTTAATATTTTTACACTTATAGATCTGGTAAATATTTATTACCAAATATTACTACACGTGTGTGAGATTATGCTTTACTTGTAATGCAAGCGCATGATTTCTGTAAGTGATGTGACTAATTAGAGATTGCTTGTAAAATCCATGCCATGCTGGGAATAATTGCTAAGTGAGAATATTCAGCGGCAGTGTTGATCACACGCAAACATCAAAGTTGCTTTGTATCTCACACAGGTTGAAAAATGCTCTTTGTTTAGTACAATACTTGGTTTAATTTGCTTTACTGTGCATTTGTTTTTTCAGAATGAGTTTGGATTTCCCTTTTCTCGTAGGAAATTCAGGTCATCCCACAGAAACTTTCACCTGTTTCCAGATATACCAAGAGCACTTGTACAGGAAAGCCACGCTTAACCACTTGCCGACCAACCGCCGCAGTTGTACTGTGGCAGAATGGCACGGCTGGGCGAAACAATGTTATGTAACGTTGCTTCGCCCTGTGGCCACTAGGGGGCATGCACGTCCCCCCCGCTCGCTCCCTGAGCCGATGCGAGTGCCCGGTGGTCTCAATCAACGCCAGGCTCCCGCGATCGCCGCTGAGACACGGAGAACCAGAAACTGTGTGTTTAAACACACAGTTTCCGGTTCTCTGAGGGGAGAAGTGACAGATAGTCTGTTCATACAGAGTATGAACAGCAATCTGTTATCTTCCCTGCACAGTCCCTATCCCCCTTCAGTTAGAACACACACTAGGACACACTTAACCCCTTCACTGCCCCCTAGTGTTAACCCCTTCATTGCCAGTGACATTTTTACAGTAATCAATGCATTTTTAATCGCACTGATCGCTGTATTAATGCCAATGGTCCCAAAATTGTTTCAAGATTGTCCGACGTGTCCGCCATAATGTCGCAGTCATGATAAAAATCGCAGATCACCGCCATTACTAGTAAAAAAAAAAATTAATAATAAAAATGCTATAAATCTATCCCCTATTTTGTAGACGCTAAAACTTTTGCGCAAACCAACCAATAAAACACTTATTGCGATTTTTTTTTACCAAAAATATGTAGAAGAATACATATCGGCCTAAACTGAGGAAAAAAAATAGTTTTTTTATATATTTTTGGGGGATATTTATTATAGCAAAAAGTAAAAAATATTGTGTTTTTGTCAAAATTGACGCTCTTTTTTTGTTTATAGCGCAAAAAATAAAAACCATAGAGGTGATCAAATAGCACCAAAAGAAAGCTCTATTTGTGGGAAAAAGAGGATGTCAGTTTTGTTTGGGTGCAACGTCGACCGCGCAATTGTCAGTTAAAACGACGCAGTGCCGAATCGGGGGTAAAATCTTCCGGGGGTGAAGTGGTTAAAAAAACACCTAGTATGCCAATGTACTTATAAAGACATCACTACCATAAAGGAAGAGTGAGAGCATGGGGGCATGGAGGTAAAATGAAAGGATTGAAGGAAGGAAGAAAATGAAATGAAGGACGGATGGAAGAAATGAAAGGAAGAATGGAAGGAAGAAAAAAGGGGAAGGAAATGATGAAAGGAGGGAGATAGGGAAGGAAGAAAAAAGGCAAAGGGAAACAAAGGAAATGACTAAAGGAGGGAGATAGGTAAGGAAGAAAAAAGGGAAAGGCAGAGGACTGGGGGGAAGGAAGGAAGGAAGGAAGGAAGGAAGGAAGGAAGGAAGGAAGGAAGGAAGGAAGGAAGGAAGGAAGGAAGGAAGGAAGGAAGGAAGGAAGGAAGGAAGGAAGGAAGGAAATTATGAAAGGAGGGTGATAGGGAAGGTAGGAAAAAGGGAAAGGCAAAGAACTGGAAGGAAGGAATGGAGGAAGAAAGGAAGGAAAGAAAATGATGAAAGGAGGGAGATAAGGAAGGAAGGAAGGAAATGATGAAATAAGGGAGATAGGGAAGGAAGAAAAAAGGCAAAGGCAAAAGACTAGAAGGAAGGAAGAAAGGAAGGAATGAAGGAAACGCTGAAAGAAGAGAGATAGGGAAGGAAGAAGGAAAGGCAAAATACTGGAAAAAAGGGAGGAAGAAAGGAAATGATGAAAGGAGGGACATAGAGAAGGAAGAAAAAAAGGGGAAGGCAAAGGACTGGAAAGAAGGAAGGAAAGATGGAAGAGAGGAAGGAATGAAATGATGAAAGGAAGGAGATATGGAAGGCAGAAAAAAGAGAATGTCAAAGGATAGGAAGGAGGGAAGGAAGGAAGGAAGGAAGGAAGGAAGGAAGGAAGGAAGGAAGGAAGGAAGGAAGGAAGGAAGGAAGGAAGGAGGGAGATAGGGAAAGAAAAAAGAAAGGAAAGGCATGGAATATTAAGAAACAAAGGGAGTGAAGGAAAGATGGAAGAAGGGAGATAGGGAAAGAAGAAAGGAAGGAAAGGCAAGGGAAATTAAGAAACAAAGGAAGGAAAGGATGAAAAGAGGGAGCTAGGTAAAGAAGAAAGAAAGAAAAGGTAAAGGAAAGGCATATGAAAGGTAAAGGAAAAGAAATGAAGGATATAGCATTTTCACTTCCGCCTTACCACTAGATACAATTTTGCAACAAACATTGCAGCAGCTTTGCGGAAATGACCTCTTTTCCTTTCAGTTTCACTTTAAATTTTATTGATATGACAGAGGATTTTGGAAAGAATTCTAAAAGTTTCATTAAGGCATAAACAATCTTTGTGTTGTTTCACAAAGTCTTACAAGTTATTTTACAAACTTAAATATTGCATGAATGCTTGATATATTGTTGAATTTTTATCAGTGTTAATTTTGGCAGCAAATTTCGATTCAGTTTTAGTCTTATGCCCTGTACACACGGTTGGACATTGATCAGACATTCCAACAACAAAATCCATGGATTTTTTCCGACGGATGTTGGCTCAAACTTGTTTTGCATACACACGGTCGCACAAAGTTTTCGGAATTTCCTAACGCCAAGAACGCGGTCACGTACACCACATACGACGAGACTATAATGCCGCGTACACACGGTCGGACTTTTCACCTACAAAAGTCCGACAGCCTGTCCGACATACTTCCGACGTACCTTCGGCGGACTTGCGGCAGACTTTCTTACGAACGGACTTGCACACACACGACCCCACAAAAGTACGACAGCCTAGTACGCGGTGACGTACACCAAGTCCGACGAGACTATAAAACGGAAGTTCAATAGCCCGTACGACACCCTTTGGGCTCCTTCTGCTAATCTCGTGTTTATCTCGTGTTAGTAGAAGTTTGGTGAGAGACGATTCGCGCTTGTGAGACTCGTATTTTTCAGTTCGTTTTAACTGTTGTTCAGTCTGTGCTTGTGAGGTTTGTATCTGCTTTTCAGTGCGTTTGGTCAGTTGGCATTGAGAAATCTTTGTTTTATTGGCCGCTCGTTCCTGATTTTCAGGTCGTTCTTCACAGGCCTTGCTGTTCTTCAGTGCGTTCTGTTTAGTGCGTTCTGACCAGCCGACCGTTTTGAAGCCATGTTACCTGTACGTACTCGTCGTAGAGCTCGTGCATTGTATGTGCTTGGTGCTGTAGTTTATTCTTCAGCCCAAGACCAGTCCATGAACAGGGCGAGGAGGAGTTCATGGACCAAGAATTGGTTGCTTCAGCGTGACCAGTTCTGTCACATGCCTTTGCTCCGTGAGATCCGTGAGAATAATCCTGAGGATTTCAGGAACTTTCTCCGGATGACGGACCCCGTTTTTGACCGTTTGTTGGCTTTGCTGACCCCCTATATCAGCAGGCAGGATACCTGCATGAGGCAAGCCATCACTCCGGAGCAGAGGCTGGTCGCTACCTTGCGGTATTTGGCCACAGGGAGAAGCCTGCAGGACCTTAAGTTCTCGACAGGCATCTCCTCCCAGGCTCTGGGGATCATTATCACAGAGACCTGTTCTGCCATCATACAGGTCCTGCAGAAGGACTATATTAAGGTAAGATATTTTTCTTTTATTAGCATCACATGTTCTTTTATGTAATCTTTGATAATGTAATGTATTTCTTGCTTCAAACACTACTTACCATCATTGCAATATAGTGTGAATGTCCCCTTTTTATCCTCACACATGCTGGAATTTTTTCCTGTTATTTTTTGTCATGCATGTATATTTTCCTTCAATAACCTTCCCAGCATGAAGTGATGGGAACATATCCACCTAGTCTACTCATTTTGAATTTATTTTGTTGGAGTGTATTTAGTGTGCTTATAATTAGCAATTATCTAGATTTCACAACCCCCCCACCCCCCCCCACCTAAACTCACTCCAAATAGTTGTATAGATGGATGGTGCCGCGCTAATCCTATTGTATGAGCTTCTAATTAATAAATTAAGTAAAGAAACCGGCCTGGAGGGCCACTGATGTATAAAAACAAGTGCTATATCCCACTGTGCAAACTAAAAAATACAAATAAAAATAAATATGTGGATGTGGGTAATAAATAAACAGCCTAATTAATAAATAAATAACCACCGTGACTAACCATAAATATGACTGTTCTAAAAAAACAGTGAAATAAATACTGAAATTACATAATCATCAATCACAAATCAGCAAAGTGCATAGTGCCAACACTGTGCAACCTAGATATCTGAACTAAATGATGTGAAACAACAAGTTTTCCATAAAGTGCAGACGTGCAGACAAATGTAAAAATAATGTGCAAATGATAACTCCAAAAATAAACGGTAATTACATGTCCCAATAAATTAAAAATGAAAAACGAGGGAGAATCACACAAGAAAAACGTCCATAGTCTTAGATATAATCTTGTGACATAAGGTGCTGGCATGCGCATGTAGCAGTTAAAGTGCCTGGTGATTCAAAATTCCATGCAGCTTCGTGTGTAAACACTCCAGTGAGCAGTGGCCCCTTACCTCACAGGAATGGGGCAACAGCATATGACCAAACTGGTTCTTTAGTTTTTTTCACCTAGCGGCTCCTACGTGTTCCTCACCGTCCTGGGGTGGGATTCCCTCAGGTATGGTCCAGGGGATGTTTAAAAACAGGAATAAAGGAACCCAATAGTGTAACTCCGTTTTACAAGGTAACAACGTTTATTAGGCAAAAAACAGCAGGTACTCACATTTAAAATCAATGGTGAGGTATTTGTATCCGACGAGCGGCGAGCTCGTAGTGTATCCAGCCTATCCTGTCCCTACGCGTGACGTCACACCACACGTGACTTCTTCAGGGGTATCCCCTGAAGAAGTCACGTGTGGTGTGACGTCACGCGTAGGGACAGGATAGGCTGGATACACTGAAAGAAAGCTACGAGCTCGCCGCTCGTCGGATACAAATACCTCACCATTGATTTTAAATGTGAGTACCTGCTGTTTTTTGCCTAATAAACGTTGTTACCTTGTAAAACGGAGTTACACTATTGGGTTCCTTTATTCCTGTTTTTAAACATCCCCTGGACCATACCTGAGGGAATCCCACCCCAGGACGGTGAGGAACACGTAGGAGCCGCTAGGTGAAAAAAACTAAAGAACCAGTTTGGTCATATGCTGTTGCCCCATTCCTGTGAGGTAAGGGGCCACTGCTCACTGGAGTGTTTACACACGAAGCTGCATGGAATTTTGAATCACCAGGCACTTTAACTGCTACATGCGCATGCCAGCACCTTATGTCACAAGATTATATCTAAGACTATGGACGTTTTTCTTGTGTGATTCTCCCTCGTTTTTCATTTTTAATTTATTGGGACATGTAATTACCGTTTATTTTTGGAGTTATCATTTGCACATTATTTTTACATTTGTCTGCACGTCTGCACTTTATGGAAAACTTGTTGTTTCACATCATTTAGTTCAGATATCTAGGTTGCACAGTGTTGGCACTATGCACTTTGCTGATTTGTGATTGATGATTATGTAATTTCAGTATTTATTTCACTGTTTTTTTAGAACAGTCATATTTATGGTTAGTCACGGTGGTTATTTATTTATTAATTAGGCTGTTTATTTATTACCCACATCCACATATTTATTTTTATTTGTATTTTTTAGTTTGCACAGTGGGATATAGCACTTGTTTTTATACATCAGTGGCCCTCCAGGCCGGTTTCTTTACTTAATTTATTAATTAGAAGCTCATACAATAGGATTAGCGCGGCACCATCCATCTATACAACATTCATTTAGGCCAAGTGACACCTAATAGGTGCGTGCAGCTGTTCCACTTTTAGCCAACTCCATATCTGATAGCGCAGGAATATTCTTCTGTACAATTCACTCCAAATAGTGTGCTGCTAATGAGCAATTATCTAGATTTCACAACCCCCCCACCCCCCCCCCACCTAAACTCACTCCAAATAGTGTGCTGCTAATGAGCAATTATCTAGATTTCACAACCCCCCCACCCCCACCCTCGTTAAAATTTGCTTGAATGTTCTGTGGTGTTGATTTGTCTAAAGCAAATATATGTTGCAGTTTGCAAAATGCATGTGCACTCTACAAGTGCATTTGTTCCAGTGCTTTAGTAAATGAGCAGAAGCTCTGCTGATTTCCATCATCAAATCATATGCAAGCCTCAAAGTGTTTTCATTAATTGCCCTTGCCTGTGATTGTGTACTCCTTGCAACATGAATGACTTTTTACATTACCTCATTTACTGTAAGCTGGTTAGCAACTGCACCTGCAGAGTGCGACAACTGCAGTCTTGTAGCCTTTTTAGTCCCTAAATTCCTGCGTGTCCTAAAAGTAATTTTTTTTAGGGATTTCACAACCCCCTAAAATGTAATCAATGTTCCATCAGAGGGGGTGAGCAATCTGATAAGTGTGCCTTTCCATATTAGTTATTCCAGAAGAATTAAATTATTGAATGTTATACTGATGCTGGGGAATAATGTTTTTAATTGTCTAATTTTCTTGCAATGTTAGCTTCCAAATTAATTGATTTTGGTTTTCTTGTTTGATTCCCCAGTTTCCTTCAACGCCACAGGAATGGCAGACTGTGGCATCCCATTTTGCCAGCCGTTGGGACTTTCCCAATTGTGGAGGGGCTATAGATGGGAAACATGTCCACATTGTGCCACCACCCCATTCGGGGTCATATTATTTTAATTATAAGGGGTTCCACAGTATTGTTTTAATGGCAGTGGTGTCGGCACACTATGATTTTTTATATGTGGACGTGGGGAAGAATGGCCGGATGTCGGATGGAGGAGTATTTGCCCAGACGGAGTTCTGCCAGCGTCTCCAGAGTGGTGGCCTGGGATTGCCACCTGATGAGGATAACGTGGAAGGACTCCCCTTTGTCTTCATTGCCGATGAAGCCTTCGCTCTCAGCAAGCACCTCATGAGGCCATTCCCCCAAAGAACCCTCACCCCGGAGAGGAGGGTTTTTAATTACCGGCTGGCCAGAGCTAGAAGAGTGGTTGAGAATGCGTTTGGAATTCTGGCCAGCCGGTTCTGCCTGTTTCAAACAGCCATTAATTTGGCGGAATACAAACTTAATTTTATCATTTTATCGTGCTGCATTCTGCACAACTTTTTAAACAAGCATTCTACCAATTATATAGGCACAGTTGGGCCTGAGGCCGGACAAATAGAAGCCAACCTTACAGGCCTGGATACTGTCCGTACTGGCTTGGCCCCCCAAAGTGCCCGTCAAGTTAGACAGCAATATGTTAATTATTTTATGGGTAGGGGGGCCATTGCAATGGGCCAGGATAGATAATTTTTTACAATAAAAAAAATATTGCTGAAATCTGGCATTATATTTATTGCTTGCCTTTCTTTTGGGCTGTCTCCTAGGTTATGGTCGAGCAGTTGTAGTGCCAACTGTATTTGAATTTTAAAAATGTCTAAATAAGCTCCATTGCCACTGTAAACAACTTTTTTACAATTATAACCAAACTGATACTGAGCCTTGAAATAACAAACCACACATTTTTTAAAATCCTATAAGGAGATGTTTTTATTAATGGTTGTTATGCATTCAGTTCTGCATTTAGTATAAAATGTTCATAGACAAAAATATAATGATATCTTAATAATGTAGCAAAATATAATTATATTTAAATATTTCTACCTAATCCACAAAAAAATATTTTTGGCTTTTTGATTTTCGCAAACAGGCTTTTTTTTTTTTTTTGGAAAATCAAGTTTTGTTTTTTTTTTTTTTTTAAAAGCAAGTTTTTTTTTTTTTTTTTTTTTTTTTTTAATCCAGTTTTTTTAGTTTTTTTTTGGTTTTTGCAAATCAAGTTTTTTTTATTTGTTTTTGGTTTTTTAATCAAGTTTTTTATTTTTTTGGTTTTTTAAAATTATTTTTTTTATTTTTTTTTGGTTTTTTAAAATCAATTTTTTTATTTTTTTGGTTTTTTAAAATCAATTTTTTTATTTTTTTGGTTTTTTCAAATTAATTTTTTTATTTTTTTTTGGTTTTTTAAAATTATTTTTTTTATTTTTTTTTGGTTTTTTAAAATCAATTTTTTTATTTTTTTGGTTTTTTAAAATCAATTTTTTTATTTTTTTGGTTTTTTAAAATTAATTTTTTTATTTTTTTTTGGTTTTTTAAAATTAATTTTTTATTTTTTTTTGGTTTTTTAAAATTATTTTTTTTATTTTTTTTTGGTTTTTTAAAATCAATTTTTTTTTTTTTTTTTTTTTTGTTTTTTAGAAAATCAAGTTTTATTTTTTTGTGGATTTTTGAGGTATATACGAGAAACAGCCCTCCTTTTTGACATTAGGTTAAACAGCCATTTATGTTCTGCCAAAAAAAGAAAGAGAAGGCCCAGAATGGGGTCAGCAAAACAGGAAATGAAGGACATGATTGATGTTTTGGGGTTTAAAAAAGGGCATTTAGATTCGACCCAAAACATCAATCATGTCCTTCATTTCCTGCTGCATACGATCCAGCCGATTACGCATTTCATCAATGTCTTTATTCCAGGCCATTATTTGACCAATTAGCCGTTGGGCACTTTCAGAGGTGAAATAGTCACTTCTTGTTGTTGTACCTAAAGTGGAATGAAACCAAAAAATGTCTTTAGAAATATGCACACATACATAGTTTACCTTACCATAAATAAAGCTGTTGTCTCAGACACTGACCTGGTGGGGTGCCCATGTAGCCTAATTCCTCCACATCCTCGGGGGTGGCACTGTTGCTTGAATGAAGCACAACCAGATCCCCTAAAATAGAGTAGACAAATTACATTAAACAAAAGGCAGCCATGCATAGATTAACGTAAGCTGGTGTGTCAGACACTCACCTGGTGGGGTGCCCATGTCGCCCACCTCTCCTTCCTCCACATCCTCAATGGGACTTGGGCTGATTGCCCAATCATGTTTTGCTTGGGGTGGACTGTCTTCTTGTTGTTGGCTGAGTGATTTTTCCCCTATGTGAAACAAAAAATTATTAATCTAATTAGCACACAGATATTTTAGGACATAGTAATTTTCCAACATTTGTAGTGAAGTGGTTTGTGTAGAGTTCCTATTTTACCTCAATATTTAAAATTATAAAGACATATCGGATAGATAGATATCAATATCTCAAAATATAGTTAATAATCTTTTGATCTCTCTCTATATCTGGAACAAAATCTCTAAATATCTAACTAAATGTAAAGCAAAAAAATTAAGATAACTTCAAATATTCAAAAAGAATGTTTTACATTTCTATATCTATCTATCTACCTATCTCTATATTTCTCTCTCTCTCTATATTTCTCTCTCTCTCTCTCTCTCTCTCTCTATATCTATGGGGGTCATTTACTATAACTCCAGGAAGTACTAGGCACTATGGCAAATAATAGAGCCAATTTTAGCCAAATGGAAACAAAACGGCGAATTTGCGCATGAAAATCAGCGATATAAGTGGAGAACAAACGTTTGAAAATTCTAAATTGCCGCTAATTAGCGATTCCGCGTATATACAAATGCCAATTCTTATCAAGTTGTTATATAGCAGTGTACTGTAGCCATGATCCATGTATGTGAAAGAAACATTTTTATGTGAGATGTGCTCTACCTCGTGTGCATCTATTGATGTATGTTGCAATTAGTATTCCTATTTCTTTCCTTCTTTTGCTAACTAATGCAGTTATGAATGATTATTACATAGTAATGTCTGCTATTCTGTAAAGTTACATGTATTAAACATTTAGGTTACCTATTTGTTGTATGTTGTTTTTTATTTTTTAATTTAGGTGACTATAAAGCGGTAATTATTTATATTCATTCTTTAATCATACTACACTATTATGTAGGTCTCATACTTAGCACAATGGCTTAGTAGTCTGCTCAGATGTCTCCACAGCACTCACGGTACAAGTTCAAATACCAGCCAACCTACCATCCCCCAGCTGTGTTTATTTTTTCAGTGCACAAGCGAATTAAAATGAACAAACAAAAAAATGTAATCTGCCCATTAGTTAGTGTGTGGTGTTTGGAATTTCACACCATAATAGTATTGAATACTTACATATCATTGCATGCATTTGAAGAGTTAATATAATCAGCCAAATTTAAAGTGCATTGGCTAATTGGCATTCACCTATTTTCAGCATATGCTTCTTTGGCTAATTGGCTAATAGTCATTTGCTTTTTTTTCACCAATTCAATCTTTTAGTATTTCTCTGTGGGATTTGAACCCATGAGTTCTTCAAGGTAGAAGTGCTGACTGCTAGCCTATTGGGTGTAGCACAGTCATACATAGAAAATACATTCACTAGTGTTTGATGTTTCTTCTCCCCAAGCTGTCTCTCCTGCTGCCACCATCTTCCCCCGCTGATGTGTTCTTCAGCGCAGCCGGTTACCCACTAATAAAAAAAAAAGCTGCTCTTCTTGTGGCGGTCTTCTGTGGCCATCCGATAATGTCACCCGGAGAGTCCGCTCCATGGCTATGTAAGAGACGCCACACAGCGGGTGACAACACAGCAGAGGAAGACCACCATGGAAAAAGAGCAGCTTTTTTTTTATTAGCGGGTAACCAGCGGTGCGGAAGAAGACAGCAGATGGAGAACATGGCAGCGGCAGGAGAGAAGGCTCTGGGAGAATACAGCTCGGGGAGAAGATGGAGGAGGGAGAGACAGCGTCTGGAGAAGATGGCCAAGGGAAGAAGACAGCTCGGAGCTATTTTACAATAAAGGACTTGTCAAAAACCGGCTATTGATTTTTTTTACATTTCACTGCTTTTTTTGGTGAATGGGCAGGGGTAAAATGTACCCTATACCTATTCACATAGGGGGCAGGATCTGGGAGCCGACTTTTTAAAGGGGGCTTCCAGATTCTGATAAACCCCCTGCCTGCAGACCGACAACCACCGACCAGGGTTGTCGGGAAGAGGCCCTTGTCCCCATCAACATGGGGAAAAGGTGCTTTGGGGCATGTGGCCTGGTAAGGTTCAGAAGGGGAGGGTGCTCACTCGTCCCCCCCTATCCTGACCTCCAGGCTGCATGCTCGGATAAGGGTCTGGTATGGATTTTGGGGGGCCCCACATCAAATTTATTTTACAATTTGGTGTGGGGTTCCCCTTAAAGTCCATACCGAAGGGCCTGGTATGTACTGGGGGGACCCTACGACATTTTTTTCCTTGAATTTTGGAATTCCATACCATAATATTATTGAATAAGTACATACCATTGCATGCATTTGAAGAGTTAAAATATGGAATAAAGCAAGCTGATGTGCTTTGGCTAATTATGCTTCTGAGTACAATGCACACTTCTAGGAGGTAATGCTGTCAGTGGGATTTGAATTCATGGCTTGAACTTTTGGGGGCAGCAGGGTATACCGCTATGCTACAGAGCTGAGCACTTACCTACAGAGAAAATACATTTACTAATGTTTGATTCAATACAATAATGTTTTGCATTTCAGGCATTAATATTATAGTAACAACCATGCTCATGCCGATGTGCCGATGTGGCATTGGCTAATAGGCGTTCGCCTCTTTTCAGCATACGCTGCTGAGTACAATGCAAGCTTTCAGTAGGTGATACCATCTGTGTGATTTTCAGCCATTTGAGCACAATTATATTGAGAACATATGTTTACTAGTGTTTGATGGTGGGACTACTTTATATTCTAGGTATAAAATAGTACTCAGCACAATGACTTAGACACCTTTCACACTTGTGCAACCTGAAAGTTGCGAGATTTTAATGCGACTTTAAGCAATGCCTGTGTAATCTTGAGGTCTATGGACGCAGGAGTCGCAGGGAAAGACACGCAACTTTCCCACGATTTTGCATCAGTAATTTTGCCGCAATTCCAGGGAATGCCTGTGTAAACTTGAGGTCTATGGACCTCAACTCGCATCAAAGTCAGACCAAAGTAGTACAGGGACTACGTTGAAGTCAGTGTTACTTGAAGTCGCACAGATATGAATGGTACACATTGAAAATCATGGGGTATGACTTGTCATACGACTCTGATGTCCAAAGTTGCACAAGTGTGACTCAGCCCGACTTTGTCAGCGATTTCAGAGACATCAGTGCACTTTCCTACACAGATGTCTAGTGAAATCACATAGGTCCCAACTGTTCTCCTTTAAGAAGGTGTCCTATGCCTACCTACTTTTGCTAATAGGTGTCCCTTATACCCATCTCAAAAAGTTGGGAGGTAAGAAATCGCCCCCTGAAGTCGCCCAAAGTAGTGCAGGAACTACTTTTGGGAATTGTTGTGGCGTCGCACCAATTTGGACAGTTCCATTGCCATCAATAGGCGCCGATTTGGCCTACAATTTGACATGTCAATTCAGACCTATGTGAACATGGGTGAAGTTGCATAGATATTAGAGCTGCACGGTTCTGGCCAAAATGAGAATCACAATTTTTTTGCTTAGAATAAAAAGATCACGATTCTCGTGACATAAAATCTTTCACATTATCCCACAAGAAATTGGGCTAACTTTTCTTTTTTTTTTTAAATCATTAAAGTAATTTTTTCCAAAAAAAATTGCATTTGAAAGGCGCAAATACAGTGTGACATAAAATATTGTAACAACCACCATTTTATTCTCTTGGGTCTCTACTAAAAATATATATATAATGTTGGGGGGTTTTAAGTAATTTTCTAGCAAAAAATAAATGATTTTAACCTGAAACCAACAAATGTCAGAAAAATGTTTAGTGTTTAAGTGGTTAAACTTTCCTCACTTACACAGAATTCTATTTAATTGACAAATTGTTACAAGGTTTCTAGTCAAGTTCACTGATAAAGAATGTTCTAATTCTTGGCAGACTTCCTGGTTTTTCGGCTGTGGCTTCAGAAGAGCAGAGAGAGTTCTTTGCAATAGCAAGAATCGTGAAACGCTTTTTTCAAGATCGTAAAGGGGAAAAAAATTACGATGACGATTAATCGTGCAGCTCTAATAAATATTAATGGAAATCAAGGGGGACAACTTTTCATGTGACTCTGAGGTCCAAAGCTCCATGAAAAGTCACCCAAGTGTGAAAGTAACCTAATGCGATTAATTGATAACACCTTTGAATAAGGCCCCATTTGCACTTGTGCGACCTTAAAATTGTACAGCTTTGTCATGACTTGAAGCAATGTCTGTGTAATCTTGTGGTGTATGGACCTCAAATTGCATCAGTCAAACCAAGGTAGTGCAGGGATGAATTTGCTACACCTTCAGGATGCACAAGTGACAATAGGGCCAAATTCAAAGGTGTTATCCTTGAATCTCATTCACACTGCTGCGACCTGAAAGTCACACTATTTTGCTGCCACTTTGCCGCTGCAACTTGGCCCCAACTTCTAGGAATACCTGTGTAATATTGTACCCGATATACCTCAAGTCACACCAAAGTAGTACAGGGACTACTTTGAAGTTGGTGCGACTTAAAGTAGCACAGATATGAATGGTTGTCATTGAGAATCATGGGGTACAACTTGCCATGCAACTCAGAGGTCCAAATTTGCTGGAAAATTCGCCCAGCTGTGAAACAAGTCATATATACTTGCATAGTCCTTACTGATTTACATCAGCAGAACAAATGCAGGAAGTGATGTGTGCACATGGGACGGAAGCAAATGTGTGGTGATGCCAAACAAATCAATGAACCCCACCCACACCAAATCTAACTATGACATCCACCCCTGCATTGATTAAGTACAAGTACATATCCTACACTTACCCGGCCAATGAGCAGCGCCTCCTCTCTGCTAAAGAGACCTCGCCATGTCCACCTAGATTGAGATCCTGACCAGCACAAGAACTTCCGGGTGCATACAATGACTAATTTCCAGGTCAGAAGGTGAAACCACACTTTTGATTGCAGCTGCGAATATTTGATCTCAACCATGATTAGTATTTTTTTATTTTCAGATATGCAAATCTGTATTTCTACATATATTTGAAAGGAAAACTTAAGGGAGTTCGCTAAGAAATGGTGTCCCTGGGTTAGCAGCAGGTGAATTACAAAGGCAAAAGGCCCAGTTTGAGCCCTGGTTCACACTGACAGCAGGAGGAAAGCGTTCAGCTGAACGCCCACAATTTCATTCCTGCATGTCAGTCCCGACTGTGGGGGCAACATCAGAGACATCGTTGCAGGTTTCTGCACCAATATCAATACAAATCGCACTAATTAGAACAGTGCAATTGCCACAGATTTGACATGTCAAATCACACCAATGTGAACCAGAGCTGACACATTCAAACACTGACTATCCACAAGCTGAATTCATTACCTGCAATTCTCCACAGCTGTTAATGATAAAGGTGGAATCTTTATATATAACTTGCAGTTGTGCAGAAGCCTAGGTTTACATTGGAGCGATTGGTCATGCGATTTGAGAGATCAAATCGCGTGACTATTGGCAATGGCACTGTTCCAATTGATGCAACATTTTTTTTGTGGCACCGCATCAATTTGCTAAAGTAGTTCCTGCACTACTTTTGCCAATTTCAGGTGCGACTTCAATAGACATTTGTGTATGAAGCCACCTGAAATCACACTGACCTTGCCACTTTGAAATCATGCTACTTCAAGTGAAGTAGCACAATTTCAAAGTAGCATGTGAACCAGGGCAAAGAGATTAGTTTTTTGGTGCACAAATACATATTGAAATAAAATATAAAAGAGATATTGCACTTTCCCCAAACCACCACCCACAAAAACTAAAGAAAGAAAAGTAGAAGGAAAAAAAAAAAAAAACCCACACACAACAAGAGCTCAATGTACTTTTATTTTACCAGCAGAAAAAAAATAAATTTACATTTACTAGCTTCAAAAAAATTTGGACAGGATATATGGTACTACATTTAGCAACGGCATTTTAAGGGCCCTGCTCATAGGAGCTTACAATCTAAAATTAGACAAAACCTTAGAGTGGACACAGCTTTAATTTCAGTGTATAACGGGCAACACATCACATTATTATCTGAAAGATTATAGAAACATACCTAACAGTCATTCTTACAAAGCATTCCCACATAATATTACAAAAGACTTATTCAAAACACCCACCACCAGCCCACAATCCACACATACATACATTGGTGACCATGTTCTACTGGAAGCTGCATTTCGGTGTACACAATTAAACGAGATCAAAAATAGTAGGTCAGCAGATGCTTCCAAACGATGTTTACATGATCAGACAGGAACAATACACACACAACATTGACAGCATGGCCACATAAACCCACTTTTGATTGAAAAAATGCACAAGAATTTCATCAAATCTCCCAATATCATTCCTTCTCCATCACAACAAAAAACCTGACCTTCTCAGGCCAAACGAACCCCCCTACTGCAGGCCTTTATATAAGAGAGGTTGTATTGTTAGCACACTGACACACCCAATAGAAGTACACGCCCACCAGTATCTTTCAATCTGTCTCTTCATGTATGTCTAAAGTGATTGCACCTGATGAGCAGGAACACATAATAGGATTTGCAACTGTGTTAGCCTTGGCTATGTGCATCAAATCTCCAAATACAGGACAAAGATCAAAGTCCATTTGCATCCACATAAACAAAGCAACAGTTTTCTAAGCATATGTACCTGTGTAGTGTAAACCCTAAAATTTGAAATGTCCAAGTCCCTGGGCATGATTAGTGCTAATAAACATTAACATCAGTCCCTGGCTGCAATGAGCTTCCAATATAAAGTCCAAAATTAACTTTCTTACATTAGAACCTATTTCGACAAGAGACAAATAAGATGCCAGCATGTCTTTAGATTGTGGTGAGAAACCCACACAGGGAGAACATATAAACTTCAACACAAGCATTAGCATGTTGGTGGAAGTGAACCAACATCCCAGGTGCTGCTAGACAGAACTGCTACCCACTTAGCCACCAGGGCAGACCCACACATGTTCTCTGCATCTCTGTGGTGTGAACTAGCCCTAAGTCCATAGCCATGCTCAGTGTCACAAGCAATATACAGTATATTGGCGTAAGTATTGGGATGCCTGCCTTTAAACACACATGAACTGTAATGGCATCCCAGAATTAGTATTGGGTTCAAAACTCATTTGGCCCACCCTTTGCAGCTATAACAGCTTCAACTCTTCTTGTCCACAAGGTTTAGGAGTGTGTCTATGGGAATGTTTGACCATTCTTCCAAGTGCATTTGTGAGGTCAGGCACTGAAGTTGGACAAGAAGGCCTGACCTACAGTCTCCTCTCTAATTTATCCCCAAGGTGTTCTGTTGTGTTGATGTCAGGACTCTGTGCAGGCCAGTCAAGTTCCTCCACCCCAAAATCACTCATCCATGTCTTTATGGACCTTGCTTTGTGCACTGGTCCAAATGATTTGGTGGAGGGGGATTATGGTGCGGGGTTGTTTTTCAGGGGTTGGGCTTGGCCTCTTATGCTGGCCATACACTATACGAAAAATCGGCCGAAAAATCGTTCGTATGGACACTTCGTTCGTTTTTCGGCAAGTTAGTGGGTACAAATCGATAATCGTTTGTGACGTTTTTGTGGAAAAAAAACGAACGGCATGTTTGGAAAATTTCTGCCGAACGTACGATAAATTGCAAGGTTAATGTGTTTCCCGTCCGAACTGCCTGCACTAGGTATATGTAAAAAAACGAACACAAAATTATTTATTCATGTCCACTGAACAGATTATCGGTCATTATATGATGGCACGATCGTTTGTGGTCACGGTCGAACGTTCGTTTTTCGAAAATGGGTTCGGCCGATTTTCTGTATAGTGTATGGCCAGCATTAGTTTCAGATAAGGGAACTCTTAAGGCGTCAGCATACGAAGACAATTTGGACAATTTCATGCTCCCAACTTTGTGGGGACAGTTTGGGGAAAGCCCCTTCCTGTTCCAACATGACTGCACACCAGTACACAAAGCAAGGTCCATAAAGACATGGATGAGCAAGTTTGGGGTGGAGAAACTTGACTGGCCTGCACAGAGTCCTGGCCTCAACCCGATAGAACACCCTTTGGCTGAATTAGAGTAGAGACTGCAAGCCAGGCCTTCTCATCCAACATCAGTGCCTGGCCTCACAAATGCACTTCTGGAAGAATGATCAAACATTCCCATAGGCAGACTAAACCTTGTGGACAGCCTTCCCAGAAGCTGTTCTAGCTGCAAAGGGTGGGCCAAATCAAATTTGAACCCTACGGACTAAGACTGGGCTGCCATTAAAGTTCATGTGTGTGTAAAGGCAGGCGTCCCAATACTTTTGGCTATATAGTGTATCTGGAAAAGACTTACAATGGTGGTGGAACCCTCCTACACATAACTACTACAATTAGACATAGTTATAGGACCTGGGAAATGAGACAACTTCTCTACATGAAGTAACATGGTTGGGATTTGAACCCAGACCCTCAGAGATACTAAGCAGAAGTTCTAACCTCTAAGCCACAGAGCTGCCACGTGTGAGACCCTCCTACACATAACTACACATAAATACACATAAAAACACATAAGTACTGCATTTCTATGGACATACAGGTGATGGAATTACATTACTCAAGAGTTATTCTTCTTGATTTATTCTGTGATATTTGGTGTTTTTTTGTGGGTGAGAGTAGAATATTACCCTCAAATTTTTGGGAATTACATTTTGATTTCTGATGTTTGTACACATATCACATTTTTGGGCTCAAATTATGAATATTTGCAAATAATACAAAGCACAAAAAAATGTGATTCATTTTAAATTTTCATCAGCAATGGTATTGTTTGTGGATTATAAAGACACCTGTGTGAGTTTGGGGTAAAGATTGTTGTGAGATGAAGAATAACAAGTGAAAGTGACAGAGAAAAATATATTTTACCAAAACATCAAAACATTCCACATTGTAGCATTCTTAAAATCAAAATATTTTAAGTAGAAGCAACAATGTTGCAAAGGAAAATTTATTTCACAGAAAGATACATTTCATCTCAACATTAAAAGGTTTTTTTGTGAAAGTTAGAATTGTTCCATTAGAACCAATGACTGAAACTTAATTTGGATTAAATTAGAGCAGATTTTAACTCCCAAAAAATGTTCTCTAATTAGCTCTCATTTTGGTATTTACTATAGCTCCGGGTAAAAAAGACACTTGAGTTAAAATGAGAGTTATTTTCAGGTCTGAGCATGCTCAGTTGTGTTGGCACCTAGTTGTCCAAAACGGGGAATTTTTCACTTTTCAGACTTTTAAAGATATTTCAGTGTAGAAATCACTTTTTCACACAGTTTAAAAGCAGATAATCTTTAAATAATATACCGCATATTTCAGTACCATTTAGGCAATTATATCATGCTCTAAAAATTATTTCCATGTGCAATTCTCTAGGTTTTAGCAGAGTAAGGGTTTGGGCTCTATTTAGTTTCAGGGAGCTATAGTAAATTCGATTTTGGGAGAATTTTCTCACCAGCGCTATAGTGAATAACGTTTTAGCGCGAATTAGCGCTATTAGCGCTAATTCGCGCTAAATTGCCGCGAATTAGCGCTAAATTGCCGCGAATTAGCGCTAATTCGCGGCAATTTGCGCGAATTAGCGCCATAGCGCTATAGTAAATGACCCCCTATATCTATATATATATATATAGATATATATCTATATATATATATATAGATATATATCTATATATATCTATATATATATCTATATATATCTATATATATCTATATCTATATCTAGATATATATATCTATATATAGATATATATATCTAGATATAGATCTAGATATATATATATCTATATATAGATATATATATCTATATATAGATATAGATATATCTATATATATAGATATATCTAGATAGATATATCTATATCTATCTAGATATATCTATATATATATATATATATATCTAGATAGATATAGATATATATAAATATAGATAGATATAGATATATCTATCTATATATATATATATATATATAGATAGATATATCTATATCTATATATAGATATATCTATATCTATATATAGATATAGATATATCTATATATAGATATAGATATATATAGATATATATAGATATATCTATATCTATATATAGATATATCTATATCTATATATAGATATAGATATATCTAGATAGATATATCTATATCTATCTAGATATATCTATATATATATATAGATATATCTAGATAGATATAGATATATATAAATATAGATAGATATAGATATATATATATATATATATATATATATATATATATATATATATATATGGATATGTAACGAGGTTTATTAAAAGATCGTTTAAAACGATGACCAAAAAATCGTATAGGAAGGAAAAGCACATGGAGCAGTATACAAGGTAATAAACACAAGAGAAAAACACGACAAGTACTTACTTTTTTTAAGAACTTTCCGGATACGTCGGTATTGATCCGGCTCCCTGAGTTTCAGGTCAGACCATCTTTTTCTCAATTGATCTTTGGAGCGCTGGACCCCAAAAGATGCCTGCAAAGTCTCCACGACCTTCGCCATTATTTTGGCCTTGCGCAAATTTGGCCGTGCGTACGGCCCATAATTGCCATCATAGTCGTCTTTGTGAAGAATGGCCACCATCTCCACCATCTCTTTAAAACTCATATTAGAGGCCTTAAATCTAGGCCTCATAGATTTCGTTGACGTTCCAGCCTCCGGGCTGTCTCCACTACCTGAGGTCGTCAACATTTCAGGTGTCTCCGCCATTCTTTAACTCCACTACGCGCCGTAACAAAAAATGGGCGGAGAACATGAGTTAAAATCGAACGTTAGGGGCGGGCGACGCAGGCGGAGTTTCACACATGCGTAGTGTATAAAGAGGGGCCTTGCGCACGTGTCGTACGTACGTTCTGTGCGTCGAATTAGGGGGCGGAGAACATGAGTTAATTTCGAACGTCAGGGGCGGGCGACGCAGGCGGAGTTTCACACATGCGTAGTGTATAAAGAGCCTTGCGCACGTGTCGTACGTACGTTCTGTGGTAGGTGATAGTGGACCAGGACGTTACAAAACGAAGGTAATTTTAGATATATATTTTTTGGGTTTTATGGTCATGACTTTGTAGCAAGCGGCCTATATGGCTTGATAGATTGATGAGGCCTACATAGGGAGAAGATGATGAGGGGTTAGCAGAAACCTATAATAAAAGTGTTTTTTGTCTTGTGACTTCATCTTTTCCAGAGATATAATGAATCCCCTATTTAAGGATCCAGAGTTCCTTACAGCTTTTATTTCGAAATATCGAGAGATGAGGAATTTGTGGGAGGTGAAACACCCTCAGTATTATGCAAAGCATGTGAGGAAGTCAACGCTGGAGAGACTTCTGGCCTTTGTCCAGGCGACCATCCCGGAAGCAACAATGGAGACATTGCTCAAGAAAATTGGGGTCTTGAGGAACATGTATAAGAGGGAGCATAAGAAGATCCAGGAATCAAGGAGATCAGGAGCATCAGCAGATGATGTTTATGTACCCAGGCTGTGGTACTACAATCAACTCCGTTTTCTGGATGACCAGAATGAAGCCAGGCCATCACTTTCAACCCTTCCCTCCACCCTTCCCTCCACCCTTCCCTCCACCCCAGCAGAGGCTGATGAGGAGCAAGCTGGGTCTTCCATCCTGGATGAACCAGATATGACCATCTGGAGTCAGGTAAATTATTTTAACAAATATTTACTGTACTAATATTAATGATGTTAACTGGATGTTATAATTGTCTAAAATAATTTTGCACTCAAAATTGTGTATACATATCAATTGACAGTAGTGGCTAAATATGTTTGGCACCTGCTTGAAATAATTAGGGTGTCTGATTAGACTCTTTTATTAAAGAGATGTATTCACATTGAATTTGCTATTCATGAGAAGCAAACTGTGTGTCATTGATGAACCCAAAAAAATATACTCAAACTATTGTCCTTTTTTTATACACAGGATGAGTCCATCCAGGAGGAATGTGGGGAAAGTGGCAGGCAGAAGGAGACCGGGCCCATGGACAGCCTGGAGGAGGCCGGATTCACCATCATCCTGGAGGAGGCTGGGCCCAGTGTCAGGCAGGAGGTGGCTGCTCCCAGTGAGGTGGCTGCTCCCAGTGAGGTGGCTGGGCCAAGTGAGGTGGCTGGGCCAAGTGAGGTGGCTGGGCCCAGTAGGAGCCTGACCGAATCCCAAGTGCCTCCCCTCCACCTTCCCAAAAAAAGGGCCAGGAAGGAGATGGTCACACAGGACGCATCCCTGCGCCTCATGCAAGAGGCCACCCATTTTTTAAGGAGCCCCCCCGAAGCGGAAGAATCCTATGGCTGCTACTTAGCCAACAGGCTTCTTCAGATGGATTGGGAGCAGCGCCTCATTTGTGAGCGCCTATTTGGGGAAACAATCCATAAGGGGCTGCAGGGCACGCTAACACAAAACACCCAACTACATGAGGCAGCCCCCCCTCCTCCTCCTCCTCCTCCTCCTGCCACAACTGAAACACCAGAGCCACAGCCTCAAAAGAAGGCTACAGGGAAGGCTGCAGGGCAGCGTGGAGGAAAGGCTGCAGGGAAGAGAAGAAAGTGATGACCTGGGTTCAGTCTGGTCTGACAGAAGACGCAGGCTGTTGTAGGACCACAGTCTGGGGACATCTAGATCATCTGCTGGTGCTGTTGATCTCTGGGATTCTTGGACCAGATTGTGCTCCCTCTTATATGGACTCCGCAAGATCCCAATTTTCTGGTACACCGACTTTTTCCAGCGTTGACTTCCTCTTTATTTTATTTTGACCATGAATAAATGGATCTTTTTTGAGTTTAGCAAAAGACTTTATGTGTTTTCTTTGAAATCATTGATTTTACACACAATGTTAAATTAACAAGGGACAACAATCTCATTGAGTTTGGAAAAAACACACCAAAAATACATTACTAATGTTAATAATGTTCAAGTGGTAAGTCTTGAAAATAAAAACATTTACGTAACCAAAAACGGTGCTTTGGGTTAACTTTATCTAAAAACTAAAAAATAATCACTATAAAAAAAAAACAGAATAATGGGTTCTTTGTGGTAACTTTACAAACCTAAAAAAAAAAAAAAAAAAAAAGGGGAAAAAGTATTATTAGTATGGAAACATTGTTTTTAAAATGCATACTATATCATTCATGAGATCAAAGAGAAAAAGAATCCAGAAATCAGTTTGGGAGAACTCTGATTATGAACAGCAAAACACCTTCGTTCTTTAGAGTCTCCGTAAAGAAGAAATAAAATGCGCTGCATTCAACGATCACAGATTTTGCAGCGTGATGAATGTGCTACCTACAATACGAACACTAGTTTTACTAGACCGAGTGCTTCCGTTTAGTTTTTGCTTATGAGCATGCGTCGTTTTTTTGTCCGTCGGACTAGCATACAGACGAGCGGACTTCGGGGTCCGTCGTAGTTACGACGTAAAGATTTGAAGCATGCTTCAAATCTAAAGTCCGTCGGATTTGAGGCTAAAAAAGTCCGTTGAAAGTCCGGAGAAGCCCACACACGATCGGATTACCAGCCAGCTTTAGTCCGTCAGCGTCCGTTGGACTTTTGTAGACGAAAAGTCCGACCGTGTGTACGCGGCATAAAAGGGCAGTTCAGTACCAAGCGCGGCACCCTTTGGGCTCCTTTTGCTAATCTCGTGTTAGTAAAAGTTTGGTGAGAGACGATTCATGCTTTTTCAGACTCGTAGTTTTCAGATCATATTTCTGCTGTTCAGTTTGTGCTTGTGGGTTTGTATCTGGTCTTCAGTGCGTGCAGCGAGTTACCATTGATTTTTCATTGTGTTTTTGTTTGTTCGTTACTGATTTTCAGGTCGCTCTTCACAGGCCTTGCTGTTCTTCAGTGCGTTCTGTTAATTCGTTCTGACCAGCCGACCGTTTTCTAGCCATGTTGCGCATACATACACATCGTAGAGTTCGTGCTGTGCGGGGGCTTGGTGTTGGGGTCCTTACTTTGACACAAGCCCAGTCCATGAACAGGGCGAGGAGGAGTTCATGGACCAAGAATTGGTTGCTCCAGCGTGACCAGTTTTGTCACATGCCTTTGCTCCGAGAATAATCCTGATGATTTCAGGAACTTTCTCCGGATGACGGACCCCGTATTTCTCCGTTTGTTGGCTTTGCTGACCCCCTATATCAGCAGGCAGGATACCTGCATGAGGCAAGCCATCACTCTGGAGCAGGCTAGTTGCCACTCTGCGGTACTTGGGAGAAGCCTGCAGGACCTCAAGTTCTCGACAGGCATCTCCCCCCAGGCTCTGTGGATCATTATCCCAGAGACCTGTTCTGCCATCATCCAGGTCCTGCAGAAGGAGTATATTAAGGTAAGATTTTTATCCTTTAACATCACATTTTATTGTATTTAATGTTTGATAATATATTGTATTTCTTTCCTCATTCCCTAATTACCATGATTGTAAGATGCTGTGAATGTCCCCTTTGTCCTCATGCATGCTGGATTTTTATGTAATTTTTTTTATCCTTCATACATATTTGCCTTCACTAACCTCCCCAGCATGCTCTCCTGGGCCTATATTCACCTTGTGTAGTCACTTAACAATGTATTTTGTCAGCTCCATAGTAGTGCTTTACCCTAAATACCCCCTAAAATGTTGAAAATTGTGATGTGTGTTTGAAATTCTGCCAGAGGCTTTTTTTGGGGGTCCCAAAATTATTTGGAACCCTCCCTCACCCCAACTGCTAACTCAGCTGATACCAATCCTCTATCTGCTGACTTTGCCAAACCCATACACACTATACACACTATACCCACCTCTTTTGTGGTCAGATTTATGGATGAATTCCCCAAAGCATGTAGTGCAAGGGCCTGCCTGAAAACTTTCAAATGGTAATGTTCAAAGTTTTTGTATCTAATTATTATCTTGATAGGTAATAGCAGAATGTAAAAATGTGCTAAAATGTGTACAGTGTGTATTTATATCTTTGTATTATGACACTTCTTACCTGTCCAGTGGGCTGCCAATAGTGTAAGTAAGGAGGGGCTGGCCAAAGTAATACACATTATTTAGGCATTCATCTCTCAATGAAGTGGAGAAGGTTACCTGTCCAAAACATCTCCCCCCCATAAATGTATTTAAATGGCCCATGAGAGGGGGGGGGGGGGATCTGATATGTGGACCTTATACCTTTGTCTTTAAATACTCCCTAAAATAAATGTTATACTGATGTTGGCCAAGAATGTTTGTGTCTAATCTGCTTTCCATGTTTATGTGCAAAATGATTAATTTTTTTTTCTTGTTTGACTCCACAGTTTCCTTCCAACCCACAGGAGTGGAAGACTGTGGCCTCCCACTTTGCCCAGCGGTGGGACTTTCCTAACTGCGGAGGGGCAATTGATGGGAAACACGTCCACATTGTCCCACCACCCAACTCGGGGTCATACTATTACAACTACAAGGGGTTCAATAGTATTGTGATGTTGGCGGTGGTGTCGGCTACTTACGAGTTCCTGTATGTGGACGTGGGGAAGAATGGCTGGATGTCAGATAGTGGAGTCATCGCCCACACGAAGTTCTACAGGCGTCTCCAGAATGGCAGCTTGGACTTGCCACCTCCAGAAGACAATGCGGAAGGACTCCCATTCGTCTTCTTTGCGGATTAAGCGTTTGCGCTGGGGGACCTTCTTATGCAGCCATTCCCTATGAGGACCCTCACCCCAGACCAGAGGGCTTTTAACCACTTGCCGACTGCCTCACGGCGATGTACGTCGGCAGAATGGCACGGGCAGGCAGAATCACGTACCTGTACGTGATCTGCCTCCCGTGGGCGGGGGGTCAGATCGGACCCCCCCCCGGTGCCCGAGGCGGTCGCCTTCTGTCTGGCAGCGATAAGACGTGATGGGGAGGCCATCCATTCGTGCCCCCCCCTCGCGATCACTCCCAGCCAATGAGAATCTTCCTCTGCCTCTGTAATGTAAACAGAGGCAGAGGAAGTGATGTCATCTCTCCTCGAGTCGGTCTTTTTTGTTCCGGCGCCGAGGAGAGAAGACATCAAGTAAGTGCACCAACACTACACTTCCAGTAGAACACGCCAGGCACACTTTTCACCCCCCAGTAACCCCCAGATCACCCCCCGATCACCCCCCTGTACCCCCTGTCACACTGACACCAATAGCAGGTTTTTTTTTTGCATTGGTGTCAGTTTGTGACAGTTATAAGTGTTAGGGCAGTTAGGGTTAGCCCCCTTTAGGTCTGGGGTACCCCCCTTAAGGTCTAGAGTACCCCCCTAACCCCCCCTAATAAAGGTTAACCCCTTGATCACCCCTTGTCGCCAGTGTCATTAAGCAATAGTTTTTATAATCGCTGTATTAGTGTCACAGGGACCCCCATATACTACCTACTAAAGGTTTTAACCCCCTATTGCCCCCTAGTTAACCCTTTCACCAGCGATCACCGTATAAGTGTTACGGGTGACGCTGGTTAGTTAGTTTGTTTTTTATAGTTTATCATAGTTTTAGGGCACCCGCCGTTTATTACCCTATAAAAGTTTAACCCCCTAATTGCGGTGATATAAGTTAAGTTTTTAGGGTCAGATAAGGTCTGCGTCGCCCCAGGCAGCGTCAGGTTAGCGCCAGTACCGCTAACACCCACGCACGCAGCATACACCTCCATTAGTGCTATAGTGTCTGAACGGATCAATATCTGATCCGATCAGATCTATACTAGCATCCCCAGCAGTTTAGGGTTCCCATAAACACAGTGTTAGCGGGATCAGCCCAGATACTTGCTAGCACCTGCGTTTTGCCCCTCGGCCCAGCCCTGCCCAGCCCACCCAAGTGCAGTATTGATCGATCACTGACACTTACAAAACACTAAGCACACATAACTGCAGCGTTCACAGAGTCAGGCCTGATCCCTGCAATCGCTAACAGTTTTTTGGTAGCGTTTTGAATCAGTCGCTAACAGTCAGGAGCTTTTTTGCCTGTGACTCTCACTAGTGTACCCCTAAATTTAGAGCCCAAAATGGCAAATTAAATGTACACTAGTGAAGAGGCCTACACGTTTCTGAGCATGACAGATAGTGAAGAGGAAGTCACTCATCTGTCAGATTCAGGCTCAGAATACGATCCTGTAGAGGACAGCGGCTCCATGACAGATAGCTCTGACGACGGAGTTGTGGTCCCTGCTAAGGTCAGGCGTACCAGACTCCAATCTTCTTCTTCTGTCCTTGAAGTGTAAGAACCGCAGGTCCCTCGTATGGAGCAGAGCAGTACTAGCGCCGCTATTCCTTCTGGTGAACTGGCAAGCACCAGCGGCCTAGTACACCCTGGTCGTACATCCAGCACTGCAGTATCACGTGGTGACGTGGCGAGTCCCATAAGTGCAGTTCAAGCTGGCGAGGTGGCAAGCACTAGTAGTTTCCCGCTGCCACCAAGAAGACGAACACAGGCCCGTTGTGCCCATAGTGCCCTTCCTGCTGCATTCGCCAATCCGAATTGGGAACCCACCACTTCTGCAGCACCCGTACTTCCCCCATTCACTGGCCAACCCGGAATTTGGGTGGAAACAGTTGATTTTACGCCACTGGATTTTTATTCGCTGTTTTTCACCGAAAATCTCTATAGATCTATTGTGGACCAAAGCAATTTATACGCTGGTCAACACATCGCCACTATTCCCCAGTCCTCCCTTGCCAGAGATTGGAGACCAATTACGGTCTCCGAATTTAAGATCTTTCTGGGCCTTTCCCTCAACATGGGCATAACTAAAAAGAGTGAGTTGCGGTCATATTGGTCCACTGACCCAATTCACCATATGCCCTTGTTCTCTGCCTCCATGACCAGGGCATGATACGAGCAGATTTTGCGGTTCATGCACTTCAATGACAATGAACTCTGTCGTCCTCGTGGAGACCCTGGATACGATCGGCTCTACAAAATTCGGCCCCTCGTAAACCACTTCAACCAGCGTTTTGCAGACTTGTTTACTCCCCATCAAGTTGTCTGCATTGATGAGTTCCTGATTAAGTTTTCCGGCCGCTTGTCATTCAAACAGTACCTTCCCAGCAAGCGTGCCAGATACGGGGTCAAGATGTATAAGCTCTGTGACAGGGCCACAGGCTATACATGTAGATTTATGGTTTACGAGGGCAAAGATAGTCACGTAGAGCCGACAAACTGCCCTGACTACATAGGAAGCGCTGGCAAGATAGTGTGGGACTTGGTGTCACCCTTATTTGGAAAGGGGTACCACTTGTACGTGGACAATTATTACACGAGCGTGCCTCTTTTTAGTCACCTTTTTGATCAACAGATTGGAGCATGTAGCACCGTGCGACCTAATCGCCGGGGCTTTCCCCAGCGGCTTGTAGATTCCCGTCTTAGGCTGGGGAAGAGAGCCTGCTTGAAGTGTAATAACTTGCTCGCTATGAAGTGGAGGGATAATAAGAATGTTTTCGTTCTTACCTCCCTTCATGCAGACACGACGGTCCAAATTACTACAGCGACTGGTGTTGTGGAGAAACCCCTCTGTGTCCATGAATATAACCAAAATATGGGAGGGGTGGACCTCAACGACCAGTTGTTGGCGCCGTACCTAGTTGCCCGTAAGGCCAGACGCTGGTACAAAAAAGTGTCTGTTTATTTATTTCAATTGGCTTTGCTGAACACTCATGTGCTATACAGAGCTTCAGGACGGACTGGATCCTTCCTTAAATTTCAGGAAGAGATCGTCAGAGCCCTTCTGTTTACAGACGGTGCTCCACCTCACCATCCCCAACCAAACGCAGTAAGCCGGCTGCATGAGAGGCATTTTCCTTATGTCCTCTCGAGTACCCCTACCCAACAAGCCCCCCAAAGAAGATGTTGTGTCTGTAGCAAGCGCGGATTTAGGCGTGACACCCGGTATTATTGTCCCTACTGTCCTGACAATCCTGGTCTATGCATTGGTGAATGTTTTGAATGCTACCATACACTAGTTGAGTTTTAGCGTAGGGTACAGCATTGCACAGACTAGGACACACTTTCACAGGGTCTCCCAAGATGCCATCGCATTTTGAGAGACCGAAACCTGGTACCAGTTACAAAAGTTAAAGTTACCAAAAAAAGTGTAAAAATAAATAAATAAATTTTTTTCTTTATTCTCTCTCTATTGTTCTGCTCTTTTTTACTGTATTCTATTCTGCAATGTTTTATTGTTATGTTTTACCATGTTTGCTTTTCAGATATGCAATTTTTTTATACTTTACTGTTTACTGTGTTTTGTTGGTAACCATTTTTTTGTTTTAAGGTACGCCATTCAGCTGCAGAGCGGATTTATTTATCTTGACAGCAACAGCGTTTGCTCCCACGATACATAAAGCCGTGACTCCAGCGCTGTCGGAGGTGATTTCACCACCACAGTTACATACTTCAGCATATATGCCGAAGCGTGGGGGCAGCAGTGGGTGGAGGAGCGATTTGCTCCTGCCTTTTGTGGGAGGATGCCCCCATGCTTCGGCATATATATATTTTAGGCACAGGTTGCGTTAAATGTTTTATTTTTTACTATGTTTTTTTTTGTATTTGCTTTGCAGGTATGGTAAGTCTTACTGTTATACTGTAATGTTACTTTGTTTTATTGTTAACCATCATTTGCTTAGCAGGTACGCCATTCAGTTGCAGCGCGGATTTATTTATCTTGACAGCAACAGCGTTTGCTCCCACGATATATAAAGCTGTGACTCCAGCGCTGTCGGAGGTGATTTCACCACCACAGTTACATACTTCAGCATATATGCCGAAGCGCGGGGGGAACAGTGGGTGTAGGAGCGATTTGCGCCTGCCTTTTGTGGGAGGATGCCCCCATGCTTCGGCATATATATATTTTAGGCACAGGTTGCGTTAAATGTTTTATTTTTTACTATGTTTTTTTTGTATTTGCTTTGCAGGTATGGTAAGTCTTACTGTTATACTGTAATGTTACTTTGTTTTATTATTAACCATCATTTGCTTAGCAGGTACGCCATTCAGTTGCAGCGCGGATTTATTTATCTTGACAGCAACAGTGTTTGCTCCCACGATACATAAAGCTATGACTCCAGCGCTGTCGGAAGTGATTTCACCACCACAGTTACATACTTCAGCATATATGCCGAAGCGTGGGGGCAGCAGAGGGCGGAGGAGCAATTTACTCTTAACTTTTGCGTGAGGATGCCCCCATGCTTCGGCATATATATACGGTGCATGTATGCCCATCATTAGAAGTGGGTGGATGAAGGGAGGTATTCTAATGGTGGGCATACCCAGCGATCAATCTCTTTTTTTCGTTCAGCTCAAAGGCTGCATGAAAAAAAAGTTTACAATATATGCCCAACAAGGACCAGCAATGTACTGGTATGTTGCTGGACTTAGAGTAGTTATACCAGAATGATGCCTGCAGGTTTAGGTATCATCTTGGTATCATTCTTTTCAGCCAGCGGTCGGCTTTCATGTAAAAGCAATCCTAGCGGCTAATTAGCTTCTAGACTGCTTTTACAAGCAGTGGGAGGGAATCCCCCCCACCGTCTTCCATGTTTTTCTCTGGCTCTCCTGTCCCAACAGGGAACCTGAGAATGCAGCCGGTGATTCAGCCAGCTGACCATAGAGGTGATCAGAGACCAGAGTGGCTCCAAACATCTCTATGGCCTAAGAAACCAGGAGCTACGAGCATTTCATGACTTCGATTTCGCCGGATGTGAACAGCACCATTGGGAAATTGGGAAAGCATTTTATCACACCGATCTTGGTGTGGTCAGATAATTTGAGGGCAGAGGAGAGATCTAGGGTCTAATAGACCCCAGTTTTTTTCAAAAAAGAGTACCTGTCACTACCTATTGCTATCACAGGGGATATTTACATTCCCTGATATAACAATAAAAATGATTAAAAAAAAGTACAAATGAAAGGAACAGTTTAAAAATAAGATAAAAAAGCAATAAAATAATAAAGAAAAAAAAAAAAAAAAAAAAGCACCCCTGTCCCCCCCTGCTCTCGCGCAAAGGCAAATGCAAACATCGGTCTGGCGTCAAATGTAAACAGCAACTGCACCATGCATGTGAGGTATCACCGCAAAGGTCAGGTCAAGGGCAGTAATTTTAGCAGTAGACCTCCTCTGTAAGTCTAAAGTGGTAACCTGTAAAGGCTTTTAAAGGCTTTTAAAAATGTATTTAGTTTGTCGCCACTGCACATTTGTGCGCAAATTTTAAAGCATGTCATGTTTGGTGTCCATGTACTCGGCCTAAGATCATCTTTTTTATTTCATCAAACATTTGGGCAATATAGTGTGTTTTAGTGCATTCAAATTTTAAAAAGTGTGTTTTTTCCAAAAAAAATGCGTTTGAAAAATCGCTGCGCAAATACTGTGTGAAAAAAAAAATGAAACACCCACCATTTTAATCTGTAGGGCATTTTCTTTAAAAAAATATATAATGTTTGGGGGTTCAAAGTAATTTTCTTACAAAAAAAATTATTTTTTCATGTAAACAAAAAGTGTCAGAAGGGCTTTGTCTTCAAGTTGTTAAAAGAGTGGGTGATGTGTGACATAAGCTTCTAAATGTTGTGCATAAAATGCCAGGACAGTTCAAACCCCCCCAAATGACCCCATTTTGGAAAGTAGACACCCCAAGCTATTTGCTGAGAGGCATGTAGAGTCCATGGAATATTTTATATTGTGACACAAGTTGCGGGAAAAAGATACATTTTTTTTTGCACAAAGTTGTCACTAAATGATATATTGCTCAAACATGCCATGGGAATATGTGAAATTACACCCCAAAATACATTCTGTTGCTTCTCCTGAGTATGGGGATACCACATGTATGAGAATTTTTGGGAGCCTAGCCGCGTACGGGACCCCGAAAACCAAGCACCGCCTTCAGGCTTTCTAAGGGCGTAAATTTTTGATTTCACTCTTCACTGCCTATCACAATTTTGGAGGCCATGGAATGCCCAGGTGGCACAAAGTGACCCTATTTTGGAAAGTAGACACCCCAAGCTATTTGCTGAGAGGTATAGTGAGTATTTTGCAGACCTCGCTTTTTGTCACAAAGTTTTGAAAATTGAAAAAAGAAAAAAAAAATTTTTTTTTCTTGTCTTTCTTCATTTTCAAAAACAAATGAGAGCTGCAAAATACTCACCATGCCTCTCAGCAAATAGCTTGGGGTGTCTACTTTCCAAAATGGGGTCATTTGGGGGGTTGTGCTATCTTGGCATTTAATGGCCTTCGAAACTGTGATAGGTAGTGAGGAGTGAATCAAAAATTTACGCCCTTAGAAATCCTGAAGGAGGTGATTGGTTTTCGGGGCCCCGTATGCAGCTAGGCTCCCAAAAAGTCCCTCACATGTGGTATCCCCATACTCAGGAGAAGCAGCAGAATGTATTTTGGGGTGTAATTCCTTATATGCCCACGGCATGTTTGAGCAATATATCATTTAGTGACAACTTTGTGCAAAAAAAAAAAAAAATTGTCACTTTCCCGCAACTTGTGTCAAAATATAAAATATTCCATGGACTCAACATGCCTCTCAGCAAATAGCTTGGGATGTCTACTTTCCAAAATGGGGTCATTTGGGGGGGTTTGTGCCATCTGGGCATTTTATGGCCTTCAAAATTGTGATAGGTAGTGAGGAGTGAAATCAAAACTTATGCCCTTAGAAATCCTGAAGGCGGTGCTTTGTTTTTGTGGCCCCGTGCGCAGCTAGGCTCCCAAAAAGTCCCACACATGTGGTATCCCTGTACTCAGGAGAATCAGCAGAATGTATTTTGGGGTGCAATTCCACATATGCCCATGGCCTGTGTGAGCAATATATCATTTAGTGACAACTTTGTGCAAAAAAAAAAATTGGTCACTTTCCCGCAACTTGTGTCAAAATATAAAATATTCCATGGACTCAACATGCCTCTCAGCAAATAGCTTGGGGTGTCTGCTTTCCAAAATGGGGTCATTTGGGGGGGGTTTGTGCCATCTTGGCATTTTATGGCCTTCAAAACTGTGATAGGTATTGAGGAGTGAAATCAAAAATTTACGCCCTTAGAAATCCTGAAGGCGGTGCTTGGTTTTCGGGGCCCCGTACGCAGCTAGGCTCCCAAAAAGTCCCACACATGTGGTATCCCCATACTCAGGAGAAGCATCTAAATGTATTTTGGGGTGCAATTCCACATATGCCCATGGCCTGTGTGAGCAATATATCATTTAGTGACAACTTTGTGCAAAAAAAAAAAAAATTGGTTACTTTCCCGCAACTTGTGTCAAAATATAAAATATTCCATAGACTCAACATGCCTCTCAGCAAATAGCTTGGGGTGTCTACTTTCCAAAATGGGGTCATTTGGGGGGGGGGGTTGTGCCATCTTGGCATTTTATGGCCTTCAAAACTGTGATACGTAGTGAGGAGTGAAATCAAAAATTTACGCCCTTAGAAATCCTGAAGGCGGTGATTGGTTTTTGGGGCCCCGTACGCGGCTAGGCTCCCAAAAAGTCCCATATCCCCATACTCAGGAGAAGCAGCTAAATGTATTTTGGGTGCAATTCCACATATGCCCATGGCCTGTGTGAGCAATATATCATTTAGTAACAACTTTTTTAATATTTTTTTGGCATTATTCAATCACTTGGGACAAAAAAAATTAATATTCAATGGGCTCAACATGCCTCTCAGCAATTTCCTTGGGGTGTCTACTTTCCAAAATGGGGTCTTTTGGGGGGGGGGTTTGTACTGCCCTGCCCTTTTAGCACCTCAAGGAATGACATAGGCAGTCATAAACTAAAAGCTGTGTAAATTCCAGAAAATGTACCCTAGTTTGTAGACACTATAACTTTTGCGCAAACCAATAAATATACGCTTATTGACATTTTTTTTTACCAAAGACATGTGGCCGAATACATTTAGGCCTAAATGTATGACTAAAATTGAGTTTATTGGATTTTTTTTATAACAAAAAGTAGAAAATATGATTTTTTTCAAAATTTTCGGTCTTTTTCCGTTTATAGTGCAAAAAATAAAAACGGCAGAGGTGATCAAATACCATCAAAAGAAAGCTCTATTTGTGGGAAGAAAAGGACTCAAATTTCGTTTGGGTACAGCATTGCATGACCGCGCAATTAGCAGTTAAAGCAACGCAGTGCCAAATTGTATAAAGTGCTCTGGTCAGGAAGGGGGTAAATCCTTCTGGGGCTGAAGTGGTTAATTACCGGCTGGCCAGAGCCAGAAGAGTGGTGGAGAACACGTTTGGAATAATGGCCAGCCGGTTCCGCCTATTTCTTACACCGATACACATGACGGAGTATAAACTCATCACATCATCCTGGCTTGCTGTGTTCTCCACAACTTTTTAAGGAAAAATTCTGTGAACTATGCTGGCTCAGTTGGGCCTGAAGGCGGAATTAATCTCAGTGAACCAACCCTGATGGCACTTGGAGCTGGCCTTCCTGGCTTGCCCCCCCTGAGTGCCCGCGAGGTCCGTATAAGATACATGGAATACTTTGCGGGTAGGGGGGCCATCAATATGCCAGACAATGTCTGAGACATTTTTTAAATAAAAAAAATTTTTTAATTGAACAAATATTTGCTTACATTTACTGCTTGTCTTTCTTTTAGCTGACCATGACTGAAATTTGGGGAGTCGTGAAAATGGTGTGATTGTGTAAAATTATAAAGGACTGCTGGGTGTTATTTACTAAAGGCAAAGACACTTTGCACTACAAGTGCACTTGAGACTGCACTTAGGAAATATTGTCACTTTGTCCCCATTGTCACTGAAAACACCAATTTTACCACAAAAAATGTTTATGAGCATTTAAAGAAGAAGCCACACATTGTTGATTATCAATCTTTTTAATACAAGCACAATCACATGTGCATTTAGAAAAGGTTTTTAAAACAAACCAACATGTTTGTTGTATAACAAATTTTTAGGTCACATTAATAAAAGTAGAAATGTCCTTTGAAGGTAAAACAGGCATGTTTAACCGGTTCAATACCGGGCAATTTCACCCCCTTCCTTCCCAGGCCAATTTTTAGTTTTCAGCACTGTCGCACTTTAAACGTCAATTGCGCGGTCGTGCGACGTCGTACCCAAAAGAAATTGATGTCCTTTTTTTCACCACAAATAGTGCTTTTTTTTGGTGGTATTTGATCACCTCTGCGGTTTTTATTTTTTGCGCTATAAACAAAAGAAGAGCGACAATTTTGAAAAAAACACAATATTTTTAAATTTTTGCTATAATAAATATCCCAATTTTTTTTTTTAAAAACACATTTTTTCCTCAGTTTTGGCCGATACGTATTCTTCTACATATTTTTGGTAAAAAAAAATTGCAATAACCGTATATTGATTGGTTTGCGCAAAAGTTATAGCGTCTACAAAATACGGGATAGATTTATGGCATTTTTAAAAAAAAAAAATTTTTTTATTTTTTTTTAGCGGCGATCGCGATTTTTTTTGGTGACTGCGAAATTATGGCGGACACATCGGACACTTTTGACACATTTTTGGGACCAATCACATTTATACAGCGATCAATGCTATAAAATTGCATTGATTACTGTGTAAATGTGACAGGCAGTGAAGGGGTTAACCACTAGGGGGCGGGGAGGGGTTAATATGTTTCCTAGGGAATGATTCTAACTGAAGGGGGAGGGGACGCACTAGGGGAGGAGACCGATCAGTGTTCCTCCATTCTGGGAACACAGATCGCTCTCCTCAGAGCTGACAGGCTGTGGATCTGTGTGTTTACACACACAGATCCACATGCCGGCCCGGTTAACGGGCAATCGCTGGTGCCCGGCGGACATCGCGGCCGCCGGGCACACGCACCGGGTCCCGAGGAACGCGGCGGGCGCGCGCGCGCCCCCTAGACGGCCGGGAATCCCAGGACGTCATATGACGTCCACCCAGGATGGGAGATCCCATCTGTGGACGTCATATGACTATGGGCGGGTAGGGAAGTGGTTAAAACCAACAAGAAATACACAAATCTGGAACTTACAAAGTTCAACTTTTATAGAAATTGAAGGCAATATCAGACATGAGTATTTACAAACTGGGTATGATATTGCGTTCAGATGGTGTGAAGTCACCCCTGGAAAAGCCAAATTTTGAAGATGCACACAAATTGCCGAATGTCAACATGTGCTAGCTGCCATCATGGGGGATCAAGGGATGTGTTTTGTGGGTGCAACCCCTTCCTCTCAGCTACTTTATTATTGAGGAAGGGGTTGCACCCACAAAACGCATACATTGATCTCCCGTGATGACAGATAGCGCATGTTGACACACTGTGTGCATCTTCAAAATTTGGCTTTTCGAGTATATGTCAAAAAAAGTTCAAAAAATTCTCCGGACAAAAAAACTGAAATAATTCGAGATTTTGAGGGGTTTTAAATTCTCCCTAAAACATCAGTGATGTTCTTCATTTTGTTTTGAACATCATTGATGTTTTTCTTTATGTTTTCCAAGTCCCTATTACACCCCATGATCTCCCCGATCAGGATCTGGGCAGTTTCACTAGTGAAATGACCTTCATCCACAACATCACGATCACCTAAAAATATAGAAACAAAAACACACCACGTATTATAAATATGCCAGCTTCCATCTCTTACCTGAGCCTGTGGTCGCAGACACTCACCTGTTGTGGTGATAATTTCCACCACGTCTCCCTCCTCCTCCTCTGTTTGGCTTTGTGGGATTTCCCCTTCTTCATGAGGTGGGGGGTCTGTGGTCTCCTCTGATGAGTGGTGTCCTCCAAGTCTTTTTTCCCCTATGTAAAAAAATAGGTATACTTAGTACACAGCTATTTGATGGCAGAAATAGGAATATGAAACATTGCTTGGAAGTGGGGTACAATTGTCTGTTTTGGCAGAGTTCCAAGATGAAGAAATATTGTTTTCCTTTGTCAAGCTTGAATACTTACCTGTTTTGTACAAGCTTCACAGATGGAGTCACCCCTATAGTATACACTGGAGCACCTGTGTGGGCTCCCTAATAAAAAGGGTGTTCTGGTGTCCCACACTAGTGCTCCAGCGTCCAGATGTGTAAACAGCTGCTGAGTGTCCTCTCCTTACACAGAATCTAGTTTGCATTTCATTCTAGTTACAAACCCATCTAGACACCAAAATTATATTAAGAGAAGTAGGTCAGAAAAAAATGTATTGAACTGCATCTGGACAAAACAGTGTTTTATAGTCCGAACGAACAATGTTTCCTACAAATGAATAATGTGTCCATGAACATGAAAGTTGCATTTTAAACTGTACAACAGTAAAGAAAAGCACATGGAGCAGCACGAATGAAATAAAAATAAAGAATAGGAACACAGGACAACTACTTACTTTTTTGCAGTACTCTCCTGATCCTTCTATACTGATTGTGCTCCCTTTAATTTGAGGTCTGACCACCGCTTCCTGAGTTGATCCTTGGATCACCATACCCCAAAATTCTTCTGCAGACTCTTCACAACTTTCGCCATGATCTTGGCCTTTCTGGCATTGGGGTTGGGGTAAGGTCCATACTTCCCATCATAGTCGGCCCTTTTCAAGATGTCCACCATCTCCAACATCTCTACAAAGGACATATTTGAGGCCTTAAATCGTCTCCTCCGGGATCGTGACATTTCTGGCTCCGGGCTTTCCTTCTCCTCCTCCTTGTTGCTGTAATTAGCACGCACCTGCTCTGTCTCCGCCATGTGCTCTCCCCAACTGCGCCGAACAAGAAGGGGCGGGGAATAGACTAGAAAGAACGTCAGGGGCGGGTGGAGTTTCACGCATGCACAGTGTATATAAAGCGTAACACGCGTGCGTCGTACGTACGATCTGTGAGCGGAGGAAGGAGTATAGGAAGCGCCGATTGTGATAACGAAGGTAACATTTAAACTTGGGCCTATAATGCTTAGAGATTGAGGCCTATATTGGGACAAGATTAGGAGAGTTTAGCCTGACATTAGGGTTTTTCTTGTGTTGTGTCTTGCAGAGAAAATGGATATATTGAAGGATCAGGACTTTATCACCATATTCATTGATATGTTCAGGGAGCTGCCCTGTCTGTGGCAGATAAACCACCCACATTATAAGAATCAAAGAGGAAGGCAGCGCTGGATCAGTTGCTGGAATATAACGATGTCCCTTTTTCATACACAGGAAAGTCTTAGCCAGGAGGTGGCCGGTCAAGTAGGCTGCCTGATACCCAGGTCCCTCCCCTCCGCCTTCAAAGAAAAAGTGGCAGGAAGAGGAGTAACCTGGAGAAGGCTGCAATTGGCCTATTTTGGAAGGCTACTGAGGCCCTCAGAACACCCCACAGTGTTGAAGAGGATTTTGCTGACCTAACAGCATGCAAAATGCTGCAAATGGAGGAGGGCCAATGCCTCTTATGTGAGTTTCTCATTTTAGAAGCACTAAATAAGGGGTTGAGGGGCCAACTCACATGCCAAAGCCACATTTGTGAGCTCACCCATGGTCCTCCTCCTCCTCCTTCAGGTCCTTCTCCTCCTCCAGGTCCTACTCCTCCTCCTGCCACACCTCCAACATCAGAGCCACAGCCGGGAAGGAAGCATGTAAGGAAGACCAGAGAGTGATGGCCCTGGGTTCAGTCTGGCAAAAAATGGGGGATAAAAGGTACTAGAATCCACACTCACCAAGGTTGCTATCAGCAAATGGAGTACCAGCCGATTCATCAATATGTGATCGGGATACCTTCCCTATGAGCAATGGCACTATATCAGCAACAGAAAGAGGGGACAAGGGAGTCCCCAGAAAGTAAAAAAGGGAATAGTCAACAACGGCTTATGGTACAAAAATGCAAAAAGGCTTTATTAAGGGGGGGGTGTATTAACCCCTTCACTGCCAGTGTCATTTACACAGGAATCAGTGCATTTTTATAGCACTGATTGCTGTATAAATGACAATAGTCCCAAAAATGTGTCAAAAATGCCATAATGTCGTAGTCACAGTCAAATCTTTGATTGCCGCCATTACTAGTAAAAAAAAAAAATATTAATAAAAATGCCATAAAACTATCCCCCATTTTGTAAACGCTATAACTTTTGCACAAACCAATCAATAAACAGTTATTGCGATTTTTTTTTTTTTTTACCAAAAATATGTAGAAGAATACGATCGGCCTAAACTGAGGAAAAAAAAATGTTTTTTTATATATTTTTGGGGGATATTTATTATAGCAAAATGTAAAAAAGAATGCATTTTTTTCAAAATTGTCGCTCTTATTTTGTTTATAGCGCAAAAAATAAAAATCGCAGAGGCGATCAAATACCACCAAAAGAAATCTCTATTTGTGGGGAAAAAAGGACGTCAATTTTGTTTGGAAGCGACGCAGTGCCGAATCGCAAAAAACGTTCTGGTCAGGAACGGGGTAAAATCTGTTAACTGGCGTTTGCATAAAATATACCACAAAATTCAGTAATATAACACACATGGTCATTTCAGAAGATCCATGTAATAAAATCTTTCAAATTTCAGAGTAATATAAACTATGACAATATGTCACGTATTGTGAATTTGTGAATTGACCTGAATCTGAAAAAGTACAGTTGCCCATTTATACTTTTATTTCTCATTCAGCAATGCATTTATACTGGTTATGATAAAACAAATAATGTATGCCTTAAGGCTAAATACTTTAAACTGATTACTGTAAACCCCTAAAACATTAGAGGTGTGTGATTCTCACCTGTTAAAACATATGTAGTATGTTGTTAATATGTAGGAGTATTTTGTATTATAGAATACCAAATGCTTTTTTCACTTTAGGATAAGATGCCCAATACAGGAATGCTTAATGCAAGATTTGTCAGTCACGTGCTGTGAGCAATCGCTTATTACTTAAACATTCATGGTTGGACTTTAAAATGTGTGCATGTTCATGCATACATTAATCAGATTTTTTTTTTTTTCTTTTTTTTTTGTCAGATCAAGTATAGATGATCTTTACAACTTTTCCTATCATGGAGAGATTTCACCCTACCATTTTTTCTATATCTATTATACTATTCCATTAGCATACATATTTATAAGGATTACATGACTATTTTTGTGTCATGCTAGTAAAAAAGGTCATACTACTGGTAACTGACACAATCCAGTGTGCCAAAAACCTATATGCAAGTGTAATACTTTGAGCCATCTGGGGTTAAAAAAGAAACACTCTCCTTTCCCAATATACTACATCTGCTTATTAACCAAGTGAGAATAAAGAGTATAGTTAGTACTGAGGCCCAGTGGTACAAGCAATTGAGGGAAAAACTTTTCACATATGTGTCTCGCTAATATATACAGATTTCCTTTGGTCTTTTTAAATAGATTAACTTTGACAGACCACATGAAGAACTTAGAGAGATGATAACAAATAGGACACACACGAACCTATATTAGGATGGAAAAATGAGAAAGAAAATTAGCATATGCATTCTTCTACAACAAAACCATTAACCCCATTAATGTCAAATAGTGAAGAAGATAGTTACTCTAAATTTAATTTTAATGTTCTTTTCCTGTTGGGAACGGTCAGTTAGCTTCTCAGTATTCTATAAAGTTATGCTTCAATTTCTAAAACTCAAGTAACAATACTTGAGTTTTGGTATTGGTATTGGTGCCCTGTATAGTCTACCTGACGGGGGCCCCCCCTTGAAACTGCCCTTAACCCCACCCACCGATCCTACCCCCTTACACTTTGTTGCATAACTTGGGAAGTGATGGGTCCTCTTTATGGGAAGATCTGGAATCTATTAGACCCCTGTTCCCTCCTCTGCCCTTTAAGGCAGCTGATCAAACACCTATCAATTTGATGCTGTTACCAAGCAAATAAATACAGAACTGAAACTGGAAGTGACGAAATCCTTGTAGCTTCAAGATTCATTTGTCACAGAGGAGAAAGAAAAATAGCTTCTTCTCTTTTGTGTACTGCCAACCCAACTTGATAGGGTGGGAGGGCCTGGCAAAATAAGGGTGGGCAGTGGCTGAACTCAATAGCGGGGATCATTTTTGCTGTAAAAAAAGTCTCATGGACACAGCAGAGATTATCCACCCTCAGCTGCTTTGCAGTATAAGGATGAGTGGTTTGGGATGTTAAAAACATAAAGATGTGACACACATTTTCACCCCCCCCCCCCCAACAGAAGTGTAAGGGCCCATTCACACAGGGTGCAAACATGTGTCTCCCATGCAGAGCAGTTTTTTACTGGCACAGGTTGCATAGAGTGTTGCGTGCATCCCCATGCCAGCGTCCCATTCATTTCTTTTGGGACACATGGCTGCACTGACACAGCCGCTATGTCCCAATATGCATTCGGGGACCCACAGGCAGGGTTGCTGTAAGAAATTTTGGGGCAACGTACAGCCTATTGACAGGGCTCTAAAAAATACACTAAAATAATTATTAGTGGACGCAAACATAATACAACTTACACATTTGCTGATAAATCTAAAAGATAAAAATGTACTGAGTTAATAAAGTTCTGTGTGTAAATGTGGTTTTGGGTACTAATTCACATGATTTCTTTGGCCTGTACATTTTGAATCTGCGTTTTTTTTTTTTTTTTTTGATGTGGTTATTGCTGTGTGCAGGCAGCCCATGTTACGCTATGGGGATGTAGCAGTATGAAGCTGTTTGAACACAGCCGCAGGCCCTAATTTGACAGGAATGCAGATGCAGGTGTATGGCCCCATACACAGACAGTGGGCATTGGGGGCAGGGTTGCCAATCATTCGTAAATTACGTAGAGTTTGCAAATTTCGGGCAATTTGGAAGCTGTCCATAAATGTCCATTACGGACAGCATCAGCTCATAAAAATATGGCCTTGGGGTTGCTTAGGAACTGTGCATATAAGCTGCTTTGCTTGGCTCAGCTCAGCTGGGGGGGGGGGGGGGGGGTTGATTGTCATCTTGCCCCTCGGCGCCTTTTACAAGTAACTAAGCAGAACTGGAGGGGCCATGGTCACCTGGTGAGAGCGAGGAATCGCATCTACTTCACCGGAGCTCCCGTCCCACTGCCAATGCTCTCCCCGGGCACAATAGAGGTGCTGCTCCATCCTCTGCCAGTTTGCCTCTGCCTGGAATTTGCCTGACCGCTGTGCCCTCCTGTGCAATCTTGTAGCGGACAGGATGACACTAAAGCAAAAGAAAGGACATGGCATTGTTCAGCACTGACACACAGGACACACACAGCACGCTGAGAAGAGGGACACAACCACAGGGCAAGGTCTGCTAAACCTGTCTCTGACTGTCTCTTGTAGTATGCCTGCAGTCTCTGATCATCCCCTGTGCCATGTATGCAGTCTCTGATCTTCTCTTGCGCCAAGAAGTCTCCGATCATTTCTTGTGCCATATACACAATCTTTGATCATCCCTTATACCATATACACAGTCTCTGATTATCTCTTGTGCCATGTCCAGTTTCTGACCATCTCTTTTGCCATGTCCACAGTCTTTGACCATCTCTTGCACTATATCCGCAGTCTCTGACTATATATTATGCCATGTCTGCAGTCTCTGACTGTCTCCTGCAGTACATCTGCAGTTTCTGTGGACTGAGGGGGAGCTCTTTGAGTCCACACCAGTCCCCCCTTACATCAGAGTCTTCAGAGTTCCCCTTTATATCAGAGTCCACAATGTTCCCTTTTACGTCAGAGTCCGCAGAGTCCCCCCTTGCACTGTAAAGGGGAACCCTGTGGTGGGTTAAGCCTTGGAGAAATATGTTTTTTGCCTTTTGCTATACAGTACCTTATACACATTTCTAATAGCACTAGCTACAGTAAATGTTTGTAACTTAAATATTGATATTTGCACTGTTTTGCACTGAAAACTGCCATTTTATGTACTTTTGTCAGTGTCAGTGTTAGTATTAAGTGTCAAAATGTGGCTCTGCAAGTAAATTTCATGATTTTTGTCAGTAAAAATTTGGTGCCGTTTGTAAACTTTGAGCGTCCTGTCAGTAAATTTCAGTTCGGGGGGTTGGCAACACTGATTCGGGGCCACTCACCCACACCTGCACACCTATAAAATTAGGACCTCTAGCTGAGTTCATGCAGACACTGCATCCCCATAGAGTAACAAATGGCAACAAACTGCTCTTTCGCACTGTATGGGCCAGAGAACCCTTGTGAATGAGCTCTATCTGCATAAAGATTTGCATATAGATCTGCATATAGATTTGGAGATTTGATCAGGATCAATAGTGTGCGCAATGCTGAGAAATACTGGCAGATACTCATCCATCATGTCATACCATCAAGGTGGCGTGTGATTGGCCCCAAACTTATTCTGCAGCAGGACAACACTCCAAACATACAGCCAATGTCATTAGGAACTATATTCAGTGTAAAGAAGAACAAGTAGTCCTGGAAGTGATGGTTTGGTCCCCATAGAGCCCTGATCTCACCATCACTGAGTCTGTCTGGGATTACATGAAGAGACAGAAAGTTTTGAGGCAGCCTACATCAATAGAAGTCCTGTGGTTAGTTCTTCAAGATGTTTGGAACAACCTACCTACCGAGTTCCTGCAAAAATGATGTGCAAGTGTACCTAGAAGAATTGATGCTAGTTTGAAGCCAAAGGGTAGTCACACAAAATATTGATTTGATTTAGATTTTTCTTCTGTTCTCAGACCTGCATTTTGTAAATTGATAAAAAAATAAACAATTAACCCCCGGAGGAGCCACTTGAATATTTGTCTCCCACTGATTAAGCCACAGTCAGTTACACAGTATTTTCACACAGCCAGGTGCACACACTCTTCCGCTCGTTGCCTCCAATGACCAGTCTAGGGGATGTGTTTTTATGTTTTATTTGGAGAACTTGGATAGGAGAAAGGAATTATTAGGATACTCCAAAGTAACTATTCACAAACGAGGACAACTTCTTAATAAAACTATGCAGCAGACTGCCAGTAGTACTTTGCAGCAGGCTCTACAGAATTAAGCAAGTCCCTTTGTAGCAGAAGGAATTTATTAAACTTTGCTTCTTCAAGACACTAGCCAGTGTCCCCTTACACCCAGTATGCTGACTTCTAAGACCAAGAGGGGGATTTTAGCAAAAACAGTCTCTAGGATCCCCTTAGGGGGTCTGTACTCACAAGGCCCTGGCCACAGGTCACCTTCCTCTATGATACCAGATAGGATCAGTGGACATCCTGCCTCAGTCAGCTTGCAAGAGAACCATGGGTTTCAGCTTCAGTGTTTCAGGTCCTCAGGTCAACCACCTGAGGCTGCATGACAGCCTGTGCTGGGCAGAGGCAGCAGCCCCCTCATCACCTGGACCTCTCTCTCCAGATGAAGACTGGAGCTCGAGCCCATGTGCTCTTCAGATATAAATACAGGTACCCAGCATACCTAGGGGCACATCCCCTTCTAATTGGCCAGAGCTGCACAAACATCCATGCTCTCATCTGCAAGGTTTCCTCCCACTATCCAATATGCTCCATAGCTATTGGATGGGTGTGAAACATCAAGACAGCATGAGCAGCACCAGAGCACATTGAGCAGACCTCACTAAACAATCACAGCTCTCTTTTAAGCAGGCACCACATAAATGTGCCTATCTGTCTCCCTGTTAAGCAGAGAAACCAAAAGCTATATACACTCACTCTAGCACCTACCTAGGAGGGCGCTACAATTACAATGTATATTTTTGAAGGCATTCTTATTTTACAGCATTTCACACCTGTTTACAACTTTTGCACAGTAATGATGCAGGGTGCCACTCACTCTATACAAGTTACCAACCTTGGATCCAGGAAAAGAGCCTGAGACCATCACACTTCCTCCTATATGTTTCACGGTTAGTGTCACACACCGAGGAACCATCCTGTCACTTACTGGACAGCGTAAATGATTCCACAAGACCTTCTTCCAGTCTTCAGTAGTACTTCATGGCCCGGACAAGCCATTTTTTCTTATTTTTCTAAGCAATTTGAAGTCTTCTCTTCACAGAAAATGAGACTTTCTTACTTCGATCAGTGTTAAGATGTGCTTGAAGCTGTTCTGTGAGCCGCCTGTCATGTAAGCTGTTGACTCCCAGAAACTTGTCTTCTGATTCTGTTGTGGCTTTGGGTCTGCCAGACCTCCTCATGTCAGTTTCTTCCAGTTTCCAAGTTCCTTTTGATGTAGGAAGCTGTATTCAATGACACCTTGGCTTTCTTAACAATTTCTGTAAAGGAAAGACCTACACTTTTAAGGGTTATAATGGTTTGTCTATCTATCTTCCTTCATTAATTGCCTTGTTTATCACCTTTATGTGAGCAATATACTACTTCCTGCAGTACAATGCTGTCCAAATATTGCTTAGGAGGGTGTAGTGACACAGTCTGTTTTAAGTGAGTTTGTAAGCAATTAACAACATTTGGGACACCTGTAGGAATTGTTTGATTACACTTTCAAGACTTAGTTACTTACATTGCTGCAGAACAACTGTAAGTTAACCCATTACTTCTTCCCCTTCTTCAGCCAATCATTTATTTTCTTTTCAAGGGTTTTTCTTGCCAACTTTTTCATAAAATAAAGTTTAGTTCAACACATGGGTTTCCTCTTAGGTTTTTCAGCATTTCTCTGCCACAAAACAAATGTTTATTAGCTTCCAGGCTTACACTTTCAGCACTACAGCTTTGGCCCCAATCCTCAGGCCCTTGTCTGTCTCCTCCAGATAGTATTCTTACACTAACTCTATGCATGCACCTAGCAGCTCCCTGTTGCACTGGATTCCTCCTGTTTCTTAGATCGATCCTTCCTGATTCCCGGGCTGAGACCTAGTTTGTTCACCAGGGTGGAAAACTGAACCATAATCATTAAGCTTGTGGCAAAACATAAAATATTCCATGGACTCAACATGCCTTTAGGCAAATAGCTTGGGATGTCTACTTTCCAAAATTGGCTCATTTGGGGGTGGGGTTTGTGCTATCTTTGCATTTCATGGCCTCCAAAACTGTAATAGGTAGTGAGGAGTGAAATCAACAATTTACGCCCTTAGAAAGCCTGAAGGCGATGATTGGTTTTTGGGGTCCTGTACATGGCTAGACTACCAAAAAGTCTCACACATGTGGTATTTCCGTACTCGGGAGAAGCAGCAAAATGTATTTTGGGGTGTAATTTCATATATACCCATGGCATGTGTGAGCAATATATCATTTAGTGACAACTTTAAAAAAAAAATGTTTTTGTCATTTTCCTGATACTCGTGGAAAAACATAAAATATTCCATGGACTCAACATGCCTCTCAGCAAAAAGCTTGGGGTGTCTACTTTCCAAAATGGGATCATTTAGAGGGATTTTGTGCTATCTTGGCAATTCATGGCCTCCGAAACTGTGATAGGTAGTGAGGAGTGATATCAACAATTTACACCCTTAGAAAGCCTTAAGGCGGTGATTGGTTTTTGGGGTCCTGTACACGGCTAGGCTCCCAAAAAGTCTCACACATGTAGTATCCCAGTACTCAGAAGGAGCAGCAGAATGTCATATTTTAATCACTTTAACAAAAAAATGAAATATTCAATGGGCTCAACATGCCTCTCAGCAGATTCCTTGGGGTTTCTACTTTCCAAAAAGGGGTAATTTGGGGTGGGGGGTTGTACTGCCCTGACATTTTAGCACCTCAAGAGATGAGATAGGCAGTCATAAACTAAAAGCTGCGTAAATTCCAGTAAATGTACCATAGTTTGTAGACACTATAATTTTTGCGCAAACCAATAAATATACGCTTATTGATTTTTTTTTTTAACCCAAGACATGTGGCTGAATACATTTTGGCCTAAATGTATGACAAAAATTGAGTTTATTGGATTTTTTTTATAACAAGAACTAGAAAATGTCATTTTTTTCAAAATATTCTGTCTTTTTTTTGTTTATATCACAAAAAATAAAAATCCCAGTGGTGATCAAACACCACCAAAAGAAAGCTCTATTTGTAGGAGAAAAAAGGACGCACATTTTATTTGGGTACAGCATTGCATGACTGCGCAATTACCAGTTAAAACAGCGCAGTGCCAAATTGCAAAAAGTGCTCTGGTCAGGAAGGGGGTAAAACCTTCCGGAGCTGAAGTGGTTAACAAAGACCCTACACATACCTGCACAACCAGTCTGCTGGTTGTCAGCAAAACCTGGACCCAAGATCAGAGACTTGATCCCTCCCAGGTCTCTACAAAGCTATATACAGTATATACATATGTCTCACATGAGATTTGCTTAGGAATAGCATAAGGCCGCGTACACACGAGCAGACTTTTCGGCAACAAAAGTTCGATGGCCATTCCGGCGGACTTTCATCAGACTTTTGACGGACTTCCGACGGACTTTTGAACGAACGGACTTGCCTACATACGATCACACCAATATCCGACGGATTCATACGTGATTACGTACGACCGGACTAAAATAAGGAAGTTGATAGCCAGTAGCCAATAGCTGCCCTAGCATGGGTTTGCGTCCGTCGGACTAGCATACAGATGAGCAGATTTTTCGGCCGGACTCGAGTCCGTCTGAAAGATTTGAAGCATGTTTCAAATCTAAAGTCCGTCAGATTTTTGACTGGAAAAGTCCGCTAAAGGTCCGATGAAGCCCACACATGCTCGGATTGTCCGCTGGACCAGTTCGGTCAAAAAGTCTGCTCGTGTGTACGCTGCATAAGAGTCTCCGTTAGGGTTGCCACATTTTCTTCAAGACAAACCTGAACACTTTAGAGGTGAAGGCATTTTTTTTTTTTTTTGTAGTATACACTATAGTATTATAAAAGACCTGGGACACCTTTGGGTGGCCCAAGGAAAGTAGTAATGAAGCATGCGTAGTGCGCCGCGGAGAGCAGTGTAGCAAAATTGCTCTTGCTGACATCATCACCCCCCAGTGATACCTAAACCTGCCCCCAGACAGCTGTCCACAGCTCCCAGAAGGCAACAAATTTTTATGTGACTATCTTGGTTACTTGGGGAGCCAAAGCCCTTTGTGAATAACGTATCCGGGTTTCAGGCAGACTGAAATCTGGACAAATAGTTCAAAACCCGAACTGTCCGGGTGAACCCTGGACAGCTGGCAACCCTAGTCTCCATCCTAGATCATTAGGGATGAGCTGAACACCCCCCGGTTCGGTTCGCACCAGAACCTGCGAACGGACCGAAAATTCGCACGAACGTTAGAACCCCATTGACGTCTATGGGACTCGAACGTTCAAAATCAAAAGTGCTCATTTTAAAGGCTAATTTGCATGGTATTGTCCTAAAAAGGGTTTGGGGACCCGGGTCCTACCCCAGGGGACTTGTATCGATGCAAAAAAAACTTTTAAAAACGGCCGTTTTTTCGGGAGCAGTGATTTTAATGATGCTTAAAGTAAAAAAAAAAAAAAGTGAAATATTCCTTTAAATATCGTACCTGGGGTGTGTCTATAGTATGCCTGTAAAGTGGCGCGTGTTTCCCGTGTTTAGAACAGTCCCTGCACAAAATGTCATTTTTAAAGGAAAAAATCTCATTTAAAACTGCTTGCGGGTTTAATGTAATGTCGGCTCCTGGCAATATGGATGAAAATCAGTGAGACAAATGGCATGGGTACCCCCCAGACCATTACCAGGCCCTTTGGGTCTTGTATTGATATAAAGGGGAACCCCGCACCCAAACTAAAATAAGGAAAGGTGTGGGGCCACCAGGCCCTATATACTCTGAACAGCAGTATACAGGCGGTGCAAACAAGACAGGCACTGTAGGTTTGTTGTTAAGTAGAATCTGTTTGTAATTTTTAACGGTACATTTTTAATGTGTTTAGCTCCAGCCAAAAAATGTTTTTGAAGCTTTTTGGAAAACATAGGGAAGGGTTATCACCCCTGTGACATTTGTTTTGCTGTCTTTCCTCCTCTTCAGAAGATTTCACCTCACTTTTTGTCCCAATGACAAATGTTTTTTGAAAATTTGGGTTTTTTTGTGGAACAAGGATTGGAAAGCATCAGTGGAAAGGAGAAATGTTTTTCCCATATTAACTCTTACAGGAGAGAATTTCCCTTCCTAGGGGTAGATTTCTTCTCACTTCTTGTTGTCTCCTTCCGTTTGCAAGTAGGAGTCGTTTGTAAGTTAGATGTTTGAAAGTAGGGGCCTGCCCTATATACTCAGCAGAAATTTGGGCCTTAGGTGATGTTGTGGCCACAACACTGTAAGCCCTCACAGGGCCCTGCTGTGAAATATTAGATCAAGAATTGTAATTACATGCCCCTGTTGAACAAGGGCAGAAAAATTGGGCCTTTGGTGGTGGTGGTGCTGGTGCTGGTGCCACAACACTGTAAGTCCTCACTCGCTCTTGGTGGGTGCAGAAATGGGCCCTGCTGTGAAATATTAGATCAAGAATTGTAATTACATGCCCCTGTTGAACAGGGGCTGACAAATTAGGCTTTAGGCACTGGTGCTGGTGCCACAACACTGCAACCCCTCACAGATACTCTAGTTGGAATGCAGAAATGAGCCCTGCTGCAAAGTATTGCATCAAAAATTGTAATAACACGCCCCTGTTAAACAGGGGCTGAAAAATTGGGCCTTAGGCACTGGTGCTGGTGCCACAACACTGCAACCCCTCACAGATACTCTAGTTGGAACGCAGAAATGAGCCCTGCTGCAAAGTATTGCATCAAAAATTGTAATTACAGGCCCCTGTTAAACAGGGGCTGAAAAATTGGGCCTTAGGCACTGGTGCTGGTGCCACAACACTGCAACCTTTCACAGATACTCTAGTTGGAACGCAGAAATGAGCCCTGCTGCAAAGTATTGCATTAAAAATTGTAATTACATGCCCCTGTTAAACAGGGACTGAAAAATTGGGCCTTAGGCACTGGTGCTGGTGCCACAACACTGCAACCCCTCACAGATACTCTAGTTGTAACGCAGAAACGAGCCCTGCTGCAAAGTATTGCATCAAAAATTGTAATTACACGCCCCTGTTAAACAGGGGCTGAAAAATTGGGCCTTAGGCACTGGTGGTGGCGCCCAGAACCAAAAATGTTCTTACAAGCTATCAGCGTGATGATTGAGGAGGAAGAGGATAATTACTCAGGGATAGTCACTCAGCATCAGCATAGGCAGTCTTTGAAGGGATCTGAGATTTTTAAAAAAATTATTCGGTTACATCAGCATCAGGTGCTTGGTAGCTGGTGGTGATCCAAGACTGATTCATTTTTATGAAGGTCAGTCGATCGACCGAGTTGGTGGACAGACACACCCTGTGATCGGTTACAAAGCCTCCAGCAGCACTGAATGTGCGTTCCGAAAGAACGCTAGATGCAGGACAGGCCAGTAGCTCAATTGCATACTGTGCAAGCTCTGGCCAGTGATCCATCCTCAAGACCCAGTAACCCAGAGGATTTTCGGTGGGAAAGGTGTCCAAGTCAGATCTTGCCCCTAGGTATTCCTGCACCATGTAAAACAGACGCTGGCGATGGTTGCTGGAACCGATCATACCTTGGGGCTGCGGACCAAAAAATTGTCTGAACGCATCGGTCAAACGGCCACCTTTTCCACCTCTCCTTCTTTGACTGACCGAAGCCTCAGCAACACGTTGTCCAGAAACAGGAGTTTGTAACCTCCCAGTCTCTGGCAACGCGTTGCACAGACCTTTCTGCAAGGCCTCCCGAAGATTTTTCATCCTCTGCTCCCTCTGCGATGGCAAGATAAGGTCCGCAACCTTACCCTTGTAACGTGGATCAAGGAGGGTTGCCAGCCAGTATTGGTCCTTCTCCTTGATACCACGAATACGAGGATCCTTACGCAGGCTTTGCAGGATCAGGGAGGCCATGCAGCGTAGGTTTGCTGAGGCATTTGGTCCGGAGTCCTCTGGGTCACTAAGAACGACATGGTCCGCAGCCACCTCCTCCCAGCCACGTACAAGTCCATGTGTTTCTTGGGACTGATCCCTTAAAGACTGCTGCTGATGCTGAGTGCCAGGCTCCACCTCCATACTGACACAATCTTCCTCCTCCTCCTCCTTTTCCTGTGTGATCGGCGGGCACGCAGGAACACTGTCTGGATAAAGGGGGCCTTGAGAGCTAAGGAAGTCCTCCTCTTCCTGCCTCTGTTCTGCCTCAAGTGCCCTGTCCATTATTCCACGCAGCGTGTGCTCCAACAGGTGGACAAGGGGGACAGTGTCACTGATGCATGCACTGTCACTGCTCACCATCCTCGTGGCCTCCTCAAATGGTGACAGGACAGTGCATGCATCCCTGATCATGGCCCACTGGCGTGGGGAAAAAAAAACAAGCTCCCCTGACCCTGTCCTAGTGCCATAGTCGCACAGGTACTCATTGATGGCCCTCTGCTGCGTGTGCAGCCACTGCAGCATGGCCAACGTTGAGTTCCACCTGGTGGGCATGTCACAGATTAGGCGGTTCTTGGGCAGGTTAAACTCCTTTTGGAGGTCCGTCAGCCGAGCACTGGCATTATATGACCGGTGGAAATGCACACAGACTTTCCTGGCCTGCCTCAGGACATCCTGTAAGCCCGGGTACCTGCCCAAGAACCACTGCACCACCAAGTTAAGGACGTGAGCCAAACAGGGCACATGGGTCATTTGTCCCTGTCGGAGGGCAGAGAGGAGGTTGGTGCCATTGTCACAAACCACCATTCCTGCCTTAAGTTGGCGTGGCGTCAACCACCTCTGAACCTGCCCCTGCAGAGCTGACAGAACCTCTGCCCAGTGTGGCTCCTGTCCCCCAAGCACACCAGCTCAAGCACCGCATGGCATCTTTTGGCCTGCGTACTTGCGTTGCCCCTTGAACGGCTACGGAGCACCGCTGGTTCCGAGGACAAAGCACAGGAAGAGGCCATGGAGGAAGAAGAAGAGGAGGGGGTGGAGGAGAGAGGTGTGTCACAATCATTAGCATTTTGGAGGCGTTGTGGCGGAACAACCTCCAACACTACTGCACCTTGTCCTGCATCCTTCCCAGCTGCCAGCAGAGTCACCCAATGCGCCGTGAAACTTAGGTAACGTCCCTGTCCATGCCTGCTGGACCATGAGTCAGAGGTAATATGCACCTTACCGCTGACCGCCCTGTCCAGCGAGGCATGGACATTGCCTTCCACATGCCGGTAGAGAGCCGGAATCGCCTTCCGTGAGAAAAAGTGGTGTTTGGGTACCTGCCACTGAGGAACTGCACATTCCACAAACTCACGGAAGGGGGCAGAGTCTACCAACTGAAAAGGCAGCAGTTGAAGTGCTAGCAATTTTGCCAAGCTAGCATTCAACCGCTGGGCATGTGGATGGCTGGGAGCAAACTTCTTTCGGTGGTGCAGCAGCTGTGGCAGGGAAATTTGCCTGGTACAATCTGACGTCGGTGTACCAAAAGCAGATTGCCCACAAGTACTTGGCTGTGAAACACCTAATTCTACACCTTCATTCCTCTCAGTGCAGGTCTCAGAGAGGACTGAAGGTATAGTGGGGTTGGAGATCTCAGCTGATGAGGAGCAAGGAGAGGTCCTCTTTGTTCTTTGGTGTGGGTCTTTTAGATACGCTTGCCAACAAACTGCATGGCAGGTCAACATATGTCTGGTCAAGCATGTGGTACCCAAGCGGGAGATGTTTTGGCCACGAGAGATACGCTTGAGACATATGTTGCAAATAGCAGCGGAGCGATCTGATGCACTCTTCTCAAAAAAGGCCCACACCAAAGAACTTTTTGAATAACGCGCAGAGACTGCAGCGCCCTGCACATGTGGAGCTTTGGGGTGTGATGCAGTCAAGGTGCTGCCCTTAGGCTGGCCCCTGGAGGGCATCCTGCCTCGTTGGTGATGTGCCGCCTCCTCCTCCTCCTCTCTCCTATCAGGCACCCACGTTGAGTCAGTGACCTCATCATTCCCTCCCTCCTCATCACTGGAGCAAACCTGGCAGTATGCTGCAGCAGGGGGAGCATGACTGCCAGATTGCTGTCCTTCTTGGGCACCCCCTCTGTCCGTGCTCACGTTACTGCCTACATCGAGCTCAGTATCATCATCAGAGCCTTCCAAACGCTGGGCATCCTCCTGGAGCATGTACCCAACACTGTGGTCAAACAGTTCGAGGGACTCCTCAGGAGGACATGGTGGGGCTAGGGAAGGAGTCACTGATGACATTGAGCCAAGGGAAGAGGCCGCTGCTTTGCCAGACAAAGTACCCTGGGCATGGGTGAGAGAGGATGAGGAGGATGAGGACGGCTTGGTCATCCACTCGACCAAGTCTTCCGCATGTTGCGGCTCAACACGGCCAGCTGCCGAAAAAAAGGCCAAGCGTGTCCCACGGCCACGTGCTGATGAGGATGCACCGTCTCCACGACCAGCACTAGCCTGCTTGCCCTCTCTTATTGGCTTGTGACTGTCTGCCTCTCCTTCTTGGCCTTCCAGACATACTAATGGCCTGTAGCTGCACTAAGCTGGGATATATATATATATATATATATATATATATATATATATATATATATATACACATATATATATATATATGTACTGATACTGCAGCTAGCAAAATCAACTGCCTGCCTGTAGTATGAGAACACCACCAACCTTCTACAGGTAGCTTTAGCTGAACACTGTGCAGAGCTCGCAAAAAACTAACTTGTAGCTTTTTTAGCTGCCTGCGGTAGTGATAGGATCAGGAAAACACCACCAACCTTCTACAGGTAGCTTTAGCTGAACACTGTGCAGAGCTCGCAAAAAAATAACTTGTAGGTTTAGCTGGACACTGTGAGGAGGACGCACCACACTAACTTGTAGTTTTAGCTGAACACTGTGAGCAGGACGCACCGCACTAACTTGTAGACATGTGCATTCGTTTTCGTCCGAATGCATTTTCGTCCGAATTTCAGGTATTTTCGTTATCGTTTTAACAAACGATAATGAAAGTGCAGAATCCGAAAAACGAAACATCCGACATAAACAAATGCTTTATTTTCGTTTTCGTTGCTGCAACAGTTTGATATAGATTGGAGATTCGACATGATGATGACAATAACAATCTGTGTCCATCAAACCTGTGGTTGAATGTGCCTAACCTTAACTCTATTAGTCCAAGATTATTCTACATAGAGAGAAAAGATTCGACATAGAGAGAAAAGATTCGACGTAGGGGAGAAAAGATTCGACGTAGGGGAGAAAAGATAAATAAAAATAATGATGATGATGAATGTTATTGGCTGATTGTAACCAAAGAGGAGGAGCAGTAAAATAGCTAGAACTAAGTACACACGTACTTTGGCTTATGGTATCTGTTGAAAGTTCTAAGAAGATTCGACGGAGCAGCTAAACTATACGGCATCGTACAGTTTAGCTGCTCCGTCGAATCTTCTTTGAACATTCGACAGACACCATAAGCCTTCAATGACAGATTCGATCTTAATTTGGATTTTCGGACGAATGCAATTTTTAACGAAAAACGAAATAAATAAAAACGAATTTCGGGAGTAACTAAATAAATTTATTTTTCGGAGGAAAACGAAATTCCGAAACGAAATATTTTAGTGTGCACATGTCTACTAACTTGTAGGTTTAGCTGAACACTGTGAGGTGGACGCACCGCACTAACTTGTAGTTTTAGCTGAACACTGTGAGGTGGACGCACCACACTAACTTGTAGTTTTAGCTGAACACTGTGAGCAGGACGCACAGCACTAACTTGTAGTTTTAGCTGTACACTGTGAGCAGAACGCACCGCACTAACTTGTAGGTTTAGCTGAACAATGTGAGGTGGACGCACCACACTAACTTGTAGGTTTAGCTGAACACTGTGAGCAGGACGCACTGCACTAACTGTAAATAGTCTAGCTGCCTGACTGTGGTACTAATAGGATCAAAAGAACACCAGCAATTTTCTTCAGGTAGCTGTAAATACTGTAACAAGACAAGCCTGCCTGTCAGTAAGAAGATAACAGGAACGGATCTAGCTGAACACTGTGAGCAGGACGCACTGCACTAACTTGTAGCTTTAGATGAACACTGTGCAGAGGTCTCACTACACTAACTTGTAGGTTTAGCTGAACACTGTGAGCAGGACGCACAGCACTAACTTGTAGTTTTAGGTGAATACTGTGAGCAGGACGCACCGCACTAACTTCTAGGTTTAGCTGAACACTGTGAGGTGGACGTACCCCACTAACTTTTAGTCTTAGCTGAACACTGTGAGCAGGACGCACCGCACTAACTTGTAGCTTTAGCTGAACACTGTGAGGAGGACGCACTGCACTAAATGTAAATAGTCTAGCTGCCTGACTGTGGTACTAATAGGATCAAAAGAACACCAGCAATTTTCTTCAGGTAGCTGTAAATACTGTAACAAGACAAGCCTGCCTGTCAGTAAGAAGATAACAGGAACGGATCTAGCTGAACACTGTGAGCAGGACGCACCGCACTAACTTGTAGGTTTAGCTGAACACTGTGAGCAGGACGCACCGCACTAACTTGTAGGTTTAGCTATACACTGTGAGGTGGATGCACCGCACTAACTTGTAGTTTTAGCTGAACACTGTGAGCAGGACACACCACACTAACTTGTAGGTTTAGCTGAACACTGTGAGGTGGACGCACCCCACTAACTTGTAGGTTTAGCTGAACACTGTGAGCAGGACGCACTGCACTAACTTGTAGCTTTAGCTGAACACTGTGCAGAGGTCTCACTACACTAACTTGTAGGTTTAGCTGAACACTGTGAGGAGGACGCACAGCACTAACTTGTAGTTTTAGCTGAACACTGTGAGCAGGACGCACCGCACTAACTTCTAGGTTTAGCTGAACACTGTGAGGTGGATGCACCGCACTAACTTGTAGTTTTAGCTGAACACTGTGAGCAGGACGCACCACACTAACTTGTAGGTTTAGCTGAACACTGTGAGGTGGACGCACCCCACTAACTTGTAGGTTTAGTTGAACACTGTGAGCAGGGCGCACCGCACTAACTTGTAGGTTTAGCTGAACACTGTGAGCAGGACGCACCCCACTAACTTGTAGGTTCAGCTGAACACTGTGAGCAGGACGCACCCCACTAACTTGTAGTTTTAGCTGAACACTTTGAGCAGGACGCTCTGCACTAACTGTAAATAGTCTAGCTGCCTGACTGTGGTACTAATAGGATCAAAAGAACACCAGCAATTTTCTTCAGGTAGCTGTAAATACTGTAACAAGACAAGCCTGCCTGTCAGTAAGAAGATAACAGGAATGGATCTAGCTAAACTGAATACAGTGTATATATATATATATATATATGCAACACCTGGGATGCATATATATACACAATACACTGTAAGTGCAGCTAACTGACTGACTGTTCTGCCTAATCTATCTAACTCAAATCAAATGACACTGTCTGTCTCTCTCTCTCTCTATCTATGAACGCCGGAACACACACTACACAGGGCCGCCGTGCAGGCGGCCTTATATAGTGTGGGGCGTGTGCTAAATCCCCTGAGCCATATTTGGTCAAAGCCTCCTTGGCTTTGGCCAATTAGGGCTCTCTGTTCAGACGGCGCTGTGATTGGCCAAGCATGCGGGTCATAGTGCATGCTTGGCCAATCATCAGTCAGCAATGCACTGCGATGCCGCAGTGAATTATGGGCCGTGACGCGCCACACGAATTTGGCGCGAACGGCCCATATCGTTCGCAATTCGGCGAACGGGCGAACAGACAATGTTCGAGTCAAACATGGGTTCGACTCGAACACGAAGCTCATCCCTATAGATCATTGTTTCTAGTTTAAAGCTGCTAGTATGCTGGAAAAAGTTGGCTACCTAACATCATTCAAAACAGGGAAGTCCAGTGTAAAAGTTCAATTGCCCAAGAAATACAAAACTGCAAGTTGCTTACATATTTCAGGCAGTATACAATTACTGCTCCTCTAGATCCTCTCCAAATTGACTGTAGAGATTTGGTATCACTGTATGATTGAGCCAGCCTTTTACAGATGTTTAACGTTTTTTCTTCAGCCTCTAACCACACTTCTATGTTAGCCTAAGTGGCCATGCGCATGTAGGCATATACAGGTGTATTAGAAGAGGAGTTATAGATAAATGAATCCGCGCTTAGGACAATGTGAGGGCTGCTGCCTATCTCTAATTAGTACCCCTAAGGGTCTAATTGCATAAGTGGATAGGTAATGTGAGAATGAGAACGGCGCTGCCCTCTCCGTTGTTAAATAATAGTTGCAGGTGTCATAAGTTACAAACTAGTTTTATATGGCTAAAATATATGTAAACTTCACCATCAGCTATCATAATAGGGTCCACAAGCAAGAAAAAACCCCATATATTCGGGCAAGAACAAAAACACTCAAAACACCAGTGATATGGAAATTGATAAATAAAGCTGTTAAATAAAATATAATATAGTCCCCCCAGTGAATAAGGATAACTACCACAATAAATTTGTGTGATATATCGGTGAGAAAATAATAAGGTGCACAATGCAGTAATTTACGAGTGAAAAAAAATTTTTGATTGACCCCAAAGTTCAAATATATTGGGACAAAATGGCGCCCAAAAAATTTTTTGAAAGATAAAGATTAAATGTGCATCATGGTGTCATTGTAATAACCGTGTTGACCTTTCCATAGGTCTGTGAAAAATGATGAGTAAAATAATAATTAGTCCCAATATTCAAAAGTATTGGGACAACATGGCGCTTGTAATCCTAAAGGTGTTTTCTAAGTGTGAAACAAAATCAAAATCAGATCAGACACTCCCTGTGCATTGAATACAATATCTCCTGTGGAACAGCCGTAAGGACCGCATTGAGCAGAGGAACGGCAGCATCACTGGAGTCATCATCACCTGACCCTGGGCACCCACTCTGTCGCTCGGTACCCCTGTAGGGGTGGTTATCTCTGGTGAGTAGGGTAGCACTGGGGGGTGAGCACTTTAAGTCACCATCTGAACTAATTGCACAGAAGTCACTGTGGTGAGCCCGATAGGGTGAAATAATCAACTATTACATTTGAACTTTGTTCTCATATTTTTTTACAACACCCATTCTGTGGACTATATATAAAATATCTTCTAGCAGTTAACCATCACCTGGTTTTAAGCAAGATCAACTGGAATCTACCTTTATGCATGTCATCTCTATATTTATACAGATATATGTTCTTAAGTTATTGTATTCAATGCACAGGGAGTGTCTGATCTGATTTTGATTTTGTTTCACACTTAGCAAACACCTTTAGGATTACAAGCGCCATGTTGTTCCAATACTTTTGAATATTGGGACTAATTATTATTTTACTCATCATTTTTCACAGACCTATGGAAAGGTCAACACGGTTATTACAATGACACCATGATGCACATTTAATCTTTATCTTTCAAAAAAATTTTTGGGCGCCATTTTGTCCCAATATATTTGAACTTTGGGGTCAATCAAAAAAATTTTTTCACTTGTAAATTACTGCATTGTGCACCTTATTATTTTCTCACCGATATATCACACAAATTTATTGTGGTAGTTATCCTTATTCACTGGGGGGACTATATTATATTTTATTTAACAGCTTTATTTATCAATTTCCATATCACTGGTGTTTTGAGTGTTTTTGTTCTTGCCCGAATATATGGGTTTTTTCTTGCTTGTGGACCCTATTATGATAGCTGATGGTGAAGTTTACATATATTTTAGCCATATAAAACTAGTTTGTAACTTATGACACCTGCAACTATTATTTAACAACGGAGAGGGCAGCGCCGTTCTCATTCTCACATTACCTATCCAATTAGAAGAGGAGTGTTTAGAGGCTAAAAAAACATCACTTGCACATTCAGGAGAGGAGTGTTTGGGCAGAAAAAAAAAACACTGAACACACCTAACCCCCCCTAAACGTTAGGAATGTTTACTGCTTGAACGTTCATCCATTCCAGTGGCCAAAATAAATTAATATTGTATTAACAATTATATATAAACTCGCGCTATAGTTAAAATTAAAAATGGAAAAAGAAAAGAGCTGCAGCTGCTGTACACAAGGTGCTAATCACTTGAATTCATATGACATAAATAAATACAGCACTTGTAACTGTGCAAAAGATGCAAATAATGACATCAAATATAAAGTCCCAAAAAAAATCCAATATAAAACTATATTGCAAATAATGTCCCAATATAATAAAGTGTTTTTGTACCCCAATCTTCCTATAAGTGCTGATGTGCTCCCAAAAACTCAGTCCATGATGTGACACACACCCCTCCTATGTCCCTACTCACCAGAAGGAATGGACCCCCAGCTTTTCAGTCTGGGGGTCAGATAGGCTTAGATCTGGTAGGGAATGGTGGATCACACAGGTCCAGTATGGACCTCCCCCCAACGTGGTTCTAAAAAATTTGAGATGTTCACCAAAACCACAATGAAAGAAGGCAACCAATAGTGAAGTACTATAAGGCTGATGTTTATTGTGCATAAATAGAATTGTACTTACAGGGCAACGGTAAAAAATGGGCATGTAGAAAGCAAGGATACTTTCTGGGAACGCCACAGCCAGCGTGCATTCCACAGCAACCAGTAGTGACGTTGTTAGGACTCGAAACCGGAAATTGCGTCATCACAGGGCGCCATCAAGGACATTGTGGTCAATGGAATGAATGAATGCCCAAACACTTGATGTGCCTAATTGTATCTAAACACTTCTAAAGGCATCTGTAAAATGCGGCTTTAGGTACATTTTTAAGCTGGTTTTTCCTCCCCTGGAGCAAAGATATCAAAGGGAGGAAAAAAACACATCCCGTGTGCATGAGACCTTTGGCCTTAGAAACCAGTTCAAACAGAGCATTGCCTAATTTAATCAGCTCTTGGAAAAGCCTAGTAAGGACCAGTTAGGAAATGTACACTTATTTATGCCTAGTACATACGGGCTTAATGTCGGGAGACATCGCCCAGTTCAATAAAACCTGAATGACATTCGGCCCGTGTACAGTATATGTCTGTCGTTTGGCCAGCTTCTGTTGGACGAGCATGCTGGAAATCCAGCAGCCGACCGGCTCCTAATCATCGCATTCAGCCAATGGCAGAGAACGCTGACCAGTGTTCTGGCAAGGGGGGGGCATCTCCTGCATTTCGGGGGTGGCTCCCGGACACCCACAAATGCTGCCCAATATCCTGGCTGAAGGGCTGATCCTGGATGGTCCCCAGGTTCACAGTCGGGGATGATCGGTGCAGCAGGAGGGACAGCTGTGAACGCAGATCTCCCTGTATAGCTGACAGCCGCTTCTCCTTCTCTCCCTCCCACGACTGATGGCTAAAAAGCTATACAGGGAGATCGGTGACCACAGCTGTCCCTCCTGCTGCACCAATTATCCCTGACTGTTCCCAGTATCCTCCTCCTCCAGCCCCCTTCCGCGTCCTTCTTCCCCCCTTCTTCTCCAGTTCCCTGTCCTCCTCCTCCACCCCCCCTTGTCCCCCACAGCCAGCTTCCCTCCTCTCCCGCTGGCTATCAGGATCTATCAGGATGATGAGCGGAGGAAGGGACTGGTCATTTACCGGCCCCTTCCTTTTCTGAATTGGACACAGTGAGCAAGATCGCTCCTGTGTGTTACTCTGCTCAGTTTATGAATGAACAGGAGCCGCTCCTGTCCATTCATCTTCAATGCTGAGAAAGGGACTGGGGAATCTCTGTCCTCAGCTTCTTTCTCTGTCTCAAAGGGGAGATGTCAGGGTTTTATTTAGACCCCTGATAACTTACCCAAACACCCCCCCCCCCCCAACATGGTTGATTAAAAAAAATGCAAAAAACATAAAAAAATGGAATTGTAAAAAAAAATTATAAAAAATTCAATTATAAAAAAAATCTAAAATAAAAAAACTACTGACACCACCCCCCTGCCATACCTACATTATCCACTGCCCCAACCCCCCACCCCCAAAAAAAAGCATTTAAAAAAAATGTAATTGTAAAAAAAAACAATATGTAAAAATAAAAACTACTGACACCATCACCGCCACATACTCCCCACCCCTTCCCCAGAAGCACTGTGAAAAAAATATTTACAAAAATTATTTAAAGAAAATAATAAACAACAAAATTGTAAAAAATAATAGAGAAAATAATAACAACAAAAAACTACTGGCACACTGCTCTACTGACACTGTCCACTACCCCCAACCCCCAATCAATGTGAAAAACAAAAAATAAAAAAAATAATTGTAAAAGATAATTAAAAAAATAAAATTGTAAAACAATAAGAATAAAAATAAAGAACTACTGACACCGCCCACTGCCTTACTGACACCATCCTGCACATACTACTCACCGCTGTACACACCACACTCCTCACATGCACATACTACCCACCACCATACACTCCACACTCCTCTCCTGCACATACTACCCACCTCCATACACTCTGCACTGTACATTCCCTATTTAACATTACTATATTCTGCACTATACATGTCATCTCAGACTCTATAACACCACACCCCATTTAAGCCACGCTCAATATGTAGCACGGTTTAAGCCACGCCCACCTCCCTGAAATTAGTTTTTGCAGCTTGGGATGTCTGGCATCCAAATCGCATGACAGGCAAGTATGAACACCTCTCAATGGAGCCAGTGCACACATGTCTGGGGCGAATGCAGTCTGGAGTGAAAAGGGTCCTGTGCGTCTTTGAGTCAAATTCTGGTGAAAATTCGGACCTGAATCGGTGTACAGGAACGCACTGGACGAGCATGAACCCGCGGCCGCACATGTCTAAACCCGGCCTTACAGGTATTTATTACCTCTCACTGAGATCACAGCACTTCCCAACAATGCCTTTGTTATGTCCTCGCTACACATTACCCTGTGTGCAGCGCTACATGCAGCTAAACCTTTCTATCCTCCAATAAATCAGAGTGAGTAAACAATTTCTGAGACTTTATTGAAATGAACAGGGTGAGGTCAAAGGTGCTCCCGAAAACGGAGCCTAAGCTTCCAAGGATGCATCTTGGAGTGAGGAATGAGGAGAGGATGAAAACCTTACAGGTTCAAACACAAATTAACAAGTTCCATTAATTATTGTAGAATTGCACACTTTGACCACTAGGTGGAGCGCAAGACAAATTTAACAGATAAACAACAAACATTAATAACTGTATGCTGGAGACATGACAGCCTTTATCTGTTTTTCTCTCCAAAGGAATGGTGCCATCTTTGTTCAGGCATCACCAGTGTCGTATCCACTAGCTAGACTAAGATGCTGGCTCAGAGATGCTGGCACACTTACACAAACCCTGGTGTCTGTGCAGTTTTTGGTTGAGTTTACAGATTTCTGACACATATCAGCGGCCTCTGCTGCAGTCTCTCATCTGTGATGTGACTTAATGTTGCAATGTTATAGTCTCAGGTAGAGGAGATTCAGGAAATGCATCCTCCTGCCTGCAGCAGACTGATGGCCATTATCTCTGGCTAGACACTCACTGGAGCTTAGGGACTGCTTTTTAATGTTTAAAGGTTTGCTGCTGTCTATTGGGAAAAATCAGGAATGTATTTGTAAAGTTTCTGAAAGACCCACTTTAAAACCCATCTCCGGGGATGGAAATGCACCTGGCAGCTGGTACTCTCCTCTACTCCTCTACATGCTGTCAATGAACTGTCTTCTGACATCCTCATGTTCAATACAGGGATTTAAGCTCTGCATTGGACTTGATGACATCAGAGCACCTGCGACTGCCATAGGGGGCAAGAGCGTGCAGGAGTGGGGGATAAGGTAAGGAAAACCATTTTCTTGTGGCTCCCTAGATCTAAACGAGCATGTAACCATGTTCTTCTTTGATGGAAGAGTTACTATATGTTGCTCGTGAACCTTCCTTTTTTTTCATGACATTTGTTTGCTCTCCTATTTTTATTGTTCTTCAATCTCTTTTTAATTTTGTCACAGTGCAGTTGATTTACTAAAACTGAAGACTGCAAAATCTGGTGCAGCTGTGTATAGTAGCCAATCAGCTTCTAACTTCAGCTTGTTCCGTTAAAGGGGTTGTAAATCCTTGTGTTCTTTCACCTTAATGCATCCTGTGCATTAAGGTGAAAAAACTTCTTTTAGTGACCGTTTTACTCACCTGAGCCCTGGAATTTCCCACGGCAGAGACGCGGTCTTCCTCTGCCCGGGATTCTCGGCTCTGGATTGGATAGATTGATAGCAGCGCAGCCATTGGCTCCCACTGGTGTCAATCAAATCCAATAAGTCCCGCATTCTGCGTCTGATGCAAATGCTGGACTCAGGAGTGCGCCCGCAAGGAGCGCTTCTCCTAGGGGGTTATACGATGCGGGGAGCTACCCGCACCACCAGGGGACCTCAGAAGAGGATGATCGGGGCCACTCTGTGCAAAACTAACTGCACAGTGGAGGTAAGTATGACATGTTTGTTATTTAAAAAAAAAAACAAAGCTTTACAATCACTTTAAGCATTGATAAGAAAAAAAAAACTGGAAGCTGATTGGTTTCTATGCAGAGCTGCACAAGATTCTGCACACTCCAGTTTTAATAAATCAACGCCAATGTGTTTACTTCAATTGCATAATGCATTAAACATAACTGAGAACATAAAGTTTACCCAGCAGCCACTAGGTGGCAGTATTCCACTATAGGCCTCTTCATGCTAAACAGAAATAAACATATCACAGATTTTTCCTACATGCGTTACTCAAGTTGTCCTATTATGTTTTGAAGGATGCAGAAAACAATCCCTGCAGGCCTTCATTTAAATAAAAAGTTTGTGTTCATATTTCTCTGATCGAAAAAAAAAGCACAGAACTCTGCAATAAACTATTCCCTTAACAGTAAGCAAAGAAAGAAGGCTTTGTTTTGTAGTAGAGAAAATCAAAGGGTAACTCCATTTACAATTACCAAATGTGGATCACAGTAGTAGGTTAGTGGAGTGTGGAATCAATTCTGTGTCCTCATTCCTGCAAACCTCGGCGATAAAGCCCAAACAAAACTGATTGATATAAAGCATTTTCCTGATACTACAGGCTTTTGGGTATGACTGCAGCACAATGTAAAGAAAAAACAGGAGCATGAAATAGGATCTAAAGCCTGAAAGTGTGACATCATTATTATCATTAACATTTGACAATTGTATTATAGTTTTAAAGTTCTGTATAATTTTGTAGAAATGCACAGCAGTGAGGGGATGGCTGAGCTTGTACACATTTCATCAAAAAATAGAAATGTTATCTATCTAGCTATCTATCGTCAGTGTTTGTGTGTGTGTGTGTAGCAAAGTCCCGGGCCTCTCTAGACCTAATGGTGACCTCCAGAGTTAGGGACAGCTGACATCCTTCTGTGTAGAGTGGGTTATGAGGCATGATGGGTGTAATGCAAAGTAGATTGATGGGCGCCAGACACTTCTTGAATGCAAAGAGATTTATTGTCTCTTAAACAGAACTGTGGGAGAGAGGGTTGGTGCAAGGACACCCTTAAGTAGATGCAATGTTAATTGGTAGATTCCGAGACTTCTATAGGCAGACAGCCATGCAGGGAAAGGTATCTAGCCAGACACCACATCTGCATGTGTAGGAACGCTGTCTCTTATGGCAACAGTCTTGTAACAATTTCTAACAGGTTGCAATGAACTCTTTCACTTCTTCTACAATCTCCTATTGTATATCTTCACTCCACGGAGCTCCCATTCTTTTACTAGGCTTACTGATCCACTGCCACTGGATCCCCTGAGCTCTTCCAAGCTAGCATTCAGTATCTTCCTTAAGTGTCAACCATGCTTCATTGCTGGGTCCCTGGCTTGGCACTCACAGATACTCCTCAAGCTTACCCTTGCTGACATGTTAGGTCCCTGGCTTGGCACCCCACAAGCGTCACCTCTGTTGTCCCACTGGGTCCCTGACTTGGCACTTGCTGAAGTTTTCCCACTTCTTCACCGTCCCTGGCTGGCGAGAAGTCTGCTCTGGTACTGGCCTCAGCTTAATCACAATGGTCTCCGGTGGCAAGGTGGATGGTCCCTTAGTGGCAACTGCTTCCCCTCTACCACCAAACAAAAAAGGTGCTGCTCTCTTGCTTCTGGATAGGCCCTCAGACAGCCTAGCAGCCAGATGTCCCCAGAATAGACCCAAGGCTTATGGCCTAGCAACCCAGGGCATTACAACACACGTCCACCCAGACAGCCGTCCAGGTGGCACAGAACCCCGATCACCTGACTCCACTCAAATACATAGGTTCTCCCAGCAGGCCAAGGGACCCAAGAAAATCTCTGCCCATTGGCTGAGACACCCCATTCATTCCTAATCTGTCCTTGCAATGCCCTTGTCTTATCTAATGTCACCAGATACCCAAACATCTAGTGACAGAAGGGAGAAGTGCAGCAATTCCAGAATTAGGGTGAAATCAATTGACCTCCTATCAATTGGCCAAGGCAACTATCAAAATTTAATAGCCACCCTGCCTAAACATCAGGGTGCTACAACAATATCTCACAAAAGTGAGTACACCCCTCACATTTTTCTAAATATTTTAATATATCTTTTCATGTGACAACTCTTTGCTACTATGTAAAGTAGTGAGTGTACAGCTTGTATAACAGTGTAAATTTGCTGTCCCCTCAAAATAATTCAACACACTAATGTCTAAACCGCTGGCAACATAAATGAGTACACCCTTAAGTAAAAATTTCCAAATTAGGCCCAATTAGCCATTTTCCCTCCCCGGTGTCATGTGACCCATTAGCGTTACAAGGTCTCAGGTGTGAATGGGGAGCAGGTGTGTTAAATTTGGTGTTATCATTCTCACTCTCTCATACTGGTCACTGGAAGTTCAACAAGACAACTCATGGCAAAGAACTCTCTGAGTATCTGAAAAAAAAGAATTGTTGCTCTACATAAAGATGGCCTAGGCTATAAGAAGATTGCCAAGACCCTGAAACTGAGCTGCAGCACATTGGCAAAACCATACAGCTGTTAAACAGGACAGGTTCCACTCAGAACAGCCCTCGCCATGGTCGACCAAAGAAGTTGAGTGCACGTGCTCAGCGTCATATCCAGAGGTTGTCTTTGGGAAATAGACGTATGAGTGCTGCCAGCATTGCTGCAGAGGTTGAAGGGGTGGGGGGTCAGCCTGTCAGTGCTCAGACCATACACCGCACACTGCATCGAATTGGTCTGCAGGGCTGTCATCCCAGAAGGAAGCCTCTTCTAAAGATGATGCACAAGAAAGCCCACAAACAGTTTTCTGAAGACAAGCAGACTAAGGAAATGGATTACTGAAACCAAGATAAACTTACATTATTTGGTTCAGATGGTGTCAAGCGTGTGTGGTGGCAACCAAGAGAGGAGTACAAAGACAAGTGTGTCTTCCCTACAGCAAAGCATGGTGGTGGGAGTGTCATCATTGTCTGGGGCTGCATGAGTGCTGCCGTCACTGGGGAGCTACAGTTCATTGAGGGAACCATGAATGCCAACATGTACTGTGACATATTGAAGCAGAGCAAGATCCCCTCCCTTCGGAGACTGGGCCGCAGGGCAGAATTCCAACATGGAAATGACCCCAAACACACCTCCAAGAAGACCACTGCCTTGCTAAAGAATCTGAGGGTAAAGGTGATGGACTGGCCAAGCATGTCTCCAGACCTAAACCCTATTGAGCATCTGTGGGGCATCCTCAAACAGAAGGTGGAGGAGCATAAGGTCTCTAACATCCACCAGCTCCATGATGTCTCATGGAGGAGTGGAAGAGGACTCCAGTGGCAACCTGTGAAGCTCTGGTGAACTCCATGCCCAAGAGGGTTAAGGCAGTGCTGGAGAATAATGGGGGCCACACAAAATATTGACACTTTGGTCCCAATTTGGACATTTTCACTTAGGGGTGTACTCACTTTTGTTGCCAGAGGTTTGGACATTAATAGCTGTGTGTTGAGTTATTTTGAGGGGACAGCAAATTTACACTGTTATACAAGCTCACTACTTTACATTTTGGCAAAGTGTTATTTCTTCAGTGTTGTCACATGAAAAGATATAATTAAATATTTATTATTATTATTTTGTGAGATAATGTATATATATATACTGTATATATATATATATATATATATATATATATATATATATATATATATATATATATATATACACCCACAGTATATATATCTTAATATGTTTTATTTGGTTTTCTTCACAAAGAAACAGGACTAGTAGGTCATCTTTCAACATACAGTAAAGGGAGTACAAATAAACAAATCTTTGCAGAAGTTAATACTATGATTAGGTATTCAAAATAATCTGCTAATTAGGTAACAATGCATACATGCACTCAGAAATGCGTATCACAAACAGCACCTAATGGTCTTGAATCAGCACGGTTTATTCTGAGTTCTCATCCTAGTGGTCAAGATGTTGGTTATTACATAAGTCCTTTGCATAGCTTAGAGAGATTCTCCAATGGAGAAAAAAAATACAATGCAAGTGAAAACAATGATGAAAAGGATGAATGCCAGGGGTATTGAATTAAAATTCACAGAGGTCTGATCAGTAAATTTCTCTTCCAGCAGAGGTCTGAATCGCACATTTGTGTGATGACTCAGATCTTTCCCATCACAGCCCCCCTCTCTTATATCACAATCACATTCTTACATCAGTGTCCGTGGTCCCCCCTGCATACTAATTTTCCGCATTTCACTTCACAGTTTTCCAATCGCAGTAGTGTCTTCAGCCCCCCTTCACAGTAATGTTCTGAGCCCCTCTTCACATCACACCCCCTTCATCCACAACAGTGTTCTAAACCCCCTTTACATCAACACCCCCCCCCCAAGGCATTGTCCTCTGTCCACCTTCACACCCCCCTCCCCCCACAATAGTATCCCCTGACCCCTTCACATCACCCCCCACAGTAGTGTAGTTTACCCCTTCAAATCAATCCCCCTCCCGCCCATGGCACTGCCCCCTTCACATCAACTCTTCCCCCACAGTAATGACCCTCTTCACATCACCATCCCTCCACAGTAGTGCTCTCTGCCCCCTGCACATAACCCCCCAGCCCCTACATACTTCAAGGTGCCCCCTTCATTCTCCCACAGAGCAGAGAGTGGGAGGCAGGACAGTTCTGGACCTTCAGCGGGAGGAACAGTAGAACCAGGGGGCAGAAGCAAGAGCTGCCAGAGTTAACTTTGCATATTAACAAGCTATTGATTGGTTAGTACGACCTCCCTGTATCCTAGCAATCAATCACCTGCTGGTTAACTTGGAAAGTTAACTCAGCCAGCTCCTGTCACTCCATCCAGTTCTGCTGTGCCCCCAGCTCTCTGTCCAGAATTGTACTGCGCTTCTGCATAGACCAGCAGACTTCTACACGGATGTGATAAGCCACCTACACACCACATTCTGACAGTGGACTAAAAGACTGAAAAAAAAGATTCCTACGAGTCCCTGGAGGACCTTATAATCAAGGATCACCTCCTTTAGGTCTGTCCTTCAGACATTTGTCAGTTTGTGTTGGAATGTAATATACATAAAGGAAAAAGATAAAAATCACTGTGTCATCACCTCAGCTGGAGATATAGATGATCTTATAACGAATCAGATACCTCAAACACTATCTCATGCACCATCGCCTCATACATAGTCAAATCACCCTCATACAATTAATACAGGGAGTGGGTGGTGGTGTGATCCTCTAGACATATAAGTATGTATTTAAGAAGGACTAAATGTCCAGAAAGAAATCTTCAGAGAGGATCAACCGATCAATTATAAATAGCTTTATTAAAGTATATTTGGTATAGAACATAAAAAATTGCAAAAACCTCCGACATAACAAAAAGTTAAAATTAAAACGTTGTAAATTGAAATCAACCAGCGCAAACAATACAAAACCTAACAATAAGCAGCTAGAACACTGAGGGTCAAATTTATCAAATCCCCGAAAATTCTGTGTAAAAAAGCAGTATAGCACATATAAATAAAATGAAATAAAATACTAAATACATCTAAAATAAAAACAGTCCATATTCTCTTGTTCAAAACAAAGATGAATACATTTCAGCAGATACTCCAGTGATAGAAGTGACATCCATAAAAGGTGAGTGACTGTAGTGAAAAGACCTTCACCATCGGTAACACAAGCCGCTCACCTCAGCAGATGGACCCCTGAGTGAATCAGTCAGGTCTAAAACAGCAGTTCCCACAAGGGGATAATGGTAGCAGGATCAAATGCACTGATGTCAGATCGATTACCGATGTCTTGTTAACTTGCAGTGGTCACAATGGATACATATAATGAGAGTAAAGAAGATTTAGTGCTCTCTGTATGCTGAATATGAAGTTTATTAAAAGATTGATAAAACACTTACAAGAGGCGCACTGTACCCCAGTGCGAAGGATGAATGGCAGATAGATGTTCAACGGAGATCAGCGAGCAAGACGCGGGTGACGTCACGATCAATGTCACGTGGTAATTTTCCGTATGTGTTAGGTCCCAAGGGGGCAGGACTTCTTCAGCGGTGACGGCATGACGCAAGGCACCCGCTTAATATGCACAACAGCTGATCAAGGCAACCAATGGATGTAGGTGTGTACTGATCACCGTGACAACCAAGGAAGCAAATGAGCGATCGCAGAGACTATTGAAATGGTATATGAGAAATAACCATAACTCGATAGTTCACTTGATCACAATTACCAACAGGCTATGCAGTAAATAATTGCAAGCGTGCTGACTAATATATCCATAAGGATAGTGCTAACCCTCCTGGGAGGTCTATCGTTAATGGAATTGATTCCATTTCCTCTAGGGTAGGACAATACATTGACAACTTTCTCCAGCCGTTGGTGTCCAAAACGGAAGTTTTCCTCAAAGACACCAAACACATTATCCAAATTATTGAATCAGTCAGATGTTCTCCTTATAGTATTTTGGTTACAGCTGACGTAGGGTCACTCTACACCATCATTGGACATGAGGATGCTCTATCCTCAGTTTAATGGGCTCTGTCCCTGTTTTCCGATCTTTCGGAGACACATAAAAAATTCCTTTTAAAGTGTTTGAGTTTTTGTTTAGCTAGAAACTATTTCTGGTACAATCGCCAATTTTATTTACAGAAAAGGGGTGTTGCGATGGGCGCCCATTTTCCTCCCAGTGTGGCCAATTTATTTATGGCCCACTGGGAGGATGACATTGTCTTCAAACATCGCCCCCCTGAATTAGTCTGTTACAAAAGGTACATAGACGACCTTATCATGATCTGGGAGGATGATCAGCACAGTCTAGATCTTTTTGTACAGACACTTAACTCTAACACTAAAAATATCCAGCTTTCTTGGAATTTCAGTAAAGAAAAAATGGTGTTCCTTGACCTGGAGATTTGGAAGGACTCAGATCAGTTCAGGTTATGCAATTACCTCAAGCCTACCAACCGTAATTCTTACATCCCACTGGGGAGTTGCCACCATAAATCATGGCTATGTAACATCCCCAGGGGACAGTTTGTTAGGCTTAGACGTAACTGCACACGTGACAGTGATTATATCACTCAATCGCTGGTGCTTTCATCCAGATTCCAGGAAAAAGGATACGATAAAGACACCTTAAACAGCGAAATAGAGAAAAGTACGAGTTATGGATAGGGCATTGTTGATTTCTGATAAAGTCAGGGACACCAGTTCTAGTGTCTCTAACTTAAAAATGGTACTCAATTATAGTGTTCAGCACAAACAATTTGAGAAGCTGGTCTCAAAAAATCGGTCGATTCTCAAGCAGGATTGAGTACTGGGTCCCCTGCTGCCACCACGCCCTTCGTTTATATACAAAAAAGCTCCATCACTACAGGATCGTTTGGCTCTGGGAGTGGTGGACCCTCCCACACAACCAGACAATAGGCTATTCTCCTTTCTCTCAGGTTTCTATGCCTGCGGACGGTGTACAGCCAGTAGGCATTCGAAATGTGACAATAAAAAACGTAAGAACTTTACGGCCACTTAAGGAATATAAGTTTGATCAAATAATCACCTGTAGAACAGTTGGGGTTGTTTATATGCTCGAGTGTGAGTGTGGCCTTCAATATATCGGGAGGACCTCCAGACCCCTCCATGTCAGACTTGGAGAACATGTTAATAACATTAAAAAAGGATTAAAACTCATAATGTCTACAAACATTTCAAACTGGTACATGGCCAAAACCCCAGGGGATTAAAATTCTGGGGTATCGAAAAAGTTATTAAACATTGGAGAGGGGGCAACTTCCTACGCCAACTCAGTTGCAGGGAATCCCATTGGATTCACAAGACCAAAGTTCTTGTGCCGGGAGGTTTGAACGTCGAATTTGACGTCAATTGTTTTATCTCTGATCGCTAGATATATGGTTGTTTATCTACAATTTTCATCTCTCCATTTTCATTTTATTCAGTTTGTGCATGATTGTTATTTTAAGTGTTGTTATGGATGTTTCCACGAGATCGAGCTCGAACGCGGGATGACTATCATTCATATTTCCTATTAATTAAGTCTTTATATTAGGCAGCACGCTTCCGGTCTTTACTGCATAGCCTGTTGGTAATTGTGATCAAGTGAACTATCGAGTTATGGTTATTTCTCATATACCATTTCAATAGTCTCTGCGATCGATCATTTGCTTCCTTGGTTGTCACAGTGATCAGTACACTCCTACATCCATTGGTTGCCTTGATCAGCTGTTGTGCATATTAAGCGGGTGCCTTGCGTCATGCCGTCGGCGCTGAAGAAGTCCCGCCCCCTTGGGACATAACGCTACGGAAAATTACCACGTGACATTGATCGTGACGTCACCCGCGTCTTGCTCGCTGATCTCCGTGGAACATCTATCTGCCATTCATCCTTCGCACTGGGGTACTGTGCGCCTCTTGTAAGTGTTTTATCGATCTTTTAATAAACTTCATATTCAGCACACAGAGAGCACTAGATCTTCTTTACTCTCATTATATGTATCCATTGTGACCACTGCAAGTTAACAAGACATCGGTATTCGATCTGACATCAGTGCACTTGATCCTGCTACCGTTATCCCCTTGTGGGAACTGCTGTTTTAGACCTGACTGATTCACTCAGGGGTCCATCTGCTGAGGTGAGCGGCTTGTATTACCGATGGTGGAGGTCTTTTCACTACATTCACTCACCTTTTATGGATGTCACTTCTATCACTGGAGTATCTGCTGAAATGTATTCATCTTCGTTTTGAACAAGAGAATATGGACTGTTTTTACTTTAGATGTATTTAGTATTTTAGTTCATTTTATTTATATGCGCTGTACTGCTTTTTTACACAAAATTAAAACGTTGTCAAAACTAGACAAGAAAGCAACTGCAGACACCCACACAAACCACACCAAACCATACACTCATCAAATCCGTGGTTTGAATCAAAGAGGCACTAGTGCAAGTGGCTGCAGATGGAGTATGATGTGGTTTTTACCACAGTTGGCCAGTCTATGACTTCAAAGGTAGTACAGGGCCAGACGTGATGTGGAGTATATAAGATATGGATGGATGAGCTGGATCCGCTGAAACAGAGTCAATCAGTGGTGCATTTGCACAGTACAGCCGTAGGTACAAGTAAAGGTTGAATGGGGTCTGTGCACCGATGTACTGAATGATAGCCCAACGGCTAATCTGGCTGTGTAAAGCTGGACTGTGGGCGGGTGGATGGATGCAGATAAGAGCAGTGTGTGTGCAGTATCTTGCTAGGAGTGAGTGCTAAATATGGGTGAGTCAGTGTCCTATGGACAGTATACCCAAAATAAATCAATACGATCTCACCACTTCCCAGATGTGCTGAAGGCTCCTAATGCCTCATGGACAGAATCCACATGGAGGTAGTCCACCAGAGCACTCTTCTTCGTGCCGCTCCGTGTGTGCAGTGTCAGTCCACAGATAGATAAAATGGGTGTGGGAGTCTGCAGGGTCTGGTCTAGGAATGGACGTCACAAGAGTAATGACGCCGTGCTGACATGTTTCGCCCGTGAACACAACCTTCTTCAGAGCTCTTGTTCATGAGCAAGAAGCTTGTGATCCTCTCTGAAGATTTCTTTGTGGACCTTTAGTCCTCCTTAAATATGTTTTGAAATGCAAGCCTGAGTCTGCCAAAGTAGTAGCAGAGTTGACAGATTAGCATAAATACTAAAATGAATTGTGGGAGGGCCAAATAGGCACCACATCCCTTGATAATATAAGTACTCAAGCATAGGATATGATAATAGCTATTGTCCTATGGTGTTCATAGCTAGATATATTTGTGATGTGTATGGAGCATAGGGCATCCTCAGTCTCCGGCCAAAGGCTATATCCAGTTCCATATCCATATCCAGCTATGAATACCATATGACGATGGTACTGGTGCACCCTCTTGTGTTCAGTTGCATTTATTGATTTTATCAATTGTCAGCAATCTCATTCTTCTGGTTCCTCCTCCTGCGGCCCAGATTCGGCCTTCCTTGGTTATGGACTTAGGTGTTAGGAGGCTCTCTTGTGGGAGTTCGGGTGCATCCAGGGCTGTTTTTCGGTGGAAAAGCGGGGGAATGCAGTTCCGGCACCTCCAGCACTGAATGTATGCAATGGCAAGGGGTGCTGGGGTGTGATTGAGCGTCTACTGATGCTGGCTGCTGGGGTATCTATTGTTGCTGAAGTGAATTTATTTTTGCATGGTAATCTATTGTGAAGGATCTTTTGTTACTGGGGCATCAATTGTTGCTGGAAGGGATCTACTGTTTAGGAAGGGATGTACTGTTGCTGGCTGCTGGGAGATCTGTTGTTGCTGCTTGGGGTCTATTGTTGCTGGGGGGGTCTATTGCTGCTGGCTGCGGGGGGATCTATTTTATTGCTTTTCTTGTTATCATTTCCAAATGCCATACAAATTACTTAGCACTAGGGATGAGCCGAAAACCCCCGGTTCGGTTCGCACCAGAACCTGCGAACGGACCGAAAATTTGCGCAAACTTTAGAACCCCATTGAAGCCTATGGGACTCGAACAGTCAAAATCAAAAGTACTAATTTTAAACGCTAATTTGCACGGTATTGTCCTAAAAAGAGTTTGGGGACCCGGGTCCTGCCCCAGGGGACATGTATCAATGCAAAAAAAGTTTTAAAAACGCCTGTAAAGTGGCGTGTGTTTCCCGTGCTTAGAACAGTCCCTGCACAAAATGACATTTTTAAAGGAATAAAAGTCATTTAAAACTGCTTGCGGCTTTAATGTAATGTCGGGTCCTGGCAATATGGATGAAAATCAGTGAGACAAACGTCCTGGGTACCCCCCCCCCCCAGTCCATTACCAGGCCCTTTGGGTCTTGTATGGATATTAAGGGGAACCTCACACCCAAATTATAAAAAGGAAGGCGAGGGGCCCCCAGGCCCTATATACTCTGTCAAAAAAAAAAACACAAGGGTTAACGCTGCGCTAAAAGGATAAATAAAGAAAAAAATATATATAATTGAAAATAATATGTGGAAAAATATTAAATGTAAATAAAGCAGCCAGCACCAGAAGTCTAATACAAAAACCCCAAAGCATATGTGAAAAAAAGAGATGCAGCGCTAGAATTATCACAAGAAAATATTGAAAAACTCTCATCAAACCAAACTAAAACAATTACCAATAACAGTAAATATAAAAATAAAAAATAAACTAAAAACAAAAAAATGGCAAAAAGTTAATGGTGAAAAAACCCTAATCCAGAAAAACTAAGGCAGATACCACACATACAAAATTTGCAATGTGCAATTGAAAACGACCAAAATAGAAAAGGTTGATGTGATGAGTCAAACTAAATAAGACAATAGCACATATAAAGATAAAAAATTGAAAACCAAAAAACATATAAAAAGTTGGATATAAGTGTAAAGTCCCATCTAGGAAAAAAACAGTTAAAAAACTAAAATAAAAAAAGTCCATAAAAGAGTGTGAGGATAATAATCCAGAGGTAGGTGTGTAAGACCAAATACTAGTTCCAGGAAAGTAGCACACCCAGTGTGAGAATAGAGGCTCCTTACCAGATGCAGGTGACCACCGTAGGTGGTCTCACCAAGCGCAGGGAATCATGAGGTCTCCCATAAACCTATAGCGGCATCAGTAAGGCAGCTGGATCCATTGTACTCAGAAAACAAAAGTGAAAAGTGCTCCCATAGTGTAATCGTTTAAAAAAGGGATTTATTAAATAAAAAGATTGCACTTACAAGAGATTCCATTCAAATCAGGCAAATTAGTCACCACAGATCATCGGTTACAAATCGCGGAGTCTCCACAGGCTTCAAGTAAATAGCTTGCTTCCCATTAATCTCAATACGAAAAACGTAATGACGTCAGCATCACAGGCCCCACCCTACGCGTTTCGTCACAACAGGACGTCTTCTGCGGATTGGCCAAGGCATTGCAGCGCTCCTCCAAGCTATCGAACGAAAGAGGTGCCCAGCTTTCCATTCAAGATTTAACCTTAACCACCATTGGTGGCAAATGCCTGTGTGACCTTCCTGTTAGCTCAGGGGTCCAATTTGCAAGGTGAGCGGTTTGGCTAGCAAGTGGTGTGAGCATGGATTAAGGAGCACTTCAGAATTTGCATGAAGCACCCTTTACCACCGTTGACGCTTTCGGCTTTTACTACAATTATGTGTTTCTTTCTATATGGACATTTTATCATTATTTTTGATTGTTAGACAATCCCTTTAGCGCTGCACTGTTTGTTATTGTTGAACAGGGGTAGAAAAATTGGGCCTTAGGCACTGGTGCTACAACACTGCAACCCCTCACAGATATTCTAGTTGGAGCGCAGGAATGAGCCCTGCTGCAAAGTATTGCATCAAAAATTGTAATTACACGCCCCTGTTAAACAGGGGATGAAAAATTGCGCTTTAAGCACTGGTGCTGGTACCACAACACTGCAACCCCTCACAATGCTCTAGTTGAGTGCAACAACGAACCCTCCTTGCAAAATATTGCATGAAAAATTTTAATTACACGCCCCTGTTAAACAGGGGCTGAAAAATTGGGCCTTAGACACTGGTGCTGGTGCCACAACACTGCAACCCCTCACAATGCTCTAGTTGAGCGCAGCAATGAACCCTCCTTGCAAAATATTGCATGAAAAATTATAATTACATGCCCCTGTTAAACAGAGGCTGAAAAATTGGGCCTTAGCCACTGGTGGCGGCGCCCAGAACCAAAAATATTCTTACAAGCTATCTGCATGATCATTGAGGAGGAAGAGGATAGCCACTCAGCATAACAGGATAGTCACTCAGCATCAGCATAGGCAGTCTTGAAGTGATCTGACATTTCAAAAATAATTACTCGGTTACATCAGCATCAGGTGCTTGGTAGCTGGTGGTGATCCAAGACTGATTCATTTTTATGAAGGTCAGTTGATCAACCGAGTCAGTGGACAGGCGCACCCTGTGATCGGTTACAAAGCCTCCAGCATGAATGTGCGTTCTGAAAGAACGCTGGATGCAGGACAGGCCAGTAGCTCAATTGCATACTGTGCAAGCTCTGGCCAGTGATCCATCCTCAAGACCCAGTAACCCAGAGGATTTTCGGTGGGAAAGGTGTCCAAGTCAGATCTTGCCCCTAGGTATTCCTGCACCATGTAAAACAGACGCTGGCGATGGTTGCTGGAACCAATCATACCTTGGGGCTACGGACTAAAAAATTGTCTGAACGCATCGGTCAGATGGCCACCTTCTCCACCACTCCTTCTTTGGCTGACCGAAACCTCAGCAACACGTTTGTAACCTCCCAGTCTCTGGGAACGCGTTGCACAGACCTTTCTGCAAGGCCTCCCGAAGATTTTTCATCCTCTGCTCCCTCTGCAATGTCAAGATAAGGTCCGCAACCTAACCCTTGTAACGTAGATCAAGGAGGGTTGCCAGCCAGTAACGATCCCTCTTCTTGATACCACGAATACGAGGATCCTTCCGCAGGCTTTGAAGGATCAGGGAGGCCATGCAGCGTAGGTTTGCTGAGGCATTCGGTCCGGAGTCCTCTGGGTCACTAAGGACGACATGATCCACAGCCACCTCCTCCCAGCCACGTACAAGTCCATGGGTTTCTTGGGACTGTAAATGATTCCTTGAAGACTGCTGCTGATGCTGAGTGCCAGGCTCCACCTCCATGCTGACACAATCCTCCTCCTCCTCGTCCTCTTCCTGTGTGATCGGCGGGCACGCAGGAACACTGTCTGGATAAATGGGACCTTGAGAGGTAAGGAAGTCCTCCTCTTCCTGCCTCTGTTCTGCCTCAAGTGCCCTGTTCATTATTCCATGCAGCGTGTGCTCCAACAGGTGGACAAGGGGGACAGTGTCACTGATGCATGCACTGTCACTGCTCACCATCCTCGTGGCCTCCTCAAATGGTGACAGGACAGTGCATGCATCCCTGATCATGGCCCACTGGTGTGGGGATAAAAAACAAGCTCCCCTGACCCTGTCCTAGTGCCATAGTCGCACAGGTACTCATTGATGGCCCTCTGCTGCATGTGCAGCCGCTGCAGCATGGCCAACGTTGAGTTTCACCTGGTGGGCATGTCACAGATTAGGCAGTTCTTGGGCAGGTTAAATTCCTTTTGGAGGTCAGCCAGCCGAGCACTGACATTATATGACCGGCGGAAAAGGACACAGACTTTCCTGGCCTGACTGAGGACTTCCTGATAAGCCCGGGTACCTGCCCAAGAACCACTGCACCACCAAGTTAATCACGTGAGCCAAACAGGGCACATGGGTCAGTTGTCCCTGTCGGAGGGCGGAGAGGAGGTTGGTGCCATTGTCACAAACCACCATTCCTGGCTGAAGCTGGCGTGGCATCAACCACCTCTGAGCCTGCCCCTGCAGAGCTGACAGAATCTCTGCCCCAGTGTGGCTCCTGTCCCCCAGGCACACCAGCTTAAGCACCGCATGGCATCTTTTGGCCTGTGTACTTGCGTAGCCCCTTGAACGCCTACGGAGCACCACTGGTTCCGAGGACAAAACACGAGGAAGAGGCCATGGAGGAAGAAGATGAGGAGGGGGTGGAGGAGAGAGGTGTGTCAGAATCACCAGTAGTAGCATTTTGGAGGCATGGTGGTGGAACAACCTCCAACACTACTGCACCTTGTCCTGCATCCTTCCCAGCTGCCAGAAGAGTCACCCAATGCACCGTGAAAGATAGGTAACGTCCCTGTCCATGCCTGCTGGACCATGAGTCAGCGGTAATAAGCACCTTACCACTGACCGCCCTGTCCAGCGAGGCCAAGACATTGCCTTCCACATGCCAGTAGAGAGCCGGAATCACCTTCCATGAGAAAAAGTGGCATTTGGGAACCTGCCACTGAGGAACCGCACATTCCACAAAGTCACGGAAGGGGGCAGAGTCTACCAACTGAAAAGGCAGCAGTTGAAGTGCTAGCAATTTAGCCAAGCTAGCGTTCAACCGCTGGGCATGTGGATGGCTGGGAGCAAACTTCTTTCGGTGGTGCAGCAGCTGGGGCAGGGAAATTTGCCTGGTACAATCTGGCGTCGGTGTACCGATAGCAGATTGCCTGCAAGTACTTGGCTGTGACACACCTAATTCTACACCTTCATTCTTCTCAGTGCAGGTCTCAGAAAGGACTGAAGGTATAGTGGGGTTGGAGATCTCAGCTGATGAGGAGCAAGGAGAAGTCCTCTTTGTTCTTTGGTGTGGGTCTTTTAGATACGCTTGCCAATTAACTGCATGGCAGGTCAACATATGTTTGGTCAAGCAAGTGGTGCCCAAGTGGGTGATGTTTTGGCCACGCGAGATATGCTTGAGACATATGTTGCAAATAGCAGCGGTGGGATCTGATGCACTTATCTCAAAATAGGCCCACACCAAAGAAATTTTGGAATAACGTGCAGAGACAGCAGTGCCCTGCACATGCGGAGCTCTGTGGTGTGATGCAGTCGGTGTGCTGCCATTAAGCTGGCCCCTGGAGGGCATCCTGCCTCGTTGGTGATGTGCCTCCTCCTCCTCTCTCCTATCAGGCACCCACATGGAGTCAGTGACCTCTTCATCCCCTCCCTCGTCACTGGAGCAAAGCTGGCAGTATGATGCAGCTGGAGTTACATGACTGCCAGATTGCTGTCCTTCTTGGGCACCCCCTTTATCTGGGCTCACATTACTGCCTACTTCTAGCTGAGTACCATCATTGGAACCTTCAAAACGCTGGGCATCCTCCTGGAGCATGTACCCAACACTGTGGTAAAACAGTTCAGGAGGACATGGTGGGGCTAGGGAAGGAGTGACTGATGCCATTGAGCTGAGGGAAGAGGCCGCATTGCAGCCGCTTTGCCAGATAACATACCCTGAGCCTGGGTGAGAGAGGATGAGGAGGATGAGGACGGCTTGGTCATCCACTCTACCAAGTTTTCCGCATGTTGCGGCTCCACACAGCCAGCTGCCGAAAAAAAGGACAAGCGTGTCCCACGGCCACGTGCTGATGAGGATACACCGTGTCCATGACCAGCACTGTTGCCTCTAGACACAGAGCCTGCTTGCCCTCTTTTATTGGCTTGTGACTGTCTGCAACTCCTTGTTGGCCTTCCAGACATACTAATGGCCTGCACTGCAGTGAGATGTAGCTGCACAAAACTGGGATGTATATATATATATATATATATATATATATATATATATATATATATATATGTATGTATATACTGATTATACAGCAGTTAGCAGAATGCCTGCCTGTGATATTAATAACATCAGAAGAAGCACACCAGCACTTGTCTTCAGGTAGCTATAGGTGCAACTGTGCAGGGTACACAGTACACTAACTGTAAATACTTCAAGAGCCTGCCTGTGCTATTAATAGGATCAGAAGAAGCACACAAGAACTTGTCTTCAGGTAGCTATACTGTAGGTGCAACTGTGCAGGGTGCACAGTACACTAACTGTAAATACTTCAAGAGCCTGCCTGCGCTATTAATAGGATCAGAAGAAGAACACAAGCACTTGTCTTCAGGTAGCTATACTGTAGGTGCAAATGTGCAGGGTACACAGTACACTAACTGTAAATACTTCAAGAGCCTGCCTGTGCTATTAATAGGATCAGAAGAAGAACACAAGCACTTGTCTTCAGGTAGCTATAGGTGCAACTGTGCAGGGTACACAGTACACTAACTGTAAATACTTCAAGAGCTTGCCTGTGCTATTAATAGGATCAGAAGAAGCACACAAGAACTTGTCTTCAGGTAGCTATACTGTAGGTGCAACTGTCCTGCAACTGTCCAGGGTACACAGTACACTAACTGTAAATAGTGTAAAAACACCTGCCTGCCTGTCAGTATATTAGGAAGAGAATAACAGGAACGGATATAGCTAAACTGAATACAGTGTATATATATATATATATATATATATATATATATATATATATACAACACCTGGGATGCATATATATATATATATATATATATACACCATACACTGTAAGTGCAGCTAACTGACTCAACCTGCCTACTCTATCTGACTTAAATTAAATGATACTGTCTCTCTGTCTATCTATCTCTCTCTGCCGCCGCAACACACTACACAAGGCCACCATGCAGGCGGCCTTATATAGTGTGGGGCGTGTACTAAACCCCCTGAGCCATAATTGGACAAAGCTACCCTGGCTTTGGCCAATTATGGCTCTCTGTACACATGGCACTGTGATTGGCCAAGCATGCGGGTCATAGTGCATGCTTGGCCAATCATCAGCCAGCAATGCACTGCGATGCCGCAGTGAATTATGGGCAGTGACGCGCCACTCGAATTTGGCGCAAACGGCCCATATCGGTCGCAATTCGATGAACGGTTGAACGGACGATGTTCGAGTCGAACATGGGTTCGACGCAAACTCGAAGCTCATCCCTACTTAGCACTACAAAATGATACTCGGCTATATATTCTCTAAAAGGACCCATACTGGGAGTTGGGTAGGGGGTGGAACCAAGGGTCGGTCAGTGCACTGAGGTGGGTAGGGGGCAGAGACATGAAGTGACTTAGAAGAGGGGAGTTCCTGCACCTATTCCCTGAGAAAAAAACACTGGGTGCATGTGAATGTATTCCCAAGTAGTATTCTCCATCCTAAAGAAGCCTTATGGTGAAACATGTTGAAGCTACCATTTGTTTACCCACAATTTAATATATTTGTGAATGACATCCTGTAACATATATTTATCATGCTGATACATGGTATTTTTCCCTTGTTTCTATGTCTATTTTTATATAACAAGTCTTGTGTCAAAAAATATATAATTGTTTTGTATTACTTTTATACATATATTACTTAAGAGTTACCTACATAAACACTTAAAGTATAACTAAAGGAAATTGTATTTTTAGTTTTTTAAATAGTGGAGATAGATTAGAACACTTGTCAGTTTTTATTGATGTCTGTGCCCCTGTTAGGGAGATTTACCCTTTCTATTTGTCCTGTTTATCAATATCATTGAAAGTGAAAGTAAAAGGAAATCCCATATTTTGGGTTGTCCCAGAGAAAAAAAAAGTGGGGAAATATTCCAATGGGGACACTAGTTCAGATGACCTGGAAGTCCCCAATAGGTTCCCTTAATTTGCAGAGATTTCCTTTCACTTGCTGTTTTGGCTATGGGGCAAGAAGTGATGGTAAATCTCCCCAATCGGACAAAAATAGCAAAAGTAAACCTTACAGGGGTTATAATCCTCCCATACTCCCATCTATTTTTCTTGATTTTTTACTGGCTTTCAAGACACTAGCACTCAAGACACAGATTCGCTCTGAGTTGGTGAACAAAAAAGACATCATCCTGGAGACACCAACCTCCCCCTTACATCAGATGTCAAGAGCCCCCCACCATCCAAAGTCAAGAGTCCCCCACCCTCCCTTACATCACAGTGCACAACCCTTGTGCTGCTGCCGGGAAGAAGCTGGGACAGAGCTGGGAAGCAGAAAGTGCAAGATCTGGGGAAGAACTAGAGGAGGGCTGGAGTTAGCTGCTGGAGTCTGCTGAATGCTGAGACCAGGGGAGGTACAAATAAGAGGGTGCTTCAGAGAGGCACAGGATCTCTAGGAGGAGTTTTGTCCTCATCTCTGCTGTTGACTGCTAAGACAAAGTGGGGGGCAGAAACGAAGAGGGTGCCACAGCTGCAGGACAGGTGCAAGGGCTACACAAAATGGCCTGGCGGGCCTTGTGTTTGACACATGTGCTCTATACTATTATTCAACATTAACTTTAGTAAGACAGGGTAAACTTGTGTATAAATGCAAAAAGAAAAAAAATTGTTATGTGGTGCTTGGGTCTTTCAAGAGGCTTACAAAGCAACACTGAAAATACACAAAGCCTTTAAACAACATTATTGGGGAAGCATTAAATCTGTATGCAATTTTAAAAAACATTACGATTCTTATGACAGCATCAGTGACACCTTATAATGGCATCACATAAATTGCATGTGTAATCATTTGATTACCTTTACATACTTGGCTTACAGAAGCAGCAACCACTGATTTGCACAAAAAACCTTTATTAGTAATTTTTTGATAATACAACAGATTTTCTTGTGTAGTAGTAATGGACCACAATTGTGGCAGTGGATGGAGCAAACACAATAGATCTAAAATCTATCCGAAAATATACAATTGAAAAAATAAAGCTAAAACCATCACCTTCATACTAATTGCAAAGCAATGGCAAAACACATTTCATAGCATAACACTTGATCTTCTTTTTAGTACTACACTGTTCTGTGTACAAAAATTATCAAAATGGTAGCACAAAGTGCACGAAAACACTTCAAAACCATAATACCTGCATTCCGGAGATGAAGGAGTGTTGAAATAAAAATTACGGTGCCATGCTGAAGAGACAATCACCAGACATAGGCACCCCCACGCACAATGACTGGAAAATATGTAATTAGCTTGACTTGGCAATGTAAGAGTGAGAGATGACTTATTTTAACAATTAACCACTTGTTTACCACTTATTGTAGCTTTACTGCTACTGTGTGGGCCAGCTGCGCAGAATCACATATATATAATCTGATCAGTGGTCACAAGCCGATCAGCGGTTGCCAGCCAATGAATGACCGCCAGTTCCCGCTGATTGGTGAGAAGAAAGACAGGACCGAGCTCTTTCAATGTAAACAATGTGTGTAAAAATGTAAACAATACAGAGCTCCATCCTGTCAGCGGGGATGTGCCAGTTTTTGCAAAGCAGGGAATAAAAACAGACATATCCCTTAGTAAAAGCAGCACACAGTACAAACACAAACACTGGCTAGGCACACATTTCAAGCTTCGATTGCCCTAGATTTTAACCCCACTCTATTTCTGGGTAAAAAAATTATACAAATTTTGTTTGAGTACAGCACTGCAATACAACGCAATTGTCAGTTAAAGTAACGCAGTGCCAAAAAGCAAAAAATGGCCTGGTCATGAAGGGGTAAATCAATTGGCGGTTAAGTGGTTAAAGTGTGTTGTTTCGATGGCAGCAGACAAAAATACTGAATAGATTTGCTGCATATTATGTGAACTGTTTTCCTGGGCCACTATGTTATAGGAAGATATAAGACAGTTTTTACTGTGAAAAAAATGACAGCTTCTAACAACAGATTTAGGAGCAAGAAAAATGTAACTGATGTGCGTCACAATGTGCAAGCATTTTTACTATGCTGCAACGGAAGAAGAGCCTAGGCAGGTTTTATCATGAATTTAAAATTGCAGTTTATCTTTTCTGAGTTGGTATACAAAAATTGCACCGATTTGATGGACAGTATTTACTCTTTTTTGCTGAGATGCAATTTCAGAGTGAGAGATCAAGTAGTTTTCTTTGGTAAAAAACATGTGTATTTTTTTCTGAGACAGAAGACAGAAAAATCATACAGATTTTCAGCACAGCTTTTAATAAATTTGACAGGCCACTATTTCAGAGGAAGAGCACCAGCAGAGTTTCTATTTTCTGAGACTAAAGATAGAAAAATTGGACAGATTTGCTGAACAGTAAATATTCATTTTTCCTAAAATACAATATCAGAGGGGAAAAGCAAGCAGATTTTATCTGAAAATGAAAAAATTGTGTCTTTTTCTGAGATTAAAAATAGAAAATGTGTACACATTTTCAGTACAGCTTTTGATGCTTTTTGAAAGACTGCTATTTCATTGGGAAAGCAAGCAAATTTATCCACTAAAGACAGGAAAATTTGAGATTTAGTGCACTTCACTTTCTTTATGCCTTGTTTGATAGGCTGCTATTTTAGAGAGAGAGAGCAACTTTCATCTGGAAATTAAAAAAAGGATTTTTTTTTAGTCTGAAGATAGAAAAAGTGTACAGCTTTGTTGGATATTAAGTACCCTTTTTTGCTATGATGTAATTTCTGGGGAAAAGAGCAAGCAGATTTCATCTAGAAATAAAAAATGAGTCTTTTTCAGAGACAGAAAGCAGAAAATGTGTATGTATTTACTGTACAGTTTTAATCTTTTTTGAAAGGCCATTATTTCATTGACAGAAGGCAAGTAGATCTATTCAGGAAATTAAAAAAAGCAGTGTCTTTTTTATGAGCCTGAACACAAAAATTTTAGATTTGCTGCACAACATTTTATGCTTTTTTGATAGGCTGCTATTTCAGAGATAGATCAAATCTAGCAAATTTCATCTGGAAATAAAAAAAATAATGCATTTCTTCTGAGTCTAAAGATAGGATGCAATTTCAGAGAGAGGGAACAGGCTGGTTTCTTGTGGAATTAAAAAAATGTTTTTTTTTTTACTGAAACTGAAGACAGAAAAATTTGAGCTACTGTACAGTATGTACTTCTTTTTTGCTAAGGTGCAAACAGAAGAAAATAATATGTACAGATTTGCTACATAGTACTGTATCCTTTTTAATAGGATGTACTTTCAGAGTGAGAAAGTAGCAGATTTCGGCTGCAAATTACACAGTACAGTGTATTTTTCTCAGAAGAAAAAAATTAATTGGCGTGGGGGCGTGGACTGGCCAAGTTGTTGGTTGGGATAGGACATCAGGTTACAGTTTGAATAGAGACAGAAGTATTGCTGTAGGGGCAATCTATCCATTATCATCTACATATCTATAAGGTGAGTCTACATGGTCGTATCATTAACCACTTCAGCACCGCCTGCCTGTATTGTACTGCAGATGAGTGGCTCCTACAGGCACAGTGACATTCCTGTACATTGTGTGCAACCCCCCATCCCCCCAGCGGGATTTTGTCAGCAGGTCCTGGTCAATGATTCATGGCTATGTCCGATCACATCCCAGAACCCTGTGTTGACAAACAGATCTCTTGCAAAGCAGGGACAAGGAACAAATACATTTTTAGTAAAAAGCAGCCCATAATGCACACATTAATACTTGTTAGGCACACACTTAAAGTGGGTGTAAAGGCAGAATTTTCTTTAATCTTAATGCATTCTACGTATTAAGATAAAAAGCTTTCTGTGTAAAGCAGTCCCCCTCAGCCCCCCTAATACTTACCTGAGCCCCCTCTTGATCCAGCGATGTTGCAGGAGAGAATCGGCTGCTGGGATTCTCCCTCCTCATTGGCTGAGACAGCAGAGAAGCACCATTGGCTCCCACTGCTGTCAATCAAAGTCAGTGAGCCAATTAGGAGAGAGATGGGGTGGGGCCAGGCCCTGACTCCATGTCTGAATGGACACAGGGAGCTGTGGCCTGGCTCAGGTTTCCCCATAGCAAGCTGTTTGCTGTGGGTACACTTAACAGGAAGGAGGTGCCAGGAGCCCTGAAGAGCGACCCGAGAAGAGGAGGAACCAGGCTGCTCTGTGCAAATCCACTGCACAGAACAGGTAAGTATAACATGTTTGTTATTTTTAACAAAAAAACAAGACTTTATGGAAAAGCTGTTTCTACAAAAACAAAAGCCATTACACATACTCTCTAGGATATATCGATATTTACTTTCAAATAATAAGATACATGAGTTAACGTATGTCAAAAAATGGGAGGCTGAACTAGGGATGACCATATCCAAAGAAAAATGGGAAAGAGCAATTAAATTAACACACAAACTATCGATCTCCTATAGAAATCAGGAGAGGAACTTTAAGATTCTGGCAAGATGGTACAGATGCCCCGTAGATTTACATAGGATAAAATCAGACAATGAAGACATCTGTTGGAGATGTCAGAGAGTGAATTGTACAATGTTGCATATATGGTACTTCTGCCCGGGGGTTAAAAATTTTTGGAAGAAGGTCTTCGAAATATACAGGGTAATAACAGGAAGTAATATACAGCCCGATGTATTTATAACAGTACTTTCAATGATCCCAGGGTCATTGAAAAGTATAAAAAAGGTATCCTTAAACATTTTGTAACAGCAGCACGCACAATTATAGCCAGGTAATGGAAAAGTAATGTGGAACCATCTATAGGGGAATGGGAGTGTGAGCTGGGCGATATGCGATCAATTGAAGAGAGGATGATCTTAGAAACTGCGATAAAAAACAGGTTTTAGCTTCCTGGCAGGTTTGGGGAGAATATAGAGCCACTCTTCATTAGGAGTATAGGGAGAGAAACTGGAGTAATAGGGGTTGGGTCTGGGGTTTTTTTTTCTTCTTTTTTTCTTCTTTTTTTTTTTTTTTTGAGTGGGTGTGCATTGGCGGAGTGAATGTTTGTCAATGGGGGGTCAAGAGGTCCACATTTAAGTAGAATATTAAAATGAACTTGGAGCCATTAGGGATGGTCAGTTTGGGGTTATTAATAGGCCAATTCATAGGAGTTTGAACTGGAAGTGGAACCCTTGATTATGATTTTGTATAAATAAAGGATAACATTTTATCATTGTTAATAGACATGAAATTTATCTGTTGAATGTATGGATAACATTTTTTTTGTAAAAATGTTTGGATAAATAAACATAAAAAAAACATAGCCAGTGCCATTAGTATAGTGCCAGTACTATCACTAATCACTGTGTTAGTGTTACTGGTGATTTCAGTGTCAGTTAGTCAGTATCCACCCAGCGTCAGTTAGTGTCAGATTGTCTGCTGCATCACAGTCCCACTGTATCGTTGATCATCACCATTACAAGTATGCAATATGCTGATTTTATTCAATAAAAATGCACTTACAATGTACAAACTTTAAAAACGCCACAAAAGTATAAGAAACCGGGACAAAGTGCCCTCCTACTTCCGGTCTGCAACTGCCTCCAACACGCCTTATCACTACAGTCGGTGAGTGTCATTATGCTCTTTGGCTCAGTGGATCAACACAGCACAGAGGTGACCAAGTCCAGTGTTCCCCCAAACTGATCTTCAAGGAATTCCTTGAAGATGTCAGAAACCATCAAATCAGCCTGAGACAGGTGTACAGTAAAATCACACTTATTTAATAATAAAAGTAAATAGAACAAACTTAGTCAAAACATAGCCAGAGTTCAGGAACAGATGGTCAGACAAGCCAAACGTCAGGGAGCCAAGGATGAGTGTAGTAAAACAACAAGCAGGATCTGGAGCCAGAAGAGATGTTTTCCAAGCAAGTCTTTTAACAGGAATGCAGGAGATAGTCTCTGTGATGTTGACTAAGGCAAAGGCAGAGATCCTCTGGGTTGTGGATGGCTTAAGTAGGCAGGACTGAGGACGCGGGTCGTCGGCCTCGCCGGAACCCTATACCCCCCCCATCCTTCTTACTCTCTCATTTCTGTCCCTCCTTATTTCTATCCCTTTCTACCTCCTTTGGTACCACTAGTGCCCTTCATTTTTTTCCCCCACTGATAAGGGGGGGGGGGGAGAAAAAACATAAAAAAAAAAAAAAAAACCCCGGATGGCAGTGTTCCATTTTGGTACCACTCCTATGTCCATAGGATTGAGAACCATAATTTTTATATAATGCAATACATAAAATTAACCTACTATAAGATAGCAGAGTGCTGGCCAATATGGATAGACTGATATTACCCCTTGGGAAGTCAACTAGTTAGTTACGTTGCACTGTTAGTGTACCCTCGTTTGAATTATGTTTAGTTTATGTTTATTACTTAACTTCAGTTAGAGGACACTCTCTTCTGTGCTGATGGATAAATCAGGCCAGAACCGTTAGCCTAGGACTTCCTGCCTCTTTGGCACATTTCAATGGAACCAGGCCAGCTGTTCAACCAATATATACTTGAATTTCTTATATTTTATGTGTGAAAAACTACTAACAGAAACAGATAACTGTCATGTTGTATTGTTGAATTGTATAATCTGCACTCCTTAAATCAAGAATTAAAAAAAAAAAAGTAGGCAGGACTGACAAGCAGGATATCATCAACAGCTGAGTGAGCGTGGAGAGATAGGAGCTGGCAATTAGCCGACAGCTGAGCAGCCAGATTAGAGACAGAAGTGCTGAGCCCAGCCCTGACAGAAGATCAGAGTGGGGGAACACTGAACCTGGTAACCCCTGTGCCTTATTGATGCACTAAGCCAAAGAACAGAATGACACTCACAGACTGCAGAGTGATAAGGTGCGTTGGAGGCAGTCGTGAATCAAAAGTGACATAAGAGGGCGCTTTGTTCTGGCTTCTTCTATGTTTGTGGCGTTTTTCAAGTTTGCAGTGTAACATTTGTAAGTGCATTTTTATTGAACAAAATCAGCACATATCTAAATACTGCACAATGAGAGGCTTTCTATATACTCTTTCTTAACATGAATACGATCGCATGAGTTATCCAGAGTCTTAAAGGGACCAGAACCCAATTATAATTAGTATAGTTAGTGGCATCTGTAACGACATCTGGAGGATCCCTAGTGGACAGGAGGTCTGGAAATCACCTTATAGCAACAAATTGATGGATGATGATTATTTTGCACATTTTCTGGTGTGTGAAGGTGAGAGTTTGGTGAACACAGAGGTGGCATGTGTGGTTTTAATTTAGAAGAACTCAAACTTATACTAACACGTGTGGGACTTCATGAGCACTGAAGAAACAACATGCTGATGAAGAATATTTTATTGTTATACACTTATGTTTATAAACATTTGGATTGCATTTTGACAATTTTGTATCACTTCACTTAATCTATAAGGGTGCATTTAGAGATGACATTATGCTACTATGTGTCTGAGAGAATGTGGAGGAGGATGATGAAAGCTTGGTTATCCACTCCACCACATCCTCCATATACTCTTACTGTAAAGCATGCCCACTGCCAAGAAAAGAAAGGCATGATGTGCCCTCCCTCTTGAAGGTGTACCCTGAATACTGCTTTGGCTTGTGGATACAGAACCTGCTCACCCACTGATGGCTGCATTTGAACAACATCTGCCTCTTCATGATGGTAATGAAAGATTCCCTAGTTTTATTAACAGCTATGACAATAGCTGGATGGGGGATGTGTTGCTTTGCTGCTGTTGGAACTGTGGTACACAAAGCTAGAAAATAATATATAGAAATAAAATATTCCTCATAAAAAAATAAACAACTAAAAAAGTGAAACTCCAAACACCAACCCTAAAACACTGTAACGTATAACCCAAAAATGTTCTTTGTATTTCTTTCGATTTTTTTTTTTTTTTTATAAACTTAAAAAAATGCAAACAACAAAAGCAGTTAAACACCCCCAACCGCACCTCAATAACAGAATGTGTTGCTGATACACAATATTTACAGTGAATACAGGTTTGGTGACACTCCATTCTAGGCCCCGAAACTGCAATTCACTTTAGTGCAGCAGTGGCATACACAGCACTGAATAAACAATATATAACTTATTGTAGAATATTAGCACAGTATAAAATCTCTGTCTCTCCCTGCAATCACTAACAGTTGTCAGTTACTATAACTCCACCACACACTGACAAATAACTGCTAGGAGAGCTGGCTTTTATAATGAGGGGGCCGGCACATGGTTTGCAGTAAATTATAGGCCATGGTATTGCACCTGATCATAGTTCAAAGTGCACTGAAAGTCATCATCGGATGTTTGATTCAGCTCTCAAGACGAACGCCCTTGAAAGTTGGATGTTCTGCGGAAAGTCAAACAAGCAAAGTTTGGACCTAATTTACCATTAGTTCAAAATGGAACCACATCTCTATTGTTCAGCCTTAACAGTCTCCCTGATATGGAAGAAGCAATAACATAGGTGCAAATCTACACTTTTCTGTACAGCATCCACAAGGCAAGCTAGCTTTGATTCATCATGAATGGGCAAAAACAAACATGAGATTTTTTTGTTCAGTTTGAATTGGTGATTTACAGATGAATTATAGTATTACTTTTAATGACCTTTTGCTTATTGGTATTATTCGTATGCTGCTTTTAGACTTCAGTTGCACAAAGATTCTGAGCAATGATAGTCTGTAATAAATGTTTATCACATGCGTGGATCCAACTACAGGAAATTATTTGGTGATTATGAAGACATTAATTTCAAAGTTGTATGGAAGAGATAGGAAAATAATAAAAAAAGATGAATGGTCCATTTGAGACAAATAATCAGATACAATTTCTATATTACAATTAAAAGTAGCTTTACATTTAAAATGATTAATTTCAACTGTATTGTGAATGGGGAAAAATAGATTCTACCATATTAAATGAAACCACTGGTGTCAGAATATCAAAACTTCCGAAATTTGCAAGATGGCTCTATGTATTCTGTTTTTGTGCTTGACACAACACACATTTTCAGGTTTCTAGGAGTAAGATAAAGCATTATAATACTATAATGAATGGATTTTTTCTTTATAATAGGGAGCTGTTTTATTTATTTTCCATGGATATAGTCAAAGTAAACAACAGATGGCAGAGGAAGAATAAAATACGGGCACATAGAATGTAGTTGCTGATTGAATTTTTTTTCTAAGCTCAAGCCCTAATTTAGTGCATTAACTTATATATTAAAGAGGGTGGGTATGTGTCCAGACATCACGTCCTAAATATGTGTAGGCAGGTGCTTGACTAAGAATATAGAATGAGAGAAACACTGGCTGCAACTGCTTTTTGTAGCTACTGCCCTGCGGTGCTGAACTGGTTGACAGCTATATCAGCAAAAGGAGGGAGCTGCTGAGCAGGAAGAGTTCAATAGACATAGTCAGGCAGCACTGCACAGTGGGAACTGTAGCCCAGAGGATAGAGACTCTACTGTAATCAAGAGCTTTTGAACTACATTTTCCAGAGGGAGATTGCCAGGAGGAGGGGAAAGAGCTAGATTTTCATAAGCTGTACAGGACTGAGCTCTCGCTTGCTTTGAGGGAGACTGGAGAGTGTGCATTGCTGTCCAGTGTGCACCATCATTACTACATATCGGTGGCTGAGTGCAGAGCAAAGAGTGGACTGGGACTGGTGAGCTTCTGCTGTGGGGATTTACTATCTGCTGCTAGGGAGACTGAGCCTTTCAGGAACATTCAGGAACACTCCATAAAGCCATCTTACATATATAGTTACATAGTTAGTCAGGTTGAAAATACACACAAACCTACATCCACAGTTGATCCAGAGGAGGGTAAAAAACCCCAGCAAAGCATGCTCCAATTTGCTACAGCAGGGGAAAAAATTTCTTCCTGATCCCCCAAAAGGCAATCAGATTTTCCCTGAATCAACTTTACCTATAAATGTTAGTACCCAGTTACATTGTGTACATTTAGGAAAGAATCCAGGCCTTTTTTAAAGCAATCGACTGAGCTTGCCAGAACCACCTCTGGAGGGAGTCTATTCCACATTTTCACAGCTCTTACTGTGAAGAAACCTTTCTGTGCCCCCTAGTCCTCTGTGATGACCTTAAAGTGAATAACTCAACACCAAGTTAATCTAGTAGTGTTGCTGCTGCCTGCAGGCTTGACTAGGACTATTCTCATGTGCAGGAACAGACTAATTGGGCCCCAACGCTAGCTGGCTAAAGAGTTAGGACTAAAGAGTGCCCCTATACAGCTGCTACACAGAAACCATTGCAAATTGCCTATGCTAAAAGGTACCTCTCAGGGGACTTTGCACCATATCCTAGCCATCCTCCTAGCGTGCACTCTAGATTAGTTAAAGTATTATTATTCACATTGCAGTTAATGCTTATATGCACTGTTTATTGTTGACTTTGCTAATTCATGAGTTAATTCCAGTCTAGTGCTAGAACTCTATTTTAAGTTTATTTGGCATACTGATTATACTGTCTAGCAGATTGTGTCTGAACTTGCTAATTTATTCTCAAACCACCATTTACTGTATTTCCTGATAAAAATTCACATTTGAGTTAAAGGTATCTACGCACCTGCATGCAGTAACTTTCACTCAACCAGGTGTGCCAGAAGTGGAGTAGCTAGCACATCTGGCACCCGGGGCTGATCATTTTTTTGCACCCTCCCAAGAAAAAGGGCAACATAGCGACGTTGCGCCAAAACTGTGGGTGTGGTCAGATTGCAGCATCAGTGGGAGGGCTTGAATGGCCATATGCTTTAATGACTGCGCCGCAAGCAAGTATGTAACAGACAGTACAGTGGGTCAGATAGCAGGAAAGAGGAGATGTAGGGTATGGGGAATTTGTTTAAATTATACTTATGTAGGTGGAAGCTGCATCTGTCCCCCCGCCGGCTCTAAGGCTGAGAATTGAGTAATCCGACACTGCCGATCACTCAGTTCTCAGTGCTCCCTGAGCAGAGAGCTGGTGACTGTTCAGCAAGAGTGACATCCTTAGGGCAGCGCTTCCCAGTGAGGGTGGGGGTGGTGAAACCCCTGGTGGCACCCCGCAAAATGCGTCACCCGCAGCGTGTTTCCCCCTGCCCCCCCATAGTTTCGACCCTGTGTGCCAGAAGGGTTGAAGTTGTTCTTGGAGTCAAGGTGCAGAACAGAGAACCCAAATTACCAAGCAGCTCTTTTGGGGGTAGCGATACATATGATATGTGTAAGAATTTGAGAAATTTACTTTAACCAGTTGACATCCACGCTATAGCCGAATGACAGCTACAGCGCGGACCTGAATTCCCGGGAGGCCGTCATATGCCAGGACAAAAAAAAGCCGATTACCGGCTCATCAACAAGGGACATCGGTCCCGAGGAGGAAGAGACAATAATGCCTCATATGTGCCACCAGTACCCCCTGCCAGTGCCACCTGCCATTGCCACCTGACAGTGCTCACCAGGGCCACCTATCAATGCCCATGAGTGCCACCTATCAATGCCCACAAGTGCCACCTATCAATGCCCACTAGTGGAGCCAATCAGTGCCAATTATTGCCACCCATCAGTGCCCATCACTGCCACCTATCAGTGCCCATCGTTGCCACCTATTAGTGCCCATCAGTGCCGCCTCATCAGCGTACATCAATGAAGGAGAAAAATTACCTTTTTAAAAATTTTATAACAAAATATAAAAAAAAACATTTTTTTTTTTTAAATTTGGTCTTTTTACATTTTTTTAACAAAAGATAAAAACCGCAAAGGTGATAAAATACCACCAAAAGAAAGCTCTATTTGTGGGAAAAAAATGATAAAAATGTCATTTGGGTACAGTGTTGTATGACCGCACAATTGTCATTCAAAGTGCGTCAGCGCTGAAAGCTGAAAATTGGTCTGGATAGGAGGGGGGTTTAAGTGCCCAGTAAGCAAGTGGTTAATGGTTCTCAAGGATTCACTAGACAACATAGTTAAAATTATACAAAATATATTTTTACAAGTGAAATCTCACTTTCGCTATAACAGTTGTCTCTTATCTGCTTTTTTTTACATACTTTTAATAAAAGGTTAGGGTGAATCAATAATGTGGCATCACATCCTTTTGAATCATGCTAAAAAAGAGTATTCAATAAAATGGACATTTGAAGTTCCCAAGGATTACATAATAGTAGTTTAAATGATATACAGTATAGTTTTATTACACTTAGTTTTAGAATCACTGTGTATGAATGTACATTCAAAGCAATCATCATGGTTCGCTCCTAATCAGGAGAATCCCATATAAATGTATACAAAAAATTATAAATCAGGCTGAAACATCCTAATATCTATAAAATATTTCTCTCCCTTTCATGGGATTGCCATATGCCTCTATGGGGTTTATTTACTAAAGCTGGCAAGCGCAAAATCATGCCGCGTACACACGAGCGGACTTTCCGGCATACTTGGTCCGGCGGACCAGAGTCCGCCAAACAATCCGATCGTGTGTAGGCTCCGGCGGACTTTTTTTTCCCAAAAGTCCACCATACCTAGATTTGAAACCTGTTTCAAATCTTAGTCCACCGGACTCCGTTCCTGATGGAAAGTCCGTTTGTCTGTATGCTGGTCCGACGGACAGGATATTGCATCTCGCGCTCGCTGCAATAAAAAAAACAAATTTTCCTATTGTGGTGAGCGCGGGGCAACCCAGGCCCTTAGTTCTGGTATGGATTTTAAGGGGAACCCCCTATGCCGAAAAAACGGTGTAGGGTCCCCCCTAAAATCCATACCAGACACCGATCCGAGCACGCAGCCCGGCCGGTTAGGAAAGTGGGTGGGGACGAGCGAGCGCCCCCCCCTCCTGAACCGTACCAGGCCACATGCCCTTAACATGGGGGGTGGGTGCTTTGGGGGAGGGGGGGGCCCTGTGGGGCCCCCCCTCCCCCAAAGCACCCACCCCCCATGTTGATGAGGACAAGGGCCTCTTCCCAACAACCCAAGCCATTGGTTGTCGGGGTCTGCGGGCGGGGGGCTCATCGGAATCCGGGAGCCCCCTATAATAAGAGGGCCCCCAGATCCCGGCCCCCCCACCCTATGTGAATGAGTATGGGGTACATGGTACCCCTACCCATGTACCTAGGGAAAAAGTGTCAATAATAAAACACACTACGCAGGTTTTTAAAATCATTTATTAGACAGCTCCGGGGGGGTCTTCCTCCGGCTTCGGGGGTCTTCCTCCGGCTTCGGGGGTCTTCTTCCGGCTTCGGGGGTCCCTCCGGTTCCTCTTCTCCCGGTGTCCGGTTGGTTCTTCTCCTCTCTTTCTGGCCTCTTCTCCCAGTGTTCCAGTTCTTCTGCCGGCTCCTCCGTTGTCTTCATGCCGCTCTTTTGCCAGCGGAGGCCCAGACTTCTGGCTTCTTGTCTTCTTGGCTTCTTCCCTCTTCTCTTCTCCAGATGTTTACACGATGGTCTCTCCGGCTGGACTGCTCTCTGAGCGCTCTGCTGTGACTTATATAGGCGGAGACCCCGCCCCTTATGCCGTCACAGTCCCTGGGCATGCTGGGACTGTGACGTTTTAGGGGGCGTGGTCACCGGGTGAAAGTCAGTCGGAAAGACCGTCGGACCAAGTCTGCTGGAAAGTCCGATCATGTGTACGAGGCATCAGGCTCACTTCTGCATAGAAACCAATCAACTTCTAGGTTTTATTGCCAAACCTAACTAAACCAGCTGAGGTTAGAAGCTGATTGGCTACCATGCACAGCTGCACCAGATTCTGAGTGCTCCGGCTTTAGTAAATCTACCCCAATGTGTCATGGGATAGAAGCCTATTTCCTCAGGAGGATTGGGAAAACATAATATCTGCATAATCTTGCAGAGATACAAAAGAAAGAAAAAATATATCCATGTATATTGTTCATACAAAACAAAACACTCTTATACTATGTACACACGATAGGAATTTCCGAAAACAAATGTTCGATGTGAGCTTGTTGTCGGAAATTCCTTGTGTAGGCTCCATCGGACATTTGCTGTCAGAATTTCCGATAACAGATGTTTGAGAGCTGGATCTCAAATTTTCTGACAACAAAATCCGTTGTCGTAAATTCCGAGCATGTATAGACAATTCCGACACACAAAATTCCACACATGCTCGGAAACAAGCAGAAGAGCCGCACTGGCTATTGAACTTCATTTTTCTCAGCTCATCGTCCATGTTGTACGACACTGCATTCTTCGGAATTTCCAACAACATTTGTGTGACTGTGTGTATGCAAGACAAGTTTGAGCCAACATCCGTCAGAAAAAAATTCACGGTTTTTGTTGTCGCAAAATCCGATCGTCTGTATGTGGCATTAGTGTACATAATGCAGACTGCAAGCATACATGGGATTACTTACTGCATCGAGACCTTTAGACCCCAAGTGAGAGGGGCCAAACCATCAGACCATCAGACCACCAGGGGACAATCACAGGGGCGAATTATATAGGGCAGCTAAGAGAAACAATAATGTTGGAAAGGCCGAAATCAAATTTAGCTCTCGGTCACACCAATCACAACATTTAAATTGTGCTACTTCACTTGAAGTAGCATGATTTCAAAGTAGTACTACTTCAGGTGCTACTTGGAAGACATCTGTGAATTCATGCACAGATGTCTAAGTAAGTCGTACCTGAACTTGCAAAAAGTAGTGCAAGAACTACTTTCAAAATCAGTGCCACTCCAATGGAGTTGTTACAAAAAGGGGCCCAAGTCCCAGAGGACCTTTTTGCAGCTGCACAGTGTAGTGTACAAAATGGTAGATCCACCATGGCATAGGTAATGTTTTCAAAACTTCTGATTTTTCAATATGTGCGAATGATGAATTAGAAATAGTTTCTCAATGCTTTTTTATGCCCTATCAAATTGTCCAGATAAATGGTAAAAGTAAGATTTAAATACAATCTGTTGATATGAAGTTACAGTACATTCTGATTACAAAGCACCAAGAAAACAAAGGTTTTCTAAGTCATCTGTCTGCTCTAAAAATGGACTTCATTTTGACAAACAATCTTTAAAGGTAGGTATACGTATGTTGTTATTGCATCGGATCAATCTTATTAGTAGGCTTTAACTAGATATGAAAATGTAGTCTATAATTTCTTACAATGTACATATGAAAGACGTCAGTGTCCCTTTTCTCTAAATTCATAATTTTATTTTAATATATTATACCTTTACTAATGTGATTTTTCTATAGTATTATTTGCCTTCAAGTAACTATTTAATCACTTCCATTATTATTGAATGCTAAAAGTATATACATGTATTTATGTTTAGACTTGCTTGTAGGCTGTTTAGCATGAGTATCATTTACAATGTAGTGACAAAACTGACACATTTTTCATTAGACCCCGGGGGGTTAAAACATAAAAGAAGATAGATAGATAGATAGATAGATAGATAGATAGATAGATAGATAGATAGATAGATAGATAGATAGATAGATAGATAGATAGATAGATAGATAGGTAGATAGGATAGAATTGTGTGCATCATCTTTGTGTGTCTGCTCTGAAGTGTTAAAAGTTTTATTGAAGAAATGCAGACACATAATCATTTGATAGTCATTCATTTAGGTCACCCTGGAGTAATAAGAACGCGGACTGTGCTAATAAATGAGCATTACTGTCTCACTAACAGGGAGCTGTCTATAGTATATTTTACGGTGATGCCTTGTTATTATTTACATTGTCAGAGGAGAATTTCATCATGGTTCTATTACTGTAGATCCTCCAAGCACAAAGCAAGTTTGATTAATGGGAGTGCCTTACTTTGTCTAAGTTTCAATTTTAATCTTTTAAAGTGGCACTACAGGTTTGTTGACCCTCATTCTTCCCCTTAGATCAACTAGATCCAGCAATTTGCAAGGATTTTGGCAAAACACAGGCTGGAGTTCTCATGCTGTTGTATCACAAACTACACGCTAAAAATATCTAATGGGAACATTACGTATAACATGGAACAAAATTATTAATTCTTTGCACTTTTCTCTTAACACCTCGTTCAGAATGCTTTTTTAGAAGATTGAAAACTGAATTCTCTAAAGAATGTGAAAAATAATTAAAGGCTCGCTTAATAGATGATCAAAAATTGTAGATGTTAGACTTGGCGCCTCTAACAAGCAGTATAAATTTCCAGCACACCTGCACTATCTTAAATATCAAAAAATGCCAGAGGGGCTATGTTTACAAAGGCTCTGTCAGTCACACATAGTGCTTATGGCCCATCATCCAAGATTACTTCCAAGCAATACTTAAGCATATACAGCTTATTACTAGAACCACATTATGCACTGGCAGAGCTGAGACTAATTTTCGGGCCTCCATGCTAATTTTCGGGCCTCCATAAAAACACTTGTTAATTGTGTATCAGTTGACAGCCCGGTTGAAGTGAGCCATGTCCCAGTGTACCCCAGCAGTCCCAGCACCCATCTGACCCACAGCAATAATAAATGTCTAAGTCTTAGAGGGCCATTGTGACAAATAGCCAAATGGTAAATCTGACACTATGATCAGACTCCTGGGTTACTCTGCTTAATTGCACACAAACACTTATAACCCCTGCCTCCCACCCCCTCTAACAGATCTCTAACTGATCACTCATCTTGGGTCAGGCAGAGCGTATTTAAGGCCCTGACTCCAAGGCGTGACACGCATTTCATGTGTGGGTAGTGTAGGGACAAGTCACCCGTCTGATAGGGACAATGATTGGTGGCAGGGAGAGGTTCCACATGAGTAGGGAAAGGATAGGGACACTCCATCCTTCCTGGAGACCTCCCCATTTGGGCAGGGATCAGCCAGGTCACATTCCGTCCCTCAAGACAGATGCTGTCAATATATCCGAGACCTGCTCTGCTATACATCGCTGTTGCAATCTGTAAGTGTTGCCGGTCGGGTGCCTTCCCACTGGGTTTGTATAAATTGCCGAACATTAACATTATCACAAGTTCTGTTCCCTGCAACTGGACTCTGAGTGTTTACTGCTGCTGCACCGTGCTGCACCGTGCTGCACCCTATGGTTATGTGACACTCCAGCCTGACCTGAGCAATGGGGGTTCTCTCACACTTCAGAAGAAGACTGAGGGAAATTGAGGGAACCAGCAGTATCATCGCAGCACTGGATTAGCAGATATAATGTGGGATTGTTTAGGTGCATACTGTTCTTTAGAGATGGCCTGAACACCCACACGTTTGGTTCACAGTATAACTCCCGAACAGGGGAAAAGTTCTGACGCGAACGGCGAACCCCATTGAAGTCTATGTGAGCCGAACAGGAAACATCTAAAGTCCCAATTTTGAAGGCTTCAATGCAAGTAATTGGTCACAAAAGGGGTACGGGGTCTGGGTACTGCCCTGGGGGACATGTATCAATGCAAACATTTTTTTTACAATCATTTTTAAAGGAGCAGTGATTTTAAGGATGCTTAAAGTGCAAAAATAAAATGGTGCATCTGTAGCATGCAAAGAACTTGCTGCAGCAAAAACAAGTAAAATCCCATTTAAACTGACTTGTGGTTGAAATTGCTGGCACCCGGGTATTGAAAAATAAAGAAAAAAAAACTGAATCCATACCAGACCCTTATCCGAGCATGCAGCCTGGCAGGTCAGGAAAGGGGGGGGGATGATTGAGCGCTGCAATACAATGCACAAATGCAATAATGCTGTAAATTTGTATAACTGCTATGAGGCATGATGAAATACTGTAAGGCCTGACTGAGGTGAAAAAGATCCTACCTAACTTATTGGCCAGGAAACTTTAACCTAGTCCAGCCTGCATTGGGATGCTTATGGTAGCATGCTTACATCCCAGTGGGGATACATGCAATTCACAAGGGGGAAAAAAGGTATCTCTAGTTGTCCTTAATCCCATATTGGGCAATAGGATGGTATTTTGAGCAAAAGAATACAAACCCGAGTGGCCAAGTCGCATGTTACCACTCTGTAGGTGGTCTTTGGATTCCTGGTATTCCTACAAAGGCCATCAAAAGGTCCCCCTTTTAAGCCAGTGAACAGCAACAGCAGGTGTTCCACTTCCTGAAGGTCAACCTTAAATTGGTGACAGGAGGAAGTTTTCACCAGGGTAATGGAGTTTACTGGTGATATATATCTTCTATCCAGATAAGACACTAGTAGTCTAAATCCTTTGAAAAAGTCACTTGACCATGATGAAACGCATCAGGGTGGGGCCTAGTGACGTCATCATGCCAACCAGGAAGTTTGACTGAATATGCTGAAATGGTGATGTGTGAGTCTGAGCCTTAAGGGGACATCATACCTCTATTTGCACAAGTGCTATTTAATTGGTGCACTACTCATTTAATGCACTTTTCTTGTGAGTGTGATATGTTTTATGCTTTTAATTAAGATTATAGTAATTTTTAATGGTATTACACTATCGAAAGACCCTTTTTTACTGAGCTGAGAAGCCCTGGAGGAGTCTGTTATTGGAGGTATAATACCTTAAGACCACCAAGGAGGATCACATGAGGGGAGAGTGAATCCCTTAAAGGGAAATGCTCATCTGACGTATTTTTAGTTAAATAGGTCTACTGTATGTATTAAGGTGAGAGCAGCGTATGACTGGTGGTGGGACCCTCTGCTGTTTTTATGTACATTAGGGATATAGCAAGACTTTACAAAGCATAGGACGTAATTGGAGTACTCCTAAAGGGATTTTATTGTTGGACTATTTATTGTTTACCGGACGCTTAATGTTTACTATGCACTTTATTTTCTTTGCATCTCTTATAATACAGGCAGCTGGTATTTCCAGAGGCAGTAAAAGGCTTCATGTGCCTCAGCATTGCTCGCCTTTAACTTATTGAAAATGTCCAGAAAAAAAGTATGATGTTTTATTATGTTCATGTGTCTGTGTAATATATTCATTCATGCTCCCATATGTCCTTTTGTGTAACATTTGTTACTGTTCTAGCCAGGGCTGTGTTTTGGCCTAGGCCAACAAGCCAGGTGGGGGAACTTTCTCTCATGCGGGGGGGGCAGCGTGTGACTCACACCCCATAAGCGGCCGGTGACTGGCAGAGGTGGAGCCGTATGCTCCACCTACCCTCCTCCGCACTGCTTGACTCTTCTCCTCGGCACTGGGGCGGGGTCTGGCAGTGACGTCAGGAGGAGAGAGAGAGAGAGGCACAAGGGAACCCCCCAGGAAGTTATTTAATAAATGATATCAGTGTTATGGGAACAGTGTTGGCATTTGATGACACAGTGGCTACAATTGATGGGCACAGTGACAGCGTTTGAGGGCACAGTGGCTGCAATTGATGGGGCACAGTGGCTGCGTTTGATGGCACAGTAGCTGCAATTGATGGGCAAAGTAGCTGCGTTTGATGGCACAGTGGCTGCAATTGATGGGCACAGTGGCTGCGTTTGGTGGGCACAGTGGCTGCGTTTGGTGGGCACAGTGGCTGCGTTTGATGGGGCACAATGGCTGCATTTGATGGTACAATGGCTGCGTTTGATGGGCACAGTAGCTGCGTTTGATGGCACAGTGGCTGCAATTGATGGGCACAGTGTCTGCGTTTGGTGGGCACAAGGGCTGCAATTGATGGGCACAGTGGCTGCGTTTGGTGGCACAGTGGCTGCAATTGCTGGGCACAGTGGCTGCGTTTGGTGGGCACAGTGGCTGCGTTTGGTGGGCACAGTGGCTGCATTTGGTGGGCACAGTGGCTGCGTTTGATGGGGCACAGTGGCTGCGTTTGATGGCACAGTGGCTGCGTTTGATGGGCACAGTAGCTGCATTTGATGGCAAAGTGGCTGCAATTGATGGGCACAGTGTCTGTGTTTGGTGGGCACAAGGGCTGCAATTGATGGGCACAGTGGCTGCGTTTGGTGGGCACAGTGGCTGCATTTGGTGGGCACAGTGGCTGCGTTTGGTGGGCATAGTGGCTGCGTTTGGTGGGCACAGTGGCTACAATTGATGGGCACAGTGGCTGTGTTTGATGGAACAGTGGCTGCGTTTGATGGGGCACAGTGAGGCTGCAATTGATGTCTTTTTTTCTGAATTTTTTAGTTTGTTTGCACCCCCCCCCAAAAAATTTGGAGCACCAGCCGCCACTGGCATGTGCAAAGTGCTCCATGCATGCTAAAATCAATGCAAACCCTTTAAACAGTCCACATTTAGTGAAAGTGCATTAATATGCAGATCATGATATTGCAATAAAGTGCTCCATCAATGCTGAAAGCAATGCAAACTCATTAAAGAGGAGTTCCGCCCCTACCCCCTGAAAACATTAAAACTCAGCAGCTACAAATACTGTAGCTGCTGACTTTTAATATTAGGACACTTACCTGTCCAGGGATCCCGTGATGTCGACACCTCAGCCGATTTTCGGATTGGCTCTCGGGTTTTGCCACCATCATTTATGGTAAGGAAAACTGGATGGTTCACTACTGCACTTTCTGAATGCCCCAATGGAGGAAGGAGGAGGGGGGCTAAACTTCAGAGGAGGCAGCGCAGTCTCCAGGGAGTGGGGAAGGGTACCTATCAAAAACAGGTACCCGTTCCCCCCTCCCCCCTGAAAGGTGCCAAATGAGCCTAAAGAGGAAGGGGTGTGGTTTACAGATGATAAGGTGGGTCTTAAACAGGAAGGGGTGTGGCCTCAGCAGCAAGGGGTGGGTCGTATTTAAATTAGGGGGGGTGCATGAGTTTAGTCAGGCCTAGGGCAGCACAAAACCTAAATACACCATTGTCTCTTATATCGTATGATGTTTCTTTGCAGTTACACTGCATATATTGCCAGATTCAATCCACACCCAACACAGTATAAAAACAAGGCCTTCTTTACAGGGGAACACAAACAGGGGGCTGCACATACAGGGGGTTCTTGCAAAGAAGTGGGGTTCTTTAAATAAGTGGCACTTCCGCTCTCTTGCACTTCAGCGGTTTTAACAAAGCAAACCACAGCAGACTGCAGGTGACCTCATTTCCATATTATCTCACCTTCCTCTCTGAAACATGCACTCTTTACCTCTCCTCCTCTTCACAATTGCAACCTCTCTCCTCAAACTCTCTTTTCTTTGCCCCTCTGCTCCACCCCACAATCTGTACATATCACCCTCACTTCTCCCCTCCCCCTATTACTGCACTCATCCCCTCTTTCTAACTCTAAGCCCACCTGCTAACAAACCCCCCAGGATACTGAAGCATGTCCCCTCATACAAATCAAACTCTCATATTACCTCACTTACTCTTCTGCTTCTCCTAACCGCTGGAGATATTTCCCCAAACCCTGGGCTTCCCTTATTTAACTGTACCCAATACACTCATCAACATCACTCTACACCCTCTGGCAGTAGTCACATTCTACACAATTCAGTCTCCATTCCTCTTCTTCCCAACGCCAGCCTCCCCTTCTCCTGTGCCCTCTGGAACGCCCGCTCTGTCTGCAACAAACTCAACGCTGTTCATGACCTCTTTGTCACTAATTCCTTTAATCTACTTGCTGTCACCGAAACTTGGCTCCACGAATCTGACACCCCTTCTCCTGCTTCAATATCCCAGGGTGAGCTTCACTGGACTCACTCCCCTAGGCCTAATGGACGCAAGGGAGGTGGAGTGGGATTTCTCCTATCCCCCCAGAGCACCTTCCAGGTTATTCACTCTCCTCCCTCTTTTTCCCTCTCATCATTTGAAGCCCACTGTATATGTCTATTCTCTCCAACTTCCCTAAGAATTGCTGTGATCTACCAGCCCCCTGGACCATTATCGACTTTCCTTGATGAGTTTTCTGCCTCGCTACCCTACTTTCTCTCTACTTTCAACATCCCTGCTAATACAAACACTCCTACTACTTCTAAACTTCTTAGTCTAACCTCTTCATTTGACCTGAAGCAATGGGTACAGGCTTCTAACTCACTCTGATGGCAACACCCTTGACCTTGTATTCTCCTACCTATGCACTCCATGCTACTTCTCAAACAATCCTTTTCCTCTCTCTGACCACCACCTTATTAGTTTCTCTCTCCCCCTGTCTTCCACCACCTTTCCCTCCAATCGCCTATCACCCGCAGAAACTTTTGCAACTTCAACTCATCTTTCCTCTATTCTGCTACTGACCACCTCTATGACAAATTCTCTCCCCTGTCCTACCCCAACCAAGCCACGTCCATCTACAATAAATCCCTGTCTTCCACCCTGGACAAGCTCGCTCCCCTCACTGCACGCAGAATCAGGCCTCGACCCCTACAACCCTGGCAAACAGATGACACTAAAATTCTCAATTCTTGAGCGTCTGTGGCACAAGACTAAGTCTCTAAAAGACTTCAACCAATACAAATCTGCCCTCCAAAAATACTATTCTTTCCTCCACACTGCCAAGCAGACCTATTTTACAATTCTTATTAACACCTTCTCATCCAGTCCCCGTAAACTTTCTCTACCTTCAACTCTCTACTTCGTCCTTCACCGTCTCCACCCTTTAACTCACTCACTGCCCAGGAGATTGCTAATCACTTCAAAAACAAGACTGATACAATCCGTGATAAAATCTCCACTCGACAGGTATCTCCCCCAGTTAAGACCCCATGTCAACAGGTACAACTGACACTCCCCTTATTCAAATCTGCCACTACAGATGAAGTTGCTAAACTCCTTTCTATCGCCCACCTAACCACCTGTCCCCTGAACCCTATTCCCTCTCAAATGCTACGGTCACCCTCTGACTACATCCTACAATCTCTAACCCACATCTTCAATCTCTCCCTCGCCTCTGGCATCTTCCCCAATGCTCTAAAACATGCACTGGTCACCCCCATACTTAAAAAGCCGTCCTTGGACCCTACCAATCTTAACAACCTACGCCCTATCTCCTTGCTCCCCTTTTCCTCTAAACTCCTTGAACGCCTGGTTTACAACCAAATGAGTGACCACCTCATTAGGAATAACCTTCAATCTGGATTTCGCCCTCAACACTCCACAGAAACTGCTCTTTTAAAACTCACAAATGACCTACTAACTGCAAAAACCAACAGACACTAGTCTGTACTCCTACTTCTGGACCTTTCAGCTGCCTTTGACATGGTTAACCACCCCCTCCTCCTCCTCAAAAAACTTTACTCCCTCAGTCTCTGTGACTGTGCTCTACAGTGGCTCTCATCCTACCCATCCCAACGCACCTTCAGTGTCACTTACAATTCTACTTCCTCCACTCCTCTTCCCTTCTCCGTCGGGGTCCCCCAAGGTTCTGTTCTTGGACCTCTTTTATTTTCAATCTACACCTCTTCCCTGGGTCAGCCTCTCACGGCTTTCAGTATCATTTCTATGCTGACGACACACAAGTCTTTCTCTCCACCCCTCAACTCACTCCATCAGTCTCCTCACGCATCACTGACTGACAACAGACATATCTGTATGGATGTCACACCACTTCTTCAAACTCAACTTGTCCAAAACCAAGCTTATAATATTTCCTCCCCCACGTGCCTCTTCCCCTGACTTATCTGTCAAGAGCAATGGCACAACCATCCACCCATCCCCACATGTCAGCTTGCTAGGTGTTATCCTGAACTCTGAACTCTCCTTTCGGCCCCACATCCAATCAATCTCCAAAGCTTGCCGCCTCAACCTCCGCAACATCTCTAAACTACGTCCCTTTCTAACCAATAAAACTACAAAGCTTCTGATTCACTCCCTGGTTATCTCTCGCCTTGACTACTGCAACTCCCTCCTCATTGGCTTACCTTTAAATAGACTATCCCCCATTCAGTCAATCATGAATGCTGCTGCCAGACTCATCCACCTTACAAACCTCTCAGTGTCTGCTACCCCTCTCTGCCAATTCCTCCATTGGCTGCCACTCGCCCAACAAATTAAATTCAAAATACTAACAATAAGTTACAAAGCCATCCACAACTATGCCCCCAGCTACATCACTAGCCTAGTCTCAAAATACCAACCTAATCGCCCTCTTCGTTCCTCCCAAGACCTCCTGCTCTCTAGCTCCCTCATCACCTCCTCCCATATCTGAGTCCAGGACTTCTCCTGAGCTTTGCCCATCCTCTGGAATTCCCTACCCCAATCTGTCAGACTGTCTCCAAACTTATCCACTTTTAGGCGATCCCTGAAAACTTTCCTCTTCAGAGAAACCTATCCTGCCTCCATCTAACAACTGCACTATTTTCTCCATTAGCTCATCCCCCACAGCTATTACCCTTTTGTATAACTTGACCCTCCCTCCTAGATTGTAAGCTCTAACGAGCAGGGCTCTATGATTCCTCCTGTATTGAATTGTATTGTAATTGTAATTGTACTGTCTGCCCTAATGTTGTAAAGCGCTGCGTAAACTGTTGGCACTATATAAATCCTGTATAATAATAATAATAGTAAAATATTAACACCAAGATTATATTCTGATATTAGACCAGTCATAGTATACTGTATATGCTCATTATATGCATTGACGCATTTATTTTTGACATGTGTTGTTATGCACTATGTTTTTTGCTTTATTTGCTTATTAACCACTTACCGCCCGCCATATAGCAGAATGACGGCAGCAAAGTGGTTTCAATATCCTGACTGGGCGTCATATGACGTCCGCAGGATATTGAGCCGCTGCACGCCCCCGGGGGCGTGCATCGCGGTGATTGTTGTTGCGGGGTGTCAGTCTGACACTCTGCAACACCGATCTAGGTAAAGAGTCTCTAACGGAGACTCTTTACCACGTGATCAGCTGTGTCTAATCACGGCTGATCACGATGTAAATAGGAAGAGCTGGTGATCGGCTTTTCCTCACTCGCGTCTGACAGACGCGAGTAGAGGAGAGCCGATCGTCTGCTCTCCTGATGGGGGGGTCTGTGCTGATTGTTTATCAGCACAGCTCCCCCTTGGATCCTACCCAGGACCACCAGGGAAGCCGCCCAGGATCACCAGGGAAGCCGCCCAGGACCACCAGGGAAATCAGCCACACTGGACCACCAGGTATGCCCCCTAGACCCCCAGGGAAATATCAGTGCAAAGTCAGCTGCCAATCAATGCCCAGGAAGCTGCCAATCAGTGCCCACTCCAATGCCTACCACTGCCAGTGCCACCAGGGATGCCTATCAGTGCCGAGTATCAGTGCCCATCAGTGCCACGTATCAGTGCCCATCAGTGCCGCCTATCAGTGCCCATCAGTGCTCAGCAGTGCCGCCTATCAGTGCCCATCAGTGCCACCCATAACAACCCATCTTTGCAGCCTTTCAGTGCCCATCAGTGTCGCCTATCAGTGCCCATCAGTGCCCACCAGTGCCACCCAGTGCCACCCATGAGTGCCCATCAGTGCCGCCTATCAATGCCCATCAGTGCTGTATATCAGTGCCCCCCATCAGTGCCGCCTACCAGTGCCCATCAGTGCCACCCATAAGAACCCATCTTTGCAGCCTTTCAGTGCCCATCAGTGTCGCCTATCAGTGCCCATCAGTGCCCACCAGTGCCACCCAGTGCCACCCATGAATGCCCATCAGTGCCGCCTATCAATGTCCATCAGTGCTGCATATCAGTGCCACCCATCAGTGCCGCCTACCAGTGCCCATCAGTGCCGCATATCAGTGCCCATCGTCAGTGCCCGTCAGTGCCCACTCATTGGTGCCACCTCATCACTGACACCTTATCAGTGCCTGTCAGTGCCACCTTATCAGTGCCCATCAGTGAAAGAGAAAACTTACTTATTTGCAAAATTTTTAAACAGAAACAAAAGCAAAACTTTTATTTTTTTCAAAATTTTCTGTCTTTTTTTATTTGTTTCGCAAAAAATAAAAACCGCAGAATTGATCAAATACCACCAAAAGAAAGCTCTATTTGTGGGAATAAAATGATAAAAATTTAGTTTGGGTACAGTGTAGTATGACCGCGCAATTGTCATTCAAACTGCGACAGCGCTGAAGCTGAAAATTGGTCTGGGCAGGAAGGTGTCTAAGTGCCCTGTATTGAAGTGGTTAAGTTGTGCAACACTTGATTTTATACATTTGCTGGTGGCGTGGGAATACACATTAAAGTGTAGGAAGCAACTGGTTTGTTCTTTTATTTTTTTCATTGTTTAGTACACAGATAGGATTGCACAGAGGATTCCTCTAGAGAATGATGGGGCACCATTCTCCCTACTGACACCAACAATAGGACACCATTCTTCCCATTGATATCAACAATGGGGTAGTATTTCTCCCCTTGAAACCAATGATGGGGCACTAATGTTGGGACATTTTATACTCCCACTGGCCAAAGTATATCTCAACCTGGTTGAGAAACCCTCTGCATTGGACTGGACTGTCAGAAACCATGAATCAGACCGAGACATAAGTTACAGTTAAATCACACTTGTTTAATAATAAAAGTAAATAGAACAAACCTAGTCAAAACATAGCCAAAGTTAGATAACCTGGAATGGATAGTCAGACAAGGCAGAAAGTCAGGAAGCCAGGGATCAGCGAAGCCAAGTCTTTAACAGGAACGCAGGAGTCTCTGTGATGTTGATGAAGGTGAAGGCAGAGATCATCTGGGCTGGACGGCTTAAGTAGGCAGGACTGATGAGCAGGATATCTTCAACAGGTGAGTAACTGTGGAGAGATAGGAGAGATAGCAGCTGGCAGCCAGCTCAGAGAAGGAAGGGCTGAGCCCAGCCCTGACAATTTGGCAAGTAAGGAATATTTGCATTCAACATTTTTATATTTACTTGTCTTAAAGAATTATTTACATGTTTTTTTTTAGTTCTGAACTTAATAAAAATAAAAAAAATATATAAACAATTCAGCATATTTTAATTTAAATGCACAAAAGTGTGTGCTGCTTAATACATTTGAAAATGAGAAAAATAATTGACTATAAAAAAAAAAAAAAATCACACAATCCTTATTACACTCAGGGTATACATTATCAGATACATCTATATCAAACTATATCAAATTAATGTAGCTTTTTAACTTAGATTTCCCTTTCATTTGAATGTGTATGACTCAAATGTACTGTATCTCTTACTGATTTAGAGGTTTGGATATATTGTATAACCTCCCACTGTGTTTAATTATGGCTTGTGGTAACTACAATGTTCTTGTCCTGTGCAAGAGATTTTACCTTGCATTGATACCTCATTTAAACATATTAAGAATTTATAAGGAATGTAAAGTGAAAGAAAGGGAAGCCAGTGGTATAACAGAATACCATAAAGTAACATGAAAAGCAGATAGATTTTAAAAGAAAATGTACGGTATGTCTTTAAGTCATTACTTTAGATTTTGGGATGCCCAGGCCTACTATGCACATGCTTTTTCAGGTCTGATGTGCGAGGTGAAATAAATAAAACAATGACAGCCCTGGAACATATATGTTCAAATACTGTACCCAGGGCTTTTTTTCCTCTGACAATAGGTGCAGGAACTCCCCACCAGCAACAATAGACCCTCCTGCAAAAATAGATCCCCTCCAGCTAGAATAGATCCCCCAGCAGTGAGCATCAATACCCTGCAGCACACCCCAGCACCCCTTGCCATTACATACAGTCAGTCCAGGAGGTGCCGGAACTGCGTTCCCCCGTGTTCCCGCTGAAAAAAAGCCCTGACTGTACCCAAACAAAATTGGCTTCCTTTTTTCCCACAAATAGAGCTTTCTTTTGGTGATATTTGATCACCTCTGCAGTTTTTATTTTTTGCGCTATAAACAAAGAGCGACAATTTTCAAAAAAAAATTTTTTTTTTTTACTTTTTGCTATAATACATATCCAAAAAAATATATAAGAAAACATTTATTCATAAGTTTAGGCCAATATATATTCTACATATTTTTGGAAAAAGAGGCTTATGTTGATTGGTTTGCGCAAAACGTATTGTGTCTACAAACTATAGGATAGATTTAGGGACTTTTATTTGTTTTTATTGTTTTTTACTGGTAATGGCGATGATCTGCGATTTTTAGCGGCGACTGCGACATTGCGGCGGACAAATCTGACCCCAAATTACACTTTTTGAGGACAAGTGACATTATTACATTGATCAGTGCTATAAAAATGCACTGATCAATGTAAAAATGACACTGGCAGGGAAGGGATTAACAGTAGGGGGCGATCAAGGGGTTTACTGTGTTCCCTGGGTGTGTTCTAACTGTAAGGGGGATGAGCTGGCAGGAACATGACAGAGATCACTGTTCCCGACCTCTGGAAACATTAGATCTCTGCCATGTCTCCTGTCAGAATGGGGATCCGCCTTGTTTACAAAGGCAGATCCCCATTCTGCCTCTGTACTAGGCGATCACAGGTCGCTGGAGGACACCGTGTTCGCTGGTCCCGCGGGCACACTTGGAATCGTGCACCCGCCTGCTATTGCGCCTGCATGAGCTCACCTACAGCTACGGCGATTTGCGCAGGAGAGCCAACCTGTCGCCATATAACGACGGTGGCTGGTTGACTAGTGTTAACTGACATGTGTAGCAAATCCAGGTAGCTCTTAATAGCAACACTTTTACAAAGCGGCACTACTAATGCACCAAATAAAAAATAAAAAATGAGCTCCAGTTCAAAGAAAATTAAACTGGAGATAATGAAGACCTACTCTAAATTGGTGTACAGAGACCGGAAGAGTGACTGCCCATAATGTAACAGAGTGGCATATTCACTGCTGCTACTTCCTCCCTTTCACTGGTTGTTTTGTTAAGGAGGCTGTCTGCTTCACAGCCGACAACCTCTTAACAACCAATCCCACTGCAGTGGGCGGAGTCTCATGGGAAAGCTAAGACACGCTTACCTGTTCTTAATGGCACCTCCACACATCAGAAAATGAGGTATGTTCTTGGGTGGTTCAAATTAGATGGTGTTGCAGCACCATGCAGTTCCATGCGCCTGTGTTTTTAAAAAAGGGTCAAGGACTTTTTTCCTGTACTTTCAAATGAATGGGCTGCTATGCCCATGCAAAAGCAAGCTGCACCTCCCTCACAAGTGTCAACCTAACCTTACAGCATGAAACCTGTGAGAACTTAGCCTAACTGTAATGTCATAATGAATCGCATTGCTTGGTAACAGCATACAAACAATATTTAATGTCTGACATTTAGAAATAAATATATAAAGAGGCAAGGCCATGATAAAAGAAAATAGTAGTTATTTTAATATTTATTTGCCTCATTCAGGGAAATGCTTGTTGCCTGGTGTTGTCCCACTTCAAACAGAGTCACAGACCCAGAACAAGCATGCAGCAAGTAAAAAACATCTCTTTCAACGCGTGCCTTCTTCTGAACAGTACAAAACACTCCACTCCTGGTCTTCTCTTGAAAATAGTCTGAAATGAGGGAAATACTGGGGCTGAAGATGCTAGCTGTTTCTGACTTCAGTACAGATATGGACATGATACAAGCATACGGCTGAAGAAATCAGATTTTCTGATCTGCATACCTAGCTCCACATGTGACACATTCTCCCATGTCTGCTTATGTCCCTGTGTGGAGCTAATATTAAAATTATGATTTTTCTTTATATTATGATATAGATTATTTTAGGTATGGCAATTATTTTTACTTTACAATAACATGATTTGTATCTCACCTGTGTTTCTCCACATACGCTCAAATTCAACAGTTATATTTTAGTAGAAGAGAATGTTTTGGTGAAAATGTCAAAAGACATATCTTAGATATGTGAGGCATAACGTTTTAATAAAACGTTAGAAACAGCTTTAATTAGGTCCCCATTGCTGGATAGCAGGCTGAGTGTGGGGAGTTTTGCATTGCACATTGACTTTGAATTGCCCCTCTTATGTATACCTTAATTGTTACTTATAAACTGATTGAGCTGTTTACTACTTATTCCTTTTGCTATTCTCAAGACAGTCATATTTCTGAAATGAATAATAATAATTTTAAAAAGAATAATTCTAACCTAGTGTACCCCAATCAAATGCCTATGCTAACTAGGTAAATAAAAACTTAAAAATATTTCTTGCATAAGTATAAAGCACAATTCAAGAACTAAAACATAATAAGATCAAATAAATGTAAAAATAAAAATAACATAACATGATCTTGCACTTTTTCTGAACTAGGCAAAGTAACAGCGTTACTTGATAGTAAGCTTCAGAAAGAGTTTATGCTTATCTTTCCTCTAGTGTCCCACCAACCTGTTAAAGTGGGACAAATCAGTTGTACAAACTGTGCAGCTGCTCAAGGGCCAAAGGAATATTAGAAACCAATTTAACCTATGAGTTGGCAAGATATCTGTTTAGGACAAAATGGCTTAATTATAAGGCCAATTTGACTTGCGATTGGACAGCCAATCACATGTGACAGAAGAATTGGAGGCACGCATGAAGCGTGCCACTGGAGGAGTGTGTGTGTCCCTTGGACACATCACTTCCCCGATTAGGGTAAATGGCCAATGAAATTGGCCGTTTACCACATGACCGGCTGTGTCCAATCACAGATTGGTATGAACACATTATGGGTGAGTCTCCAGGGGAATGACACTGGGAGAAGTGAAGATTTTTGTTTCTTCCGTACTTCCGGTTGTCCCCGCCACTATACCCACTACTTCCGGGTGGTAGGGAATGATATCACCTTTCTTGCTTACAGTCCGGATGAGCTGGAGACACCGGATCGATCTATTGGTCCCAGGAGAACATGTGACTTCCTCCGTGGTCACATGCCTCTTTGGATCCTAACAACCGAGACGCTATTCGTCTCCTAAGATCATGTGACTATGTCAGCTGACATGTCACACGACCAGCTTTCCGTCTGTTCTTCCTGTTTATTACGCTGATCCAATAAGAGGGATCGCGCAATGTACAACACGTGGGCTGCCTGGCCGCGTCAGAGGAGATGCAGTCATGTGACCCTCGGTTGAGCTCTTATCAACGATCTAAAATAACATCCTTTGGGTTATTTATATTCACACATAGGACCTTGGCATTATGTCTATACACTATGATTAACATATTGATGTATCTTAGAACTCTCTGAGCGGGCACGGATGATTGCAGTGCTGCTGAAATTCTGACAATGTGGGTCTCTCCCTTTCCATTCCCATTTCTTTATTATGTTTGTTCATTTCCTATTGGTTAAGGGATATGTCTGTTCCCCTATTGGTGGGTGGTCCCATTGGATAATTCAAGGCAGTCAGCTGATTCCTCTTTGGCCTATCAGGAGCCGATCCATCATGTGACCCTATCATTGATGTCTGATTGGCCACATTATTTGTGCAGTTTTTATATAAATTTATACAGTGTAGGAGATGAGTTTGATGCCCCAGTTGAAGTCCATGTGGACGAAATACGTCGGACGAGCCTTACTCTTCCCTACACTTGATTTTATCATTTTGTACGTGATCACGCTTTTTATATTGCTTGTTGATTATTGGTGATATCCAATAAAAATACGTAATTTGATCTGCACTATTGGCGTTTTATCTATTTTTTTGGGAACCACCCATACTCTGGAGATTTTCCTGTGGCTGTGATCCTCCCTCGGTCTTCTGAACTGGCAGTCACGACGTGGATTACAGAAGAAAGATCCCCCTTGAGATCCGGGGTTTCTGGGACCAACCACCGTCCATCAAGGATCTCTGAGCCTGTTTGATTCGGTGTCACCGGCATCCGAATGCACTTCCTTTGGTAAGCGTATTTTATCTGTTTCCATTACATGATCGTATAATCTATGACATACAGAGGAGAAGATTCCCACACCAGTTCAACATTCTATATACAGCTTATTTTGGGACTTTCCGTTGTTCGATTTATGGCTACATACTGGGACATTATTGTATCTTACCTATTACCCACTATTTTTTATTATGTCACATGTGTTTCATCTATGTGCCTTTTCTAATGGCCACCATTACTGATGTGTTTTTCATCATTGGTCATCATCATTAGCGCTACATTTCATTTTTATTTTTGTTTATAATATTGGTCATATTTTATGTAGCTGCTTTTTTTCATTGGGTTAGCACAGTGTTATTTACATTTTCTTTGAGACATTTGACTTTTTTTGGTTTCACAGCAGCATATACCCACCTTTGCACAAACATGGATGTGTTTGAATATAGAACCACCAGATCTGTTAATACTGATGGGGTTTTTACTGGACTTAATCCAGACACAGAAATTGGGGGTATGTTTCTTAGGCTTAAGAATTCGATGACCTCCGAAATACACCTCCAATGGGATATAGCGTTCTTGGAACAATATATCAAGGAACAAATGGTCCCCAGGGGTCTTCGTTGGGATATCTCCCCACAACAGGGAGACACGGGCCTAGAACCCTGGTTCAAATATTTTAATGAGATTGGGATCAAGCTTCTGGGGTTCCTCATAGATAAAACGAAATTGAGACTTTCTTTGATAGATAGAGAAATTAAAGATTTGAAGGCCAGGTTAACTCCACTCAAATCCACACCTGATTAAATATCTCTTTCCGGCAATCTGAGGAGTCATTTAGAAAAGGAGGAAAAAGATCAGAGGAGTAAAAAACAAAAGAAATATAACCGTGACCTGACGGATTATAAAACCAACTCTGTCTTTAAGTGGCAGAAGATTTTGGTAACCCAGGTCACGTCTGGCCATGATGGCTCTGGGATGGAACTTTCCGCCCCTAGAACACCAGGGCCTGATAGAAAACTATCCCAATACGAACCCCACCAAGCTAGGAACACCACTACTTCTCGATCACATATACCATATTGTGAAGGCCCTTCAGAACCTCCATATCATGAAAACTATAATACATATAACAATTATCCCCCTCGACATCAATCGAATCAAAGAGGTAGAGGAGCTAGGAATGCACGGAGAGGTCAACAGAGTGGACCTCCCAACCGTTCACACTCACAAAGTGGACGTGGGAGACCTCCACGTGGTTGGGTAGATTATAGGGACAATTATGGACCCAGTCGTCCTGTGTATGAACATACCCCTAGGACACCCATTGAGACCTATAACAGGTTTCAACCTCTACAAGATAGAAATGTCAGGACCACTCCTTACAACCCCCATGGATATACACATAGAGAAGAAGATTCCCTCAATAGATCGCCCTTCTCACCGCTCGGATTTTCCCAGGGGTACAAACCAATACTCGGAAAGTCCAGAGCGAGGAGAAGCACCAGAGGGGGGAGGCGGACCCAAAAGAAAAAGAATCTAACCACTACTGGTATATTTAATCTAAGTACAGTAAAACTGACAATAGAAGAAGAATGGGTTCTTAACAAGGGACTTAAATTTGTTCCTCCAAGGTCCCTCAATAAATTTAATACATTTATTGACATTCAGAAGTTCGTCCGGAAGTTGAGTATCCAAAGATACTTTCTTTCCCAGGTACCCAATGGTCAATCACGCCCCTTGGACGAATATGTCCATACGGGGCTTTCCAATCCTTCACTATTCAACCCCCCAGGAGCCATAGCACCATCTATTTAAGTTTTTCGAAATTTAGTTTTATCAGACCTAGAGGCGTTACCTGTTAGAAAAACACACATTGACCAGAACCTTAAAAAAGGCCTAAAATCATTGTGTGAATGCAAGGATTTGATTATCCACCCCGCGGATAAAGGGGGAGCCATAGTGGTTTTGGACAAAGCCAAATACATCTGTGAGATGCACAAAATTCTTGATGATTCTACTACATATCAACGTATTGGCACAGATCCTACTATGACATATAAAAAGGCCTTGTCCTTGTTGATTAAAGAAGGTTCTGCTCTAAAGATCTTAGATAAAAAGGAAAGCGATTACCTTATTCCTCTGGCCCCCCCGCATCCCTGCGATATATTATCTGCCCAAACTACACAAAGACCCAGTCAATCCCCCTGGCAGACCTATAGTCAGCGGGATTGACTCGGTCACATCAAGGATAGGTCAATACATCGATTTTCATTTACAACCTTTGGTCCGCTGTACACCATCTTTTATCAAAGATACAGGTGATACCATCAGATTATTAGAATCCACTTCTTATCAAGAAGGTACGATCTTAGTTACAGCCGATGTCTCGGCCCTATATACTTGCATCCCTCATGATCTTGGATTTGCCGCAGTTGAATATTATTTATTCCAAAATGTTTCTTTACCAGCATTGCAGCGTAATTTCATTATGGACCTTCTCAAATTTGCAATGACCCATAATTATTTTTGGTTCCAAGACAATTTTTAGTTACAAACTAGAGGCGTGGCCATAGGGGCCAAGTTTGCCCCCAGTCTGGCCAACCTTTTCATGGCCAAGTGGGAGGAGGATGTCGTCTGTTCACCCAGGAGGCCAGAAGTGGCCCTCTGGGCTCGTTATATAGACGACATCCTCCTCCTATGGAAAGGTGACTTTCCCTCACTACATAAATTTATGGCTCATTTGAATGGTAATGGTCGAGGTATCAAATTAACCTACTAAGCTATTCTCACGTCTATACATTTCTTAGATTTGGAGATTAAAGTTCATAATAGTCGTTTGGAGCTTCGAACATTCTTCAAACCCACAGATCGCAATGGGTATATCCCATTGGACAGTTGCCACCATTCGCAGTGGCTAAAAGGTTTACAGAAAAAGGCTACACTTATACCGAGTTGGAGGCAGAAATACAAAGGGTTGGGTCCATAGACAGACGATCCCTGCTGGTCACCAATCCAAAGAAAACCAACGATGACAAATTTAAGTGGTCTTTTTTCACAACTTATTCTGTACAAGCCAGACAAATTCAGAATATTTTAAAAAAACATTGGGGTGTTGTTCGAAATGATGCTCTCTTAGGCTCAGCACTTCCAGAACATGTGGGGGTCACATTCAGAGGAGCTAGATCCATCCAAGGACAAATTGCCCCCAACATTATAGATCCCCCCAAAAAGACCCCTTTTTTTCAGGATTGCAAAGGCTTTTTTCCCTGTAGGAAATGCAGGGTCTGTTTTTACAACACTAATAGGAGACGAAAAATGGATACCTTTCAATCAACAGTTACCCAATGCACCTACCCCATGAAGCACTTCACTACATGTGCCACACAATATGTAGTGTACCTTTTAACTTGCCCCTGTAAAAAACAGTACGTGGGTCGCACTAAAAGAACTTTTTCAGTTCGAGTAGGTGAACATCTTACCAATATACAGGCAGGCAAGACTAATCACACGGTGCCAAGACACTATCTTACACACCACAATCAGGACCCTACTGGAACACAGTTCCTTATTATTGATAAATTTGTTGCTAATTGGAGGGGTGAATCACGTGTGCGGGGTGTCTCAAGACTCGAGACGTATTGGATATTTGAACTACGCACTTACTCGCCCCATGGGTTAAACGTTGAATGGGATATTAATTCCTTTATTAACCAAGCGTAATTGTCCCTTATACTGGAGATGGTTGACATTCTCTGCATTTATCCCATTATATAATTTTCACGTCACTCCTCCGCAAGTTTCATTCCCACATCACTTCTGTTCACACATGTTCACATATTCACATTTTATTTTTCTGTATTTAAATATATTATTCATATTGAATTCTTTTCAATATTGTTCCTTGTTACGGTACACGTACACACATCCATTCATGTTATTGGATAGACACACACTCCCCATTTATACCCACAAGTAATATTTCTAGTTATTTAAACACATTATGGGTGAGTCTCCAGGGGAATGACACCAGGAGAAGTGAAGATATTTGTTTCTTCCGTACCTCCGGCTGTCCCCGCCATTATACCCACTACTTCCGTGTGGTAGGGGATGATATCACCTTCCCTGCTTACAGTTCGGATGAGCTTGAGACACCACACATTCACATTTTCATATATATTTTTTATATTCAAATATATTATTCATATTGAATTCTTTCTAATATAGTTCCTTGTTACGGTACACGTGCACAAATCCATTTATGTCATTGGATAGATACACACTCCCCATCTATACTCACAAGTAAAATTTTTTAGTTATTTAAACACATTATGGGTGAGTCTCCAGGGGAATGACACCGGGAGAAGTGAAGTATTTTGTTTCTTCTGTACTTCCGGTTGTCCCCGCCACTATACCCACTACTTCCGGGTGGTAGGGGATGATATCACCTTCCCAGCTTACAGTCCGGATGACACTGGATGACACTGGAGACACTGGATCAATCTATTGGTCCCAGGAGAACATGTGACTTCCTCCGTGGTCACATGCCTCTTTGGATCCTAACAACCGAGACGCTATTCGTCTCCTAAGATCATGTGACTATGTCAGCTGACATGTCACACGACCAGCTTTCCGTCTGTTCTTCCTGTTTATTATGCTGATCCAATAAGAGGGATCGCGCAATGTACAACACGTGGGCTGCCTGGCCGCGTCAGAGGAGATGCGGTCATGTGACCCTCGGTTGAGCTCTTATCAACGATCTAAAATAACATCCTTTGGGTTATTTATATTCACACATAGGACCTTGGCATTATGTCTATACACTATGATTAACATATTGATGTATCTTAGAACTCTCTGAGCAGGCACGGATGATTGCAGTGCTGCTGAAATTCTGACAATGTGGGTCTCTCCCTTTCCATTCCCATTTCTTTATTATGTTTGTTAATTTCCTATTGGTTAAGGGATATGTCTGTTCCCCTATTGGTGGGTGGTCCCATTGGATAATTCAAGGCAGTCAGCTGATTCCTCTTTGGCCTATCAGGAGCCGATCCATCATGTGACCCTATCATTGATGTCTGATTGGCCACTTTATTTGTGCAGTTTTTATATAAATTTATACAGTGTAGGAGATGAGTTCGATGCCCCAGTTGAAGTCCATGTGGATGAAACGCGTCGGTCGAGCCTTACTCTTTCCTACATTTGATTTTATCGCTTTTTACGTGATCACGCTTTTTATATTGCTTGTTGATTATTGGTGATATCCAATAAAAATACGTAATTTGATCTGCACTATTGGCGTTTTATCTATCTTTTTGGGAACCACCCATACTCTGGAGATTTTCCTGTGGCTGTGATCCTCCCTCGGTCTTCTGAACTGGCAGTCGCGACGTGGATTACAGAAGAAAGATCCCCCTTGAGATCCGGGGTTTCTGGGACCAACCACCGTCCATCAAGGATCTCTGAGCCTGTTTGATTCGGTGTCACCGGCATCCGAATCCACTTCCTTTGGTAAGCGTATTTTATCTGTTTCTATTACATGATCGTATAATCTATGACATACAGAGGAGAAGATTCCCACACCAGTTCAACATTCTATATACAGCTTATTTTGGGACTTTCCATTGTTCGATTTATGGCTACATACTGGGACATTATTGTATCTTACCTATTACCCACTATTTTTTATTATGTCACATGTGTTTCATCTATGTGCCTTTTCTAATGGCCACCATTACTAATGTGTTTTTCATCATTGGTCATCATTAGCGCTACATTTCATTTTTATATTTATTTTTAATTTTATTTTTGTGTCCAATCACAGTCGGTCACAAATGTCAACACAGGAGAGCAGTTACTATCTGATCCCTGCTCTCTCCTCACACACCGATCGTGTGAGGATAGAGCAGGGATCAATGAGTGAGATATCAGTGTCTGTCTTAAAAGTCTATTGTTTTGTCTATTGTGCACAACATGCCCCCCCCCCCAATAAAGAGGACCTGTCAGAACTTCATCTGGATCTGTCAGTCACACAGCCCATCTGTCAAACAGCCAATCTGTCAAACAGCCCACCTGCCACCACTATATATATATATATATATATATATATATATATATATATATATATATATATATATATATTTATTTATTCATTTTCCCAAGAATTGTGGGAAAAAAATTGCAACTTCAAAAAACTCACCATGCCTCTTAGTAAATAACTTGGACTGTCTACTTTCCAAAAAGGGGTCATTTGGGTCTCAAGAAATTAGATAGGCTATCAGTACATCAGGTGTGATCAGATGTGATCATTTTTTAGTGATAGCTTGTAGGCTCTATAACTTTCACACAGACTAAATAATATCCACTAATATGGGTTATTTTTACCAAAGATATGTAGCCGCATACATTTTGGCCCAAATTTATGAAGAAAAATTACTTATTTGAAAAATTTTACAATAGAAACTAAAAAAGTGTTTTTTTTTTCAAAATTTTTGCTGTTTTTTCGCATATATCGCAAAAAAAAAAAAAAACAGTGGTGATTAAATACCAGCAAAAGAAAGCCCTATTTGTGAGAATTTTTTAAAATTTTGTTTAGATACAGTGTAGCATGACTGAGTAATTGTCATTCAAAGTGTGAGAGCGCTGAAAGCTGAAAATTGGTCTGGGTGGGAAGGTGCATAAGTGCCTGGTATTGAAGTGGTTAATGATGACTTCTTGATGAACAATGATCATAAGACAATTAACTCAAAGCTTGCTGTAATCATATACATTTTTAAATGGTCAATTTCATATATTGACACAACCTATATTACACACGTCAATCTGAGTACTTAATCTGAAGTGCCAAAAATTAAAGCAGATCAACTGATTTAAACTTCTTGACTCTGTCTGGTCTCTATGTAGCTACATACAGTATTATCTCTTGAATTAGGTATCACTGACTAACAGGGGTCAGATATCTATACCTAAACAGAAAGATCCAACCACCCAACATACGGTTGGGTGGTTGTAGTTTCATGGATCTGTGCTTACGTGATGTTGGCGGTACCCTGTGGCCATCCACTGCCACATTAGTACACCCTTGTCTAGCTCTTTCCCTGCACTTCTCAGTTCACATCCACCTTGGTTGCTATGCACTCACCTCCATTCAGGTAATTTTAGGTTGTTTTATTTCTTTTTTCTTTTTTCACTTCCCACACTGGTCCTATTTTTACTATCATGTCCTGATTGTGTTCACTTAGCTTAGCCATCTGGCTTCCTCTACTCACTGATTCATTTCCTTTACTTTACACTCCTAGGCTGTACTTCATGTATCTGCCCTTGTGCAGACGTGTCTACATACTTACATTGTACATATTATATTCTTATACAGTTGTCCTCTGGAACACGCCATACATGTTACCCTGGAGTTTACAGTCCCATAGATGTGTTACCCTCAAGCTACCGTGGCAGTGCGTGGTCAAGGATACTTTTGCCTCAGCTCCGGTGGAGACTCATTTCCTACGGTGCCCTCAATTGTCAACATTTTACCTTTCACTACCAGTCCTGTTGTAGGTAAGAAAATTTGGGGAAGCTATGTTTCTCCCTCTTCCCCTCATTGCCTCTGTGCTATTTGGCTGACCCCCCTGTCTTCATTTGTCCTCCTATAGATATTTTAACTTTGGAACTGCTCCTGATGAGTGGATATAATTCCACGAAACGCGTAGAGCATCTACATGCTACCATTTGCAAGCATATGTCTGAATTCTCCCTGGATTTTGTATCCTATCTACAACGTTTTTATTTCTTAATCATTTTAAGATCTATGGTATTTTCTTAATATATGTACCTCATGTCAATATGCCTATTACCCATAGACTATGTTGTAAATGTGTGTATATATAAGAAATACAAGTTATTTAATCATTACTGTTACTGTGTACCTCATGTCAATATATCCATTACCCATGGACTATGTTGAAACATATGTGTGTATATATATGAAATACAAGATATTTAACTACTATTGCTATCATTTTTTACATTGCTACACTTTCTACTCCCAATCTTCTATATAGACCAAGAATTATCAGACATGCCCTTGCATATTTACTTTGCAGTTATGCTTCAATTAAAGTCCCACTTTGCTTTATTATATACAGTATTAGGGATGGAGGCAGATGAACCTATATATTCATCGCCTCATTTAAAGTCCCAAAATTCCACTCCCCCTTTTTATTCAATAATTGTATTTATGGCTGCATCTGGAAAGGAGACTGGTAATCTAAGACTAAGCTGAACTGAAAGTGAAAATATATCTATAAGATAAAATATTCCTGGGGGGTAGGCTTTAATTGTAGAAGATACTTTGTGTAACTCTTCTGAAATAAAAGCTTATTTTCTGCTTGCCAGCATTTTTTCTTCCTAAAGTATAAGTTCACCTTTGAACTTGAACATTTGAAATCCCCCTGGCTTAATCTCATTTCCATACCTCTCAGCATGTACAGACAAGAGGCATTCTGATTGGTCAGCACCACCACATGGACAGTGCTGACCAATCAGAATCTATCTAGTCTATCCTGTCAGCCCTGCAAGGAGAGCAAGCCAGGAGAATTTCAAATCCCTGAACCAGTAAATCGGCATTCTGGTTCCTGACAGAACAGGATTGCGGGACTACAGTACAGCGGGAACAGGGTGGATGGGGGAGGGGGTCCAGTGTAAGGTCACCTTACAGATTTTTTTAATGTATGTAGAACCACACGTGGTACAGTATGGTACATACTAAGGTACAGTGTTTTTTTAAAAAGAAATCTTACAGGCTAGTCCATAGCTAGTTTTTGCTTCATGTACCAAAGAAAAAAAAATGTTCTCTTTGGTGCATTGCATGTATTTGCTAACTGGTCAATAGATCAGCCTTGCCATTACCAGCAAATTAGACCTGGGGTGCTTTGAATTTTAGGGTTCTCTTAATTGTCAGTAGAGTTGGGCAAACAATTCCAAGCCAAGTAAAAGTTTGGCCAATCAGAGCACAGTGAATAACTGGTTGTTAAGAAGCGGGTAGGGAAGCCGGGGAGTCATCTGTCAATGAGCAAAAAACATGTTGATGGGGACAAGGGCCTCTTCCCGACAAACCTGGGTGGTGGTTGTGGAGGTCTGTGGGCAGGGGGCCTATTGGAATCGGGAAGCCCCCTATAACAAGGGGGCCCCCAGTTCCAGCCCCCCCATGTGAATGAGTAGGGGTACATTGTACCCCTACTCATTCGCCAAAAAATAGTGTAAAAAATAAAGACAGGAGGAAGTTTTTGACAATTCCTTATTAAACCCCCCGTTCCAAAGCACTCCCCCATATTGATCGCATGTGGCCTAGTTTGGTTCGGGGGGGGGGGCTTGCTTGTCCCCCTCCCGTTTTCTGACCTGCCGGGCTGCATGCTCAGATAAGGGTCTGGTATGGATTTTTGGGACACCCCACAATGTTTTTTTTACATTTTTGGTATTTTTTTGGTAAGGTATTAAAAAACTTTTGCCATGAAAACTTTTGCCATGGGGTTCCCCTTAAAATCTGTACCAGACCCAAAGGGCCTGGTATTGATTGGGGGGATCCCCCTTGCTGTTTTTTTTTTTTTTTTTTACATTTTTGTATAGCCAGCAATAGTATTGTATTGCCAGAAATGTAAATGTCTTTTTTTTCATGCCTATTTGCATGTGCTTAGAATTACAGGGAGATGGCGCCTCTATCAACCAACATGTAATGTCCCACCCCCATTGTATAGAGGTGTTTGGTGAGCATGGAGGTGGGAGGGGACTGTCATTTATCCAGAGTGTGTATGTCCTTATGTGTGATTCTATAGCTACTGTTTGTGGGCTGCACAGATAGGAAAAAGGAGGAAATGAACAGCTTAGAAGGGAACTAAATGGGAGCATGTTCAGTAGATGTGGCAATGGCTGGTCTACACAACCTCAATCTGCAGCAGGGACACAGACAAGGAGGGAGGGATGGTGAATAGCAGGATCAACCAGGTATTTTTCAGAATGAAGAAAATAAATCACATAGTGACTGAGTGAGTGTGAACAGCATGCAATGTAGCATTCACTGACAGTTTTGAATGATGTGGGTTTAATAATACTTTAATGATCACGATGTTGTAGGATCTATTCTTGGTTTCTCAGGAGGAAATAATGAACAATTTATGACATATCTTTCAAAGTACAAAAGTAACCTTCCTGAAATAAAAATATACTGGTACTCTTTAAAATCCTCTTTACTGAGGATTCACTCAATTTGCCTCTGCGATCTATTCCATAAAGTTACATTATTCTGCAATTCTCAGATATTCCCACTTAGTAACTAAGGAAACACTGCTTCCTATTCAGTTCCAGTACATATTGATCCTTTTCTGACCAGAAACAAAATGTTTACAAATTAATATATAATAGAGAAAAACATGCTAAGGTTATTGACACATATTTCTCAGTTCTATTTTGTTCCGGTTGTTCTGCCAGGATCCAAAGCATGTAAAGATCTGATGGGAAAGAAAAAACATGAGCACCAGCTGAATAGCCAGCATTAATAAAAAGAAAACTATATTTTTTTGTTAGGGACTATAGCATAGAGGTATTCAGAGCACCAGCAGCAAGTAAACACAGAGGGTAATGCCTATTTGTTTTTTTTTTTTATTACAAAACACAACATGGCCAGATAGATGAGGATGGCAAGCTCCAATCTGATGGGCATATACGTAATCCTTATCTGTCTGTTTTTTATAGTAAACCAGAAAGAGGGTTAATTGTGCCCCTAATTAGTTTACTTGGTGTGATGGAGAGCATGAAGCAGGTTTCACTCTGCATGATGTCCATGTTTCATTGTAGCTTCAGTGTGATTAGCATCCCACATTGTTTATGTGAAGGAGCTTCAGGGGTTTATGGGGAAAGATCCTGTTCTCTCAACTGTTATAGCTCTTCATTATAAGGGCAATTACATCACACAGGGCTGTGGAACTTACCCTATAATCCTGAAAGAGGTATCCCAATTAGAGCCCAATCACTTTCCTGACCTGAGAAGTATGCTGAAGCATCCATTATCCAAGATTCTTTGATCTTTGCTCTCCACACTTTTGGTGGACTGTTTTGTATGCTTTGAAGGGACAGCACTTAATACTACAATGAATGCTATTTTTAATAAGGAAATCGAAGAATGACAAGTTAACAATAAGTACCTGCACCACAGAGAGGCCAACTTATGCCGCGTACACACGAGCGGACTTTACGGCAGACTTTGCCCGGCGGACGGGATTTCGTCAGACAATTCGATCGTGTGTGGGCTCCAGCGGACTTTGTTTTCTCAAAAGTTGGATGGACTTAGATTTGAAACATGTTTCAAATCTATCCGACAGACTCGAGTCCGGTCGAAAAGTCCGCTCGTCTGTATGCTAGTTCAACGGACAAAAAGCCACGCTAGGGCAGCTATTGGCTACTGGCTATGAACTTCCTTATTTTAGTCCGGTCGTACGTCATCACGTACGAATTCAACGGACTTTGGTTGATTGTGTGTAGGCAAATCCGTTCATTCAGAAAGTCCGTCGTAAAGTCCGTCGAAAAGTCCGCCGGGCAAAGTCTGCCATAAAGTCCGCTCGTGTGTACGCGGCATTAGGCCACTGAACCCTACATGGCCAAGAGCCCATGGGGATAGGGTTTGAAGGCATAGTTCACCTTTATATAACAAAAAGTCTTATGCAGGTAAGAGATAACTGTAGATAAAATAAACTGTGCAGCTTTGACCAAAGTTGAATAATGCCCCTGCTACCAGGGCCATCTTAATAACATCATGGGCCCCTGGGCAAAGTAATGCTATGGGGCCCCTACAAGCCTGCCCAATTTACGCACCTCACACCTGTACGCTCTCAGCCCCCCTCACACCTGTATGCTCGCAGTCCCCCTCACATGTGTATATATGACACACATACACAGACACACATACACATGTACGCAGACACAGGCACATACACACACACACACATGTACACAGAGACACACGTACACAGACACACACATGTACACAGACACACACACATGTACACAGGCACACACACATGTACACAGGCACACACACACATATACACAGGCGTAAACATGTACACAGGCACACACATGTACACAGACATACATGTACACAGACACACACATGTACACAGACAACCGGGTGCTTCTAGATGCTTGGGCCCTTAGTGTATGAGCTGTACCCCCTGATGGCAGCCCTGCCCGCCGTACTGCCTGTGCCCGCTAAGCCTGAATCCCTTGCCACACTGCGTCTTTTATTTGTCTGGCTCTGATGGGGCCCCAGGGGAGCCTGGGGCCCCTGGGCAGTGCCCAGGGGTGCCCGCTCAGTAAGACAGCCCTGTCTACTACAGGTGTAGGCCATTTATGTACTTCTGAAGCCTGACGGAAAAACTAACAGAGATTACACCTCTTTGTCCAGCTTTGTTGCTAAGATGTTGCTAACGGTCACTCCCAGCCATTATTGTTCACCTCCACCTCCACAGAAGTGAGCTCTCAAAATCTCAGCTCAGAGCTACTGCATCAGGGGAAAGAAAACACATGTGGGGGGGTTTAAATCAGACGAAGGGGGTTTAAATCAGAGGAAGAACTTGCTCCTGTGTTGGAGGAAGTAAACAGTAACAGCTGGTAGTGTATTAGAAATGAAAAATATCAAAATTACCGCGCTTCCCAAATGTGAAAAATACATAAGCTGCAGTTCTAATTGTGAGGCATACACAAATATAAAAATCCAAATAATCTATAGGAACTGCGCTACAAGATTAAATTAGTATCTTACTATGATTGAGATCAAACAAAATATACATTGAAATTAGATGAGCATATATAAAAATCAAACATTTAAAGTGACAGTATATAATGAAATGAAATGTGTATTGATACAAAAAAAAAATAATAAAATAAAGTCCCAAAACCAAATCGTGGTTTAAGTGGTGAGAAACCAAATTCAATTGTGATAACATAAAATGTAAAGATGAATGACGATGATTAAAGGAAGGAGATCACTGTAGCCAAATCAACGTTCGGATGGTGACTAGTATAAATTCATCGGGAAACACCCAGTGAGAAAATCCACCACCTGAAAAAATGCACGCTTACCAGAGGCAAGCTACAAATCAGCTTGTATGTAGATATCCACTCAGTGGAGACAACACCAGTCAATTGACTCCTCCTGGAGTAGTTATATTTTCTAGCAAGTTAGAGACACATTGCAGATTCAGTATTTTTTTTTGTGAACTGAGAACCCAGGACACACCACCACTCTGGGTCTCCCCTGCTGATCATTTGAAATCATTGGACGGAGGGTCCTGCCTGTCTATCCTCTGTGAGGAGATTGAAGGTGTTGTCTCCACTGAGTGGATATCTACATACAAGCTGATTTGTAGCTTGCCTCTGGTAAGCGTGCATTTTTTCAGGTGGTGGATTTTCTCACTGGGTGTTTGCTGATTAATTTATACTAGTCACCATCCAAACGTTGATTTGGCTACAGTGATCTCCTTCCTTTAATCATCGTCATTCATCTTTACATTTTATGTTATCACAATTGAATTTGGTTTCTCACCACTTAAACCACGATTTGGTTTTGGGACTTTATTTTATTATTTTTTTTGGTATCAATACACATTTCATTTCATTATATACTGTCACTTTAAATGTTTGATTTTTATATATGCTCATCTAATTTCAATGTATATTTTGTTTGGTCTCAATCATAGTAAGATACTAATTTAATCTTGTAGCACGGTTCCTATAGATTATTTGGATTTAAGTGTATTAGAAATGTTAACGCCAAAAGGTAGGATGGGATGATGCCATTTCTTCAGTAAGGCTTTAGGAGGTATGTAAATGCCCTACCCCTATTGCAAGGGTATTATCCAACATTTGTCAAAGCTGAAGTTTGTTTTATCTACAGGAACTCTTTACCTGCATAGGCAATTTTTTTGGTAAAGGTGAACTTAGCCTTTAACATACATCTTTCCTGTCGCATCATGGCAGCATACACATGGGTTGTGACTCCACCGACACAACCTGATAGGACTGAATAGCTATAAAATGGAAGAGAGGGTCCCACCACAGCATTCCCCTCTTTTTCCTCACCTGTCCAGGACTGAATGGATAAAAGGACACCCCTTACCGCTCTCGTCCATGCCAGGTTCAGCCTCTCCTGGCTGGAAGTTCTTGCCTGTACAGTCTTTAAATAAGCTAGATGGAAGGAACCCCACTCTGGTGATCTCAGGGGTATGTTGCCTGGCAGTTCACAAGCCTTAAATAGGCTTATTTCATTTGCAGCGGTCATCCTGTACTCACACATTTCTGGCATTCCTCTGGGCTCTTTAGTCCCACAGCATCAGGGTGCCATTCCCAAGATGGCGCCCGAGCTTCCGGTCACTTATATGCATGCGTGAACGGAGGTGATGCAGTCGGGAGCTCGCCCTGCCAGTTTCAAATATGGCATCGGGCTCCTCGGCAAGCAACTGCGCACATGTGGCTGTGACGTCACTTCCGCCATGACTGCGGGGAATTTAAAAAGGCTGTCTTTCTCCTCTCATCTCTGGCACTGTTCCTGCTGCATGCACGCTCATGTGGAGATCAGCTACTCCTCTGCCTGCCTCCCTCCTGCTGTCTGCTCTCCTTCACTCAGGTAAGCAAGGTTTTGTCTCCCCATGTCTTGATAATGCTAGTCGCTTATCCTTTCCCTCCTGCTCATCCTGTCTATATTGTAGGTGGGAGCATTTTATCACTCCTCATGGAGGCTGTTGCCCAAGCAGACCATCCTCAGCCTACTAGTTAAGGGGGGAATTGGTAAGTAGTGATGATTTTGAAAAAGAGAGCCTTGCCACTAATGCTGCCTTATTGAACAGCCCTATCAGGTCCAAAAGATCATCAAACTCCAGACATAGGGAACGCTCGGGTCACAGAAAGAGCCGCTCAAGATCTTCTTCTCGGCATCGCCACTCACGCCACAGGAGATCTTCCTCACGCCATTGTCCATCATCAGCCAGTCATCGCTATAGACTGACTGAAAACACATGCTGGGTTTGTGGTGCCACAGCGCTCCCAGGAGAATTAGCATGCCGTACTCGCTGCGAAGAAGCAACAAGGGTAAAAGAAACGGACGCTAGAGAGGTGACAGACATCATTAGAGAGTCAGTCCGGGAATCAATCCTACAGGTGTTACACCCCGAGACAGATAAAGCAGCTCAGAGTACATAATCAGCCGTCCCGCAAGCATTAACAAAATCATATAACTCATCAGACAGTGAAGAGAATAGAAGTCTCCGCGGGTTTAATTTTCTCACTGATAGAGCCATTTGTCAAATCTGTAAAGGAAGCAATCAGTTGGGAAGAGCCCAAGGAAGCTCCACGCAAAACCAAAAAGTATTTTCTGAATTTAAAGAAAGATTCCGATTCCTTCCCATTTATAGAATTGGAAGACCTGATTAAGGAAGAGTGGCAGAAACCAGATAAAAAAACTAGTCTTAACTCGTTAAACCCGTTGGTATCCGCACCAGTAGTGAACGCATCACTAATGCATCTGGCCAGGCACATAACACTACACATTGAGGATGCTGTAACATTCAGAGATGTATTAGACCGCAAAATTGATCTTTAAAAAGAGCATATTTGGCAGCTGGGGGTGCCTGCAGACCAGCTATTGCCCTAGCAGGTGTAGGAAGAGCCATGTCCAGCTGGACATCCAACATAGAAAAATTGATTCTAGAAGAAGCAGAACAAGAAAAAATTATAACAGCACTTCAGGAGTTCAGTCTCGCAGGAGACTTTGCGGTGGATGCTTTGGTGTACACAATCAGATACTCCACAGGGCAATGCTGGCCACGGTGATTGCCAGAAGAGCGCTGGCAGACGCTGCCTCTAAAACCAATTGGTGTAAGATTCCCTATGATGGTACAAACTTTTTGGGAGAAAAGTTAGACTCAGCAATCTCAAAAGTTACAGGTGAAAAATCGGGTCTTATTCCTTTGGACAGAAGACCAAAACAGCAGAAGCCACCACCTTTTAGACGTAATCTCCCATATAGGTACAGGGAGGAAAAGCCATACAGACCAGAGAAGGAATACAAGAGAAATTGGAGGAACCCTCAAACCTCCTACTTAAAATTCCAAAAACAGAAGTCTTCCACCACGGGGGATAAACAGAAGTCCTTTTGAAGGTACGCCCATCCAGCCTGCTATAGTGGTAGCCAGACTGAAGCTTTTCTCGCCGGTCTGAATGGAAGACAAAAGATCCATGAACAGTGTCTACCATTAAAGTTGCTAGTCAAATATGTTGAATAATTACTTCAAAAACAGGCAATAATAAAAGTGCCGTTTGCCCAAAGAGGGATATATCCCCCTAATGAAGACACGTGACCCTGTGTCGAACACGTGTAGGGGAGGGGCTAGGACGGAGTACGGAGCCTTACACTTCGCTGTGATGCGACACACAACTTACCCCTCTTGACAGACAAATATTGGAGGCTATTGTGAGATTGGTGCACTTACGCACCCCTAAAGTGTGAGTACCCCACTGTAGGAAGTTCTTTTATTCCAATAAACCTTTTAAACGATATCACACTATCCAGTTTTTTCTGTTATTTACTTGTGGAGCTGCTGCTGAGACTGTGTACTTGGATACCATCATTGAGCCATGGGATGGCTCCTAAGAGTGTTTAGACTCAGTTTCACAGCTGAATCACACGCTCTGAGGTGAGCGGCTGTCCCGGGGGGATCACTAGATGACACTTGAGCATGGTTTTCTGAGCACCAAGCACCAAGAATATTGCAAGCACGTTGATTTTTCTTGATGAACTATTATTATGGACTCTCTATATATTTATTATTTATATGTATTTCATTAATAATATATTGGATCCACTGATCACGTGCTATATTGTTTTTGGATTTGATATTTACACTCATTGTGTGGCACTTGGCACTTTCTTTGTATTTTGCACTTATCATATCTAGTGTGATATATTATTTTGCACGTTGCACTTTTGTCTCATGTAAATAGATATTTTTATAAATTTTCATTCACTATGCACAATGGCACCGGCTGAATATTTGCCATTTTTGCTTGGATGTCATTACATCTAGCATACTATTTATAAGTTGCACTTATATATTGATTTGTTTTTTGAATATCCATTGTCTATATATATATATATATATATATATATATATATATATATATATATATATATATATATATATATATATATATATATATATATATATATATATATATATATATATATATTTTTTTTTTTTTTGTACTAAGGCCGAAAAGGCTATTTATATAGCATATCACACATATATTATTTTCTTTAATATCAATTTCTTTAACATTTTGAATACTTTCTTGATATGTCTTTACCTTAGCACAGCGTATCTTTTATATATACAGTAACGCACGGTATATGAAACGTGTTCTACGCAGGCAGCTAGGTGTTTTTCACACTTGAGGCATTACACCATCGTGGCTCGCAAGGCTTTTCTTTATTTATTTACTCTCCATTATTCCTGGTAAAGAAGAATACGGGAGCCCTGCACCCAGTATTAGACTTAAAAAGTCTCAACAAGAGAATTCTAGTCCAGTTGTTCAAGATGGAAAGTCTGCAATCAATCCTTCCAGCGATAAACTTGGAAGATTTGATGCTTTCCATGAATTTATCAGACTCTTATCTGCACATCCCCATACATCCTACGTTTCAAAAATTCCTTTGGTTCACGATTAACCACCAGCATTTCCAATACCAGAGTTTGCCTTTGGGAATCTCCACTGCCCCCAGAACCTTCACAAAAAAGTAGTAGCCCTCCTGAGGGAGAAAGACCTAATAGTCCATTATTATTTGGACCACATCCTCCTCCTAGCAGCCAACCAAAAAATTGCTCATCCGTCACTGGAAGATACTGATTTCTACACTACAACGGTTTGGCTGGGTGATAAATTGGAGGAAGAGCAACCTTCAGCCCACACAAAAGATGATTTTCCTAGGAGCAGAGTTGGACACGCGACTGAACAGAATAGAATTACCTCAGGAGAAGTTAGCCACTTTGATTCAGAAAATGAAGAAGTTATTGACAGCAGTATCATTGCCTGCCAAAACCTGCGTTGGTGTCCTGGGGTCTATGTCAGCAAGCATTCCAATGGTTCAATGGGCACAGTGGCATATGAGAACATTTTTAATTACTAAGGCAGTGGGATGGAGTATCTATGCTTTAACCAATCCTTATCCACAAGGCAGTGAAACAGTCTATATGGGGGTAAACCCATGCCCACAACATCAAGAGTTTCAGACATATAGTTCCCCCTCTACAAGAAGTGATCACATCCGATGCCAGTATGGAAGGATGGGGAGCCCATTAGCGTGACCAGGCAATCCAGGGTCGTTGGCCTTTCCTACCACAAGGTATCGTATCCACCATACTGGAGCTCAGAGACTCCTTTCAAGCATTAAGCCCATACTTGAGAGGGAAGAGTGTATTACTAAGTTTGGACAACAAAATGGCAGTGACTTACATTCAAAGGCAAGGGGGCACCAGAAATCATACACTTATGGGAGAAATTTGTTCCATCCTTGAATGGGCCCAGGTAAACCTAGCAGACCTGAAGGCGGTGTATGTTTCAGCAGCCCGGAATTAACTGGCTGACGATCTAAGCAGGATCTTTTTATCCAACCACGAATGGTCTCTGAATCATCGGGTTTATTATAGGGTTGTCCCGATACCACTTTTTTAGGACCGAGTACAAGTACCGATACTTTTTTTCAAGTACTCGCCGATACCGATTACCGATACTTTTTTTTTAATGTCACGTGACAGTTTTTTTTTTGCTATTTTTTTTTGGGGGGGGGGTGAACGTTGTATGTGTGTGTGTTTTTTTTGTTTTTTTTTTTACAATTTTTAGTTTTTACAATAATATTTTTTTATTCTTTATTGTTTTTTTTTTTTTTTTAATCAGCCCTTTTGGGGGGCTTTGGTGAGATATCAGGGGTCTTAACAGACCTCTGATATCTCCCCCTTGAGACAGAGAAAGAGACAGAGGATAGAGATTCCCCAGTCCCTTTCTCTGCAGGGTCAGCTGCACTGAGAATGAATGGAGAGAAGACAGCGGCTTCTCTCCATTCATAAACTGACACATCCTAATCACAGGAGATTACAATGTTTCAGTTATGTGAATGGACAGAGTCAGCTGACTCTATCCATACACAAAGGAAGGAGGGGGAGGACGGAGGAACTGAGGGGGAGAACGGAGGAGACAGATAAGGAGAGAGGAATGCAGGGGACAGATAAGGAGAGAGGAACGGAGGGGGAGAATGGAGGGGGACAGATAAGGAGAGAGGAACGAAGGGGGAGTACGGAGGGGGACAGATAAGGAGAGAGGAATGCAGGGGACAGCGGAGAGGCACAGAGGAAAGGAGGGGGCATGGAGGAGGATGCAGTGACAGTCAGCGGTGAGCGATCACCGCTGTATGTCACTAAAGCTGGTGAAAGCCGCTGGGGGAGAATCTTGTAACTCCCCCACGCGCCGATCACAGCTGTCCTCTAGGTATCGGGGGAAGCATCGGGAGCATTTGCCCGAGTACAAGTACTTGGGCAAATGCTCGGTATCGGTGCCGATACCGATACTAGTATCGGTATCGGGACAACCCTAGTTTATTCCCTCATAACTCAAACCTGGGGTGTTCCAGATATAGACCTAGCAACAACCCCAGTGAATGCCAAATGCTTGAGATACCTTAAGAGAATGGCCTATCCAATGGCAGAGGGGATAGATTGAAAAGAAAAGGGGGGAAGGACACCTTAAAGTCGTCCAATAGTAGGTTCTGGGGTGACAAACGGGGGAAGGGGAATTCCCTCCCACTGTGGTAATTAATCAAATTAATATGTCTCTCATGTCACCTGTATCATTAATCATATAACTCAGTGGTATGTAGCTGACTAGCTGTCAAACGGTTGTTCAATGGACCATAAAGCATATATAAGAAAGGGAAGGAAGGGGTCAAGAGGAGATCCCCCCAAAAAAAAAAGATGGTCCGCTCAAGAACAAACAGTTGAACCTACAAAAACTTTATTGTGTCACAATATGTAGAAACATAATCCAACAACCATGTGTATTTAAAAATAGGGCAGATAAAAGTCCTATTGTGTGCTGGTGGCCACCACAGACATTACACATATATCTCATGCATTCATGCACTCACACTCATCAATTAAAGTCACTAGAGACCCGGGTCTATACTATTTCACTGGAATTCCAGAGCTGGATTGGCTACATAAGTGGGTAGACTAGGTCCTTGTAGGTAAAGTGCAAGTGCTAATACACAACAAAAGTCCCCTCGGATGTGAACCAATGGCTGGTTAGACATATGTATGTGTCAATCAACCAGAGCCAAGGAAGGAAACGGTGTCCTGATTGTGTGGTGAACAATTGCAACTCAAGCAACCTCACATAGAGGGCTTTTAAGGATGGACGGAAAATGGCCATAAACAAAATGCCTCATGAATGTGAGGGTACATTTTAGCTCACCGTCTGACGTCTTCAATGAAGAAGGAGTAGAGCCCAAAGGAGTTGCTGATGGCCGCGTTCGTGTGGGTTTGAAAACACGTTCATGCGGTATTAGCTTGTTGTGGGCATGAGCGGGTTACTTCCGGGTATCCTCCGGCAGAAGGTAAGGTGAGTCACAAGGGTCAAGATTGTTAGTGTCTCATATCCAATGGTATAAGCAATCCGGAGAGACGCTCGGCGTCCGTGTTCACCGCAGAGGTTTCACCTGATATCCCAAATCTTGATTGATCCGATCAGGATCGTTAGAGATGTTCACATCCAATTTGGAAGGATATTGTAGTTAGAGTGTGAGAGTCTGTGTGCCACCTGCACATGGGTCAAATGCTGAGCGCTTTCGCTTGTTGCCAAGCTTCCTCAGAGCTAATGTGGTATCAGTAGCTGGATGTTTAAATAGCCAGAGGGCTAGTGTTCAATTTCCTGTCTTCTTAATTAACACCTGAATACCATAGCTTGACCATAATTGCAATCACCAAGAATGTGCCAATCACACCCATACATACATCTATTTAGACAAAACCATTGAGGGTAATGGATACATAGAGATTCAATCTGATTGACTTGTGTATGTGGTCAGATTTGAATATTGCATCTCTTACCATCATGAAATAACGGAAAAAGGCTTGTCAAGCAACTGCTATCAATACATAAAAGCCAATTGAGGAATGCTGCATTTCCAAAAACAAACCGTGCATATATAACCATATACTAAATAATAATAATAATAATAAGATAGTCAAAATAGTGATATATGGGAGCAAGAGGGAACAGTCTATTGTTCCGAATTAAATTGCAACACATATCATCATCCTGACAATAAACAGAGATGTCCCAATAGTTGATCAAAAATTGCATGGCATACACACACGGAATAAAAATAATGAGTATGAATATATGCAACCAACCATCGCTTTGGCCAGATTAAATGGCAGCTCACGTCCCATGTATTGTCATCCACACACGGGATAAAAACATTGTTACCAGTGAGATTGCCTGTGAAGTCGCATAGGACAAATTAGTACATAGTGATTCCGGATAGTCCAGATATGTAGTTACATATAGGCATTGCACTGGTATTACCCGCACATGGAACAACAGAATAATCTGTTGTACAGATTATAATTTAAAATATGAAAATTTCATAATCTGGGGGCAGTGCGGCTTCAATTCAATCAGTTGGTTGGTAGCCAAATGATCGAGGCAAGCTGGGATGGAATGAGGTCATGGGCCACCGTCTCGCATAGGTTACGTCTCACATGTCACTCGCTGATATTCGTGTAGAGAGCAGAGACATGGTCGTGAGCAACACTACACACAGTCAATTTTCTTTAAAAGCTGCCCGTTATGGGCAGGAGAAGATGTGGATCCTCAGTTAGAACCAATCAATTTTCGGATGGGAACATTTAGATTGTGAATATTTAAGTCATTGTTCCAAAAATGGGGATAGATTAAATTCATTGTTCAATCCAAAAGGCTGCATGCTGTTTAAATAGAAGATCCACATCTTCTCCTTCTGACATAAGATCTTATCAAAATCTCCACGTCTATGGGGCAAATTAAGCTTGTATATACCCTTAACCCTAAGGCCATCCGGTTTACCTTCATGTTTATCAAGAAAGTGCAATGATAGTGGCCGGTCATCATCCTTGTTGATAATACTTTGGATGTGTTCGCCAGTTCTGACTTTTAGCTCTCTTTTGGTCTTGCCAACATAGATAGAGGGGATAGATTGCCTACAACCCCCATGGAACTTTCAATTGGGATACATATTTCCTCTAACTTCCCTAATCACAAGATTCCTGTTTAGACTCAAAAGGACAACATCCATGGTGATAGCAGTAATTCCCTACTGGCCAAGGAGGCCGTGGTTCACGATGCTTCTTTAACTGAACACGGAGAGACCATTGTCTCTACTAGTGATGTTGGACCTACTCTCCCAAGGCCAGTTTCTTCACCCAGAGAGGTTACATCTGACAGCATGAAAGTTGAAAGGTCTAGGCTTCTAGCCCAGGGGTGTTCTCAAGAGGTAGTAGAAACATTGCTTCAAGCTAGAATGACCACTACCAACAACACTTACAGTAGAGTTTGTAAAAAATTCTCCTCCTTTGTTCAGCAACAATCTTGGAGTACATTATCTCCAGATGTAACACAGATTCTTGATTTTCTCTAATCAGGTCTAGAGAAGGGCCTAAGCACAAGCACCCTTAAGGTACAAGTCTCCACACTATCGGCCATGACAGGAATCAAGTGGGCCTTGAACCCACTCATCATACAATTCCTGAGAGCGTGTCTAAAGCTAATACCTCCTAGAAAACCTAACTTTCCGGGATCTATCGGAAGTCTTAGTGGTACTAATAATCTCATGAGCCCTTTTATCCTATTGAGTCTGTATCCTTATGGGACTTGACCTTGAAAGTAACATTCCTCATCGCTATAACTTCAAGGAAGAGGGTATCCAAAATACAAGCACTGCAAATAAAAGAACCCTACTTGATCTTCTATCCGGACAGAGTAGTTCTAAGACCTTCGGACCGATTCATTCCAAAGGTAGCCTCTTCATTTCACTTTAACCAAGAGATAGGTCTTCCAGCCTTGCTCACGAACCATCATGATCTAGATCCATTAGACATCAAATGTAACATCTCAGTGTACCTCGAGGCAACTAGCTCTTTCAGGAAGAAAGACAACCTCCTTGTTATCCCCCATGGCTTCAAGGGGGGTCAGGCAGCCTCTCCATTCACAATTGCTTCATGGTTGGTGAGATTCATAAAAAAAAAACCTATTCAATTCAGCAGATTCCAATACCTGAGGGCTTGAAGGCTCACTCTACAAGGGCGGTGGCGACCTCATGGGCAGCATACTGCAGAGTATACACAGAGACCATATGTAAAGCTGCAACTTGGTCCTCCAGGAACACATTCATGTCACACTATAAAGTGGATTGCACACTAACAACTGCGGAATTCGGGAAGTCAGTCATTCAGGGCAATACCTCAATTGCTTGTTAAATAAATGTATTATTTTCTTGCACCCACCCAGTCAGCAAGTTATTTCCCATGTGTTTCCTGCCATGATGCAACAGGAAAACTGAAAATTGTATACTTGCCATTCTGTAATTTTCCTTATCTGGTGCATCTTCATGGCAGCATAAAGACTCCCATCCTTTTTAGGTGATACATACAGAGAATACTGTGGTGAGACCCTCTAATTTTATAGCAATTCAGTCCTATCAGATTGTGGCCGCGGAGTCACAACCCATGTGTATATAGTACAGTACAGTACATCAGAAAAGATACGTTTTCAAATATACTGTATATGCCATAGCTTGTAGACTTTTTCACACAGACTAAATAATATAAAATGTGTTTTTTTCCAGAATGTTTTTTTCATTTATTTAAAAAAATACAAAAAAAACCCAAACCCAGTGGCAATTAAATACTGCCAAAAGAAAGCTCTGTTTAGCTAAAAAATAAATACATTTGGGAACAGTGTTGCATGACTGAGTAATCCTCATTCAAAGCGTGAGAGCACTAAAATCTGAAAACTGGCCTGGGCAGAAAGGGGGTAAAAGTGTCTGGTATTAATGTGCTTAAATTTAAGCTTAAACTAATAATTAACGTTATAAATACCTGAATACCTTTAATAAGTAAATCCTTCAAAAACATTGGAATTTTGATCAATTAAATCTATTGACATAATTTGCCCTCTGACATATCAATATGGGCACCTACAGTATGAAAGCAGACCCTCCATCGTATCTACCTCTGGAACCAACTATCCTATAATTTATTGATCCTTCAATTAACATTTGAAGCAATAAAAACCTGACAGATTTAACTAGTTGTGAACGAGTCCCCCCCCCACACCCACCAACTTTTACTAGCAATTGTCAATCCATGAATATAATGCAACTTATAGCTACTTGTATTTTCCCTGTTGTATGCATATCAAGATCAAAGGAATGACCTTTAAATTTGATATAATGAGAAAAAAAATAATTTTTTTATACAATTTGTTACTTTTTAAATCTTTATTTGTTTGTTTCAACCCATTATGTAAATGGGGAATATATTGGTGGGATTTTAAAGGCACAAAAAAGATATTACAACCATTAAAATATAAAGAGTTTATTGTACATCAAATTTAAAAACAAATACAAACATTAAAAACAAGTCTCTTTTGCGAATTGATCACATGCATGAATACATATATACCCCAGAGAGCCACATAGAAATTTTACATGTCGGGGTGTACACTGACACATTTCAACTTTTGTTGTCTCCCTTAGGGGGTAATTCAAAAAGGGCAGATTCTACAAAACATCAATATATTAACAAAGTAATATACAAGTATAATACTTATAGTTACAAAGGATATATATTAACCAAATATAAGAACAAACATGCAATGTTGATAACAAAGGTTGGTCCACATTTAGAGCACCACAGATATCCGGGGGAGATTAGACGCTCTGGGGGGAGATTTCAAGGGACGGGCTGCCAAAGAGCAAAGAATGATTAATAAAAAGGGAAAATGCTAATATGAGTTTCATGGAAAGTTACACGTCAGGATATATCAAAAGATATAACCCCACAGATGAGTAGGAACTTATATGTAGCTCAGACAGGTCCAGAAAATTCTCTCACAGTAGATAGGATGTCTAAAGATAAACAATAAGTCTTGTAAAATGATACAGGAAAAGATTGCATATAGAGTTGGCCCCAGATAAAAATAATTACGATGACAATCTATTGGTGTAAAGACAAATAGACAATTCCAAAGATGTTTTATCATTTTTAAAAAATTAATAAATGTATACCTAGAGCTGAATACAGTGCATTTCTGAAGGAAAATTAGAAGTCCCAGTGGGAAGCAAAAACCTCAAGGTCTAGCAGTAGGAATCCCATTAGATTAGATGAGATAGGAAATCTACATATAATGAAAAACAAAATTGTACAAATTGGTATCCGATAAACAGCAAAACAGCAATTCGGGTAGAAAATGATATATATTTTCAATATAATATGGAAATGTTTTGATTTACCTATCATGGTGAGAAAAGAAGGGTGTGTCTCTCAGATCAGTGCAGTCCCTGTGAGCAGTGAATACAGACTGTGCCCCAGCCAGATTATTTAGGGGGACAGGGTGGAGATTCAAATTGATGTGCCACTCCCCTACCAATCCCACCAGGTGCGTGTATAGCAAAAGTAATGTCCATATAAATCAATGAAAGGCTAGAAAATCCCCACCCCCAAGAGAAGAAGCCACCAAGTGTAAGGCGGGAATGGGCCAGAATGGTCTTGCAGCATTGGCATCTCCCGCCTTGTGAATGGTGGGTGACATCATATCCGCTGGCACGCCGCGACATTTATGGCATGATGCTATTGTCGGCACGCATGACATCACGTCCGCCGCATCTATTCAGTGCAATGCCACGGGCAGCACACATGCCCAGCAAACACAATGGGCGCCAACGTGCAGAAAACAGCTCTCCCAAGAAAAGAACACAAAAAACATCCTCAGTCAGGTTGTGTGGCCATCTAGTGGAGAGGAACAAGCTGTACAACCCTCAGTCCACACTAACCTGGGAGAGCAAAAAAAGTCCCCAATCATTCACAAAATTCTGCAAATGTGGGGCTGCACGTGGTGGGAAAACTCCTCCCATATGTTGCGTGAGGCTCCAAGGGACAGGGGTGCTCAAAAGGGTGGACAATATACATATAATTCAATACATTTCAATTAACACATCATGAATGAAGCAGCAAAATATTAATACTGAATATTCTGCAGTAACACAAAAAAAGGAGGAGGTAGAAGAAGATCTATATAGTATATTTACATCAAATGCTCAGTTTTGCCTGAGATGAACCCATCTAAAAACGGTCTATAACTAAGGACGCTTTTGAGGCCGGGTGGATGACTAGCTTTTGAAGTATTAATCCATCTGGATTCTTTCTGCAAAATTATTTTTTCAAGTTGCCTCCTCTGCCGTCTGGACTAACATGTTCCAGAGCCCAAAAGAGGAGACCAAGCACATGGTAATCATGGACATCCACTTTGTGTTTAGCAATGAGAGAATATATATTGCCTATCTGTGCTATTTGAATATGTTCATGAATTCTCCTCCTCCCATATACGGTCAAATATCGCCAGTGACCATATATGGGTATTGGTGTCACTGCTATACCTGCTTCTTTGCTTACATAGCCGTGGGTTCTCAGTTATGTAAGCCAATGTGCTGGCAACTGCATCATTTACTAGAGATGCAGTTGGTACCAGCACCTGCTGTTTCCTTAGGAACCAGTGGCAGTAGAAAGCTTTTATATATATAGAAGCAGTAGAAATTCTGCATCTATACATGATTCTCTGCTGCTGTTGAACAGCGGGACGAATGGACAAACGTTTGGGTGTTTGTCCAAACACCCATTAGAGGCAAAATTTGGTGAGAACCTAGGTTAGGACCGAACCATTGGCTCATCCTAATTGACAAAGGTATTGCTGAATAAACAGACCCCAAGTGGAAATGTAACAATCGATCCATGATGGGTATACAGGTACTAGAGTTGAAATGATCAATGACCATTTTAAAGAGGAATCTACAGCCAAAGCTGTGTTTGTGGGTTGCTGGTCCTTAGAGTGGCAAACCTATCAGAAAAAAAAGAAATAAGAGGAGAGGCTGGAGAGTCCTTATGGTGTGCTATTTATACAGAGCTGACATGTTATAAAAGATGTTCTGAAAGATAAAAGGGACGTATTTTTCATTTTTTTTTAGACTGTGAATATCCAAGTGTAGTAGTAAATGCAACCTTCCAAGTAGGCGTGTGGAGAATACCCTTGTATTATCCACACAGCAGATGGTCACTCACACCAAATGCCCTGGGAAACCTGAGGTATTCTCAGAAGTGCCATGAAAAAAACTTGTCAAATACTAATGCATTGGATTTGTTTCTTCTTTTTTCTTTGACCTTCTTTTTTCTTTGACCATTGCAAAGATCTTTTGATCTTTGCAATGGTCAAGTCACAAATGAAGATTTTTTTTTTTTTACAGGTAGTTAATGATTCACTATTTGCAGTGACAATAAATAAAACTTGACCTGAAAAACAGGTGAAGCTTGACATAAAAGTTGCCTGTTATCTAAACTTTGCAGATGTGGATGAAATTCCATCATGTCTTCCTTATACAGTTAAGTAATTTGACACTTTTTATAAGTTAGCCCTTTGCTCCTATATAGTAAAAAGTTAGGTGTAGTTTTTGAGTGAACTTAGGTAACCCATACACAGTAAATAAATACTCTGTAAAAGTGAAGTACTTACTAAATATGGTCCAAATATTTTTGATAGATATTTTGATCCAAATACAAATTATTACATATGATTTTCATGTATTTTGCTTGATTGGGGAGCATTTAAAAGGGTGTGTTTAGGATGCCTCCCTGCCTATCTGTCTGAACTGCAGGTAGAAAACCTAATACACCAATGAAATACATACTGTTTAACCACTTACCCTCCGGAAGATTTACCACCCTTTAAGACCAGGACATTTTTTGTGATACGGCACTGCGTTATTTTAGCGAAAAATTGCGCGGACATGCAACGCTCGACCCAAATAAAACGTATGTCCCTTTTTTCCCACAAATAGAGCTTTCTTTTGGTGGTATTTGATCACCTCCTACAGTTTTTATTTTTTATAAACAAAAAAAGACCGACAATTTTGAAAAAAAATATATATTTTGTACTTTCTGCTATAAAACGTATCCAATAAAAAATCATGCATCAGATCATAAGTTTAGGCCAATATGTATTCTGCTACATATTTGTGGTAAGAAAAATAAAAAAAAAGGAATATTGATTGATTTGTGGAAAGGTTATAGCGTCTACAAACTATGGGATCTTTTTTTTTTTTTTTTTCTTTACTAGCATTTGCAATGATCAGTGACTTAAAGTGGGACTGTGATATTGTGGCGGTCAGTAGGGCACTAACTGACATTTTTTGGGGACCAGTGACACTAATACAGTGATCAGTGCTAAAAATATGCACTGTCACTGTACTAATGAAACTGTCTAGGAAGGGGTTAAACATCAGGGGCGATCAAAGAGTTAACTGTGTTCCTAGCCTGTGTTTTAGTGTACTGTGGGATGTGCTTTTATTAGGGAAAGACATGGATCCACGTCCCTGCTTTGCAGAGACACAGGAGCCATGCCTTCCCTCCTGTCAGAATGGCGATCTGTCATGTTTACATAGGCAGACAGCCATTTTCTCTCTGTGCTGGATGATCGGCATGTGCCGGCGGACATCCAATCTGTGGTACCCACAGATCAGCTGCCGCTGTGTATAATCATGAGCAGGCCAGCGGCGGTGCACATGCACTCCCCCAACCCGGAAGTGTCGGATCACGTACTAGGTAGCAGTGCCACTTTGCCACCGCATATTGAAGTTATATGGTCGGCAAGTGATTTTAGCTGCACAAATATTTTTGTTCTGTACATCTAGTCCTAAGATTTACACAGCTTTGCCATATCATATATCTTGCCTGCTTGGTTAGGAGGTCTGACTTTTTCTGCTGCAGTTAAACCACATCAGCCCCGGAAGGACTTACCCCCTTCCTGACCAAGCCCTTTTTTGCGATACAGCACTGCGTCGTTTTAACTGACAATTGCGCGGGTGTGATGCTGTACCCAAACAAAATTGACGTCCTTTTTTTTCCCACAGATAGAGCTTTCTTTTGGTGGTATTTGATCACCTCTGCGGTTTTAATTTTTTGCGTTATAAACAAAAAAAGAGCAACAATTTTGAAAAAAAAAGCAATATTTTTTACTTTTTGCTATAATAAATATCCCAAAAAAATATATAAAAAAACTAATTTCTTCCTCAGTTTAGGCCAATATGTATTCTTCTTCATATTTTTGGTAAAAAAATATCGCAATAAGCGTATATTGATTGGTTTGCGCAAAAGTTATTGCGTCTCTGGCAGGGAAGGGGTTAAACACTAAGGGGCGATCAAGGGGTTAATTATGTTCCCTTAGTGTGTTTTAACTGTAGTGGGGATGGGCTCCTGATCACTGGAAGCAGTAGACCCCTGTCATTTTAACTTTTTTCCAGTCCAACAGCACATTTTTTACCGGCTTTTTCATCTTCTCCAAGCATCCACATTTGTGCCTATAAGCCTCTTTCTGACAATGACACCTGTTCTGTCTTCTACTAAGGCATACTTTTTACAAAACTTAGTGAAGCGCAACACTATTTTGTGATATCCCATCAATTCATACATAAAACTGAAAAAATAAAAACAATCAAATGTCTGTGATTATTAGTCCATTCATAAATTGGAAACAAATAATATTGGAAAAAATAAAAAATATAGAATCAGTCCAACACTCCCAAGTGCAATGAGTGACCATCTATCTTTGCTGTAGGCCTACTGAGGAAGCCCAATCTCAGGGCACAACGGTTCTAGGAGGGAGAAGCCGAGTCTGTGACGTCACACTGCCGCCATCTTAGTGTGTAGTGGTGCGCAGGCAGACTGTTGTGGAATCACTTCACAGAGTTATAGCTAGCAACACATTTTCATTTTTAATAAAACAATAAACCATGTTTTTGGCGCCTATTCTAAAACCAGACAAACGTAACAAAAACTGTAGCTGCCCCTTTAAGAAAGATAAATCCACATACAACATATACATAGTAAAATGATGGCGCTTGGATCTAAATAATGATAGAAGTGACATGTGACAGTACAGTAATAAAATGAATGTAATGTCAATAATTAAAAAAAATAAAAATAAAAGTAATTACATATAATCCGATGTGATAGATTCCCAATACCAAAGTCACGCTTCCAACGCAATTTTCAAAAATCCTTCACCACCTGTGCTCAAAATATGGATGTGCACTCACCAGAGATTTTTTACCTCTTTTTACAGGTCTGTCAAAAAGAGCTTTTTTTGTTCTCAAAAGCTAAGGTTCTTCCTGTTGTGTGCTTTAAGGATTCCTCCAATTTTGATATCACTCATATGTATGATGACCAAACAGGAGATAAATATAAAGTGTCATAGTGCAGTAACTTTATTTAAAATTGGTTGGTAGTTTAAAATAAGTTCTATACACTCACATTTATGGGTGCCTGAAAGCCAGTACCAGCATATACAGTAGAATGTGTAGTGATGAGATGTCTGCGCTGCAACCAACATGGAGCCCACGTGTGTTCCAAGCCTTGTACTCAGATCCTGGGCGCGATGTCACACAGAACCTGGAAGTGTCTGCCCCACTTTCTGACTACGTTTGGCTTGAATTTGCGTCTTCAGGAAGTGAAATTTTAATTTTTTTTTTACGTTTATATAATTTTTAGGAAGTAAAATAGGCTGCGCTAATTGTGATATAATAATTATCACATATTCTTTTTACCTAATATTCCATCTACTTTTTCCCTGGGTTTTTTTTTCTCATTTTAGCAGTATTTGTGTCCTATTTTTCTATTATCCTATAGTGTGCTCTGTTTCACCCCCATGATGATCCTCAATACTGGGTAACCCTGAGTTCTACAGTGGATTATTTAATTGGACTCATGTGCACTGCCTCTGTTCCCAAGATACAGTTTGTGCTATAGTGTGCTGATATACAGTATGTGTGATTCTTGGAATTGGCTGCCTGGTTCTGGAGTTGCTGTGCAGGTGTTCATGGCAGTGATTTTACATCAGTAGAGGGGGCATAGGAGGTAGTATGGAGGTAGTACAGAGAGTTCTGTCTCCCTACATTAATAACAGTGCTTACTCTATGTTCTATTTGAAAGTTATTACTTGAATGGCATTCTGTAATGACATAGCATCCCTTGGTGTCCACTGGGGAGGGCTATCAGGTAGGCTGTAAAGCCAGTAATTTTACCAAGCATATCAGTGACAGCTTGTAAAATGTGGTGACTTTACAGATTCTGCCATTCCAGCTGTTGGAGTCGCCATTTTTTACTTTCAATATGTTTTTATTTTCAATGACGTCATACAAATTATGCATTAACATATTTAGATTGCACAGGAGGGAACGCCTCCTCGAACATGAGACATAAAGGTTACAATTCGAGTGAGAAAAAAAAAAAAAACAGATAATATACGGTTACTTCGCCTCAAGGGCTGGTGGAGAGGACAGCCTGATATATAACCTTAACTAAGCTTTAAATAAGCGGTCTCCATGTTTTGCCCCCAACACAGCACGGGATCTATCCCCGTCCCCGGCACCCCTGACGGGAACTAGCTGTGCCAGGTGGGGAAATCTCCCTACTTCTCCTTTGCCCATTTGGTCTGGGCCATCAGGAGTGTTGAGGGGTTATGAGTCCCCGTAAGCTAGGTAATTTACCGTATGGTAGCTTTCCATTGAATTGCAACCAGATAGTTAATTAAAGTGAGATAGAAGACAGGAAGAAGAGTTGAAAGAGAAGAAGAGAAGAGTGAGGAGGGAGGTGGGGTGGGGGGGTTCTTTAAGGTGGGTGGGGGGGAAAAGGAGTGCCTTTGTGTACCTCTATTAATACTGAGGGATGAAGTAGTCTAGGTGTGGGTTAGGTGGTGATGCGCACCTGAACCCCTGGTATGAGGGAGGTTCCCATAAATTGGGCCCAAGGTTCCCATATTGTTTGGAATTTCTTGGAGGTGTTTGACGTGATGCTATAAAGTTTTTCTTGGGCCATAATCCATGAAACTTTCCTTTTTACTGCGTTAAACGAGGGCCTCGGCTGTTTCCAGGCTTTGGCAATGGAGATTTTAGTGCCCAGTAATATAAAGTTGATCAGTGTTTGGTTAGCCTTCGAGATTCCAGGAAGGTTAGCATTAAGAATAGCCACCTCTGGGGACCTAGGGATCTGGCAAGTCGTCACCTTGTAAATCATAGAGAAAACTTTCCTCCAAAAAGTGCGTAATTTGGGGCATTCCCACCAAATGTGGGCCATTGTGCCCAGGTGTTGACATCCTCTGTAACATAGGGGGTTCGCCGAGGGATAGATTGCTGCTAACCTGGTAGGGGTCATGTACCATCTGGTTATCAGTTTGATGCTTGGCTCCATCAAAGAGATGTTCTGGATCCCCTTAAAGGATTTAGTTAGAGCTGCTTGCCAAATCTCTATGTCCCTGCTGCATTGGAAGTCAGCCTCCCAGGCCTGCATGTATGTGGTTTTGTCCGTTGGGTAAGTGAGGGCCGAATATATCACAGATATGCCTCCCCTCTGCTCCATGGCTTGTCCACACCATTGTTCATATGTAGTAAATTTAGGGGGGGGCGGTTTCTCCTGCCAAATTGAGTGTAGAAAGTGAGTGATTTGGTGAAAACGGAATCGTTCCGAATCCGGGAGGTCTAGGTGTTTGATACAGAATTTGAGGGTGATTGGTCCATTGGGGGTGAAGAAGTGTCCTATCCGGTATAGCCCTTTCTCCAGCCACCATTTGAATGCTGAGATGTCAAGTCCAGGTGGAAAGTCAGGGTTGTGGAATAAGTGTGCTAGGGGACGACCCGTGGAGACCAGGGCAGTGGAGTGTCGGAGGGAGTCCCAAAGGGCGCAGGAGTGGGATAAAGTGGGTGACAGGATGGGCGGCCTAGATTTAGTTGGGCACCAAAGTATGTAGTCTAGTGTATGTTTGGGGGTGGCCTGTCTTTCAATAGTTACCCAATCTGGTTTTTCATACCGTGAGTAGATTGAGGATAGTTGGGCTAATCTAGCTGCTAAGTAGTATTTATGTAGATTTGGGAGACCCAGCCCTCCCTTGCGTCTGTGAAGGAATAGGGTGTTCTGAGGGATACGATATCCTTTCTTACCCCAAATAAACTGGAGAATTTTACTCTGTAAAGATTTTAGGTGATTTTTCCTGATTGGGATAGGGAGGGAGCGGAAGTAGTAGAGGAGCCTGGGGAGTAAGGTCATCTTAATGGAGTTGATCCGACCCAGCCAGGATAATTCATGTTTTGACCATGTAGTAAGGTCAGCCTCCAATTTCCTAAAGAGAGAAGGTTAATATTGTGCATAGAGAGTTTCCGTCGTGGCCGTCAATGTGATACCTAGGTAGCTAATGGAGGTGTTGCCCCATTTAAAGTGGAAGGATTGTTTTAGAAAGTCAACTGTTTGTGGTGGTAACAAAACATTAAGAGCTTGAGATTTGGCGAAATTGACTTCGAGTCCAGAAATTTTAGCAAAGTTCCTTAACAATAGGCAGAGGTTAGGTAGTGTAGTGAGGGGGGATGTCAGGAAAAGGAGGATGTCGTCGGCGAAAAGCCCACATTTGTGCGTCTGGTCTCCACAGGTCACCCCCTTTATGTCCGGATTCTGTCGGATTGCGATCGCTAAGGTTTCTATGGCTATTGCGAAGATTAGGGGGGATAGAGGACACCCTTGTCTAGTGCCACGTAAAATGTCTATTGATTCGGAGTAATTTCCCTGGAGGCGTATGTGGGCCTTTGGTTGTGAGTAGAGAGCATGCAGAATTCCCAGGAAACGGTCGCCAAATCCCCATCTCTCCAGCACGGTAAAGATGTATTTCCAGGAGACCGTGTCAAAGGCCTTCTGCAGATCTAATGATAGAAGGAATCCCGATTGGTTTGGCCCCCCTTCCCAGTTTGTTTGAAGAATCGAGGTGATATCTATTGCTCTCCTTATTTGGTCAGGACCCTGTCTCCCGGGTATGAATCCTACTTGGTCCTTATGTATATATTGACTAATAAAGGATGACAGCCTGTTGGCCATAATTTTGGTGAGTATTTTTAGGTCATTGCTGATGAGTAAGATCGGTCTGTAATTGCTAACGTCTTCGTGGTTTTTGTCAGGTTTGGGTATGACCGTGATTAAGGCGGTATTGAGGTGGATGTCAAGGGGGGTTCCATTGGTTTTGGAGTTAAAGAAGGAGGTCAGGTGAGGTGCCAGTATGGCTGCAAAAGATTTGTAGTATGCTACCGAAAGACCATCAGGACCTGGAGCTGACCCCCCTCTTAGATCTTTTATGACCCCCAAAACCTCCTCCTCTGTGATGGGTATTTCCATCTTTTGTTTATGGGTATCTTTTAGGGATGGGAGGGAGATACCCTCCAGGAACTGAGGGATTAAGTTCGCGTTTGGTGTATTTGTTTGGCTATATAATTTGGAGTAGAAACCCCGAAAGGCTTCTAGAATCTTTGAAGGGTTGGTCGTGGGGGGTTGACCATTTATTCTGAGTTTGGGAAAGGCGAGGGTCCTAATGGGGGGGGAGAGTTTTTTAGCTAGAAGGGGACCTATCTTGTCTGCCTGAGTGTAAAATTTTTGTCCGTTCCAGCGGACAGCCTACTTGGCCTTGGATGTGAGTGCTAAATTAAGGTCTAGTCTAGCTTTGTCGATAAGGTAAATAGGGGTCTTGGAGGGGTCCTTTTTATGGGCAGCCTTCAGTGTGGTATATTCCCTGTCCAACCGGATTATGTCTGCTTTTTGTGCACGTTTGGTTTGAGTGGCAATCTGGATGAGTTTACCCCGTATAAAAGCTTTATGTGCGGCCCATAACGTTTCTGGAGAAATATCCTCCGATTTATTGAGTTTAAAGTATTCTTGTAGGGCTTTTTCGAGTTCAGTGACCCTGATGGGGTCAGATAATAGTGACTCATTCAGTCTCCAATGACCCCTGGGTCCGCCCAGGGGGCCAGTTTTGAGAGATATGGTGACTATGGAGTGGTCCGAAAGGGCCGACTCTCTGATTTGAGCTCTATGGATCAGGGGAAGAAGGGTGGATGGGGTTAAAATGTGGTCAATCCTCGCATAGGTGTTATGAGGTGACGAGTAATGGGTATAGTCCCTTTTGTTGGGATTAAGTTCCCTCCAAGTGTCAGCTAAGCCGTGGGCGTGGATTATTTTTGCGATCCTGAGGCTCTCCTTGGTGGGTCGTGTTAGTTGGGTCGATAGGGGTTTAGACTTGTCCAAACCCTGATCGAACGCTGCGTTCGAGTCTCCACCAAAGATGACCGTTCCCTCCAGTTTCTGAGCGAGGCTGCGCAGTAGGGTGTCAAAAAATTTCGCTTGACCTCTATTTGGGGCATAGTAGGAGACCAGGGAATACAGGTGGTCCCCCACTGTGCCTTTGACCAGGATGAACCTGCCCTCTGGGTCGGCAAATTCAGAGATCTTTACAAATCTAAGATGTTTGGAAACGATGATTGCAACTCCCTTAGTTTTGTTGTCAGCGCTCGCTAAGAAGAACTGTGGGAAGTGAGGGTGTAGATGCTTAGGGCTATACCGGGAGGGGAAGTGCGTTTCTTGCAGCATAACAATGTCTAGCTTGAGGTGTTTGTAATAATCGAGGACCTTTCTCCTCTTAATCTGGGAATTGATTCCCTGGACATTGTGTGAGGCTATGCGGAGTTCATCTGTGGTGTTATTAGCCATGGAGCAGATGGAGTGCAGTGCAACGGTCCTCACTTACCCTTTGATGTGGGGGAACCCGGGTCTGAGGATGATGGACAATCAGTCTTCTTGGTGGAAAGATATCAGGTACTTCCGTGGGGGTGTGTGTGGTATCTGAAACACAAAATGTGATTAGGTACATTGATGTGCACATGGAGGAGGGGAGGGGGAGAAGGATAGCAGAGAAAAGGTCTCCTAGAAAGGAAAGGAAAGACGCAGGGAAGGAGAAATCCCCTATGTCTTTTAAGAAAAAAATGGAGTGTGTCTGGCCCATCTGGGCTCAAACAACCTAGCCCCCAGAGACCTACGGGTGTCTAAGGGTTAGGTGGGTGTGCATGTGTTTCCTCACGAAACCGAGCGCCCAACAGAAAACTTTTTTCCCTGAGGGGAAAAAGAAAAGAGCAAGTAAAAACAAAGAAAATTTTAAACTATTACCGGTGACTATCAGGTTTTCACAACAGTGTGGCCAACTAGTGGCCCTAAGCCTACGCCCAGTGCAGTAACCTTCTAGGTCTTCATTAAATCGCTATCCCAGCAGAGCGTCCATAGACTAGACCTATATAAATCCCTAGAACTGGGGGTGAAAATCCCACTCCCCCCCCCCCCATAGCTAGGTGTAAGGGTACCTCCCCTCTCAATCCGGAGAGGTACAGCTCCCCTGCGCCTAGTAGATATGGCAATGGGCCAGTAAAAAGCAGCAAAAACTAAAGAGGGAGAAATTGAACAAAAACCTAAAAAAACCCTCCTTGGAACCAGCATAACACAAAAAAAAACAAAAATTTCTGATAAGTCAGAAAACGTAGCCCGGTTGGCTAGCCTGCCTAATAACTAGGCACGGGGGGATCCCCTATATTCATGGGGATGATCAAACCAATCCCCACTTCACAGTCGGGATAGAATCGATGCAGTTCACATCATCACTGGCTTCAGGTTTGGTTGTTGTCTTTGGCCTTCTTTGCTTTTCCTGTTGACCACAGGGGAGATTGTGGGCTGGTGGGGGTCTGACGTTTGTTGGAGTTGGTCCCGGCATTGGTTGTGTCCATTTGGGCTTCCTGGCAGATGATTTTCAGGTGCAGGAGAAGTTTTTCACCTTCTGGAAGGGTGGAGAAGGCATATTGTTTCCCCTTGACGGAGAATTTAACCGCGAACAGGAAGGCCCACTTGTATTTCACGTCTCTTTGGGTGAGAGAGAGAAGCAGAGGCTTCAATGATCTCCTCTTCTGGATCGTAGAGGGTGAGAGGTCAGCGAAGATCTGCACTGGGTGTCCCATACACTGCACGGAGTGAGAGGACCTGGCCTCTCTCATCACTTCCTCTTTAACTGTGTAGTGGTGTGGCTTAGCGATAATATCTCTTGGGGTGCCGTCTTTTCTGGGGGGCCCTAAGGCTCTGTGTGCCCTGTCCAATTCAAGGCGTTGAGAGGAGATATTAGGGATTAGCTGTTTAATCAGGTCTTGGACTGCTTCTGGGACATTGAGAATTGTTTCCGGTAGGCCACGGATTCTGATGTTATATCGTCTTGACCTATTCTCGAGTTCGTCAATACGAGCCATTGCTAGGTCCAATTGATCTTGCACAGTGCTGATGTGCTGTGATTGTTGGTTAGTGATAGCTATAGTGTCCTCCATTTTGTGTTCGATTGCATCGATTCGGGCCCCTAAATTAATAAAGTCTGCCTTGAGGTCCCCTGTAATTTTTGCTGCTGTTTGAGCCAGGCCTCTGTCCAAAAGTTCAGAAAATCTGTGGAAGAGGGAGTCTATGTGAAACGCTGGGTCACTGGCAGAGAAGGCTTGTGGAGGGAGGCCTAAGTGACCTGAAGCAGATCCCATGGGGGACAGAGGGCCTTCACAGGGGGAGCGGTCCTGCAGGGATCCTGTAGAGGCTGGAGAAGGGGTCAGCAGAGGAGGGTAGCCCGGTTGTCTTCCTGGGGTGAAGTGAGGGGGAATGTGGAGTTGCTCTGACCTGTAGTCCGCCGGGCCTGTGGCGCTGAGATCCTGTGTCTGTGCCTGTGTAGCGGCGGCCATCTTGGGCGTCTCAGCCGTACCTGCGCTCTCCAATTGCGGCCACAGGTTTCGTTTTACCGGGGCCCCGGTCATATGGGGGTGTAGCTGGGACCTTGGGGAACATCTCCCAATGCTTCAATTGTGCTGATGTGCACTGTGGTTAGTGCTATGGGCGCCGGAGGTTCGTGAGGGAGCGGAGCTCTAGGCATTAGCGGCCATCTTGCGAGCCCCGCGCATGCGCACTCGGAGTCGCCATTTTTATACCTGTACGACAATCCATGCCCTCAACCATCATGTAGTAGGTAATGTTTCTATGTCACTGAATGAGGTGCTCAGCTACAGGGTCCACATGACTACAGACACATAGTCCAGCAAGTATGGGCAGGGACATTATATTTTGTTAACCACCCACTGCTTTGCCATTTTGCTGGTGGCTGGAAAGGCTGCAGGTTGGGCACACCACAGGAACTGGTTGTGCTGCTGCACATCCTGACAACTGGTGACAGATCAGTCACCTCTACTCCCCCCTTCTCCTCAATTCCATCTTCCAGTGAGTCAACCTCAGTACCACTAGTTTCTTCCAGGTGTTCAAGAGGCTATGCAACAGCTAAGACAAAATGCTGCCACACAGATTTGCAGCTGGTGTGTCTATTAGCTCTATTTATCCCATGGTGTGTTGTCCTACTGAAACCTGGTTGTTGTCCTATACTTAGGTACACCTACTGCCTTTTCTGGGCTGTATATTCTGCTGTAGCCAGAGGGTCTAAACAACCTTATTTGCAACTACCTGTAGGCAGGTAGAGTTTATGCTGCCCCAGCTGGGAATGTTGAGGGTCAATTATGTTTTCCAGTTCTTTCTTAGGTCCGGGTAAGCATGCAAGAAGGTTACTGAAAGTCTTGGCTGCTGCTGGTATCATTGCTTGACTGTGTCCTGTTGGCTTGCTGAATATGCCATGTCTGGAATGACAATTAATGCACATCTGTATTCAGGATCCTGTTACAACTGGGAGGAACTGCTGGGACTTGCAATATGGTGTTAAAGATGTCAATCCTGGAAAATACCACCATGGACTCGGAGGAACTGCTGGGACTTGCAATATGGTGTTAAAGATGTCAATCCTGGAAATTACCACCATGGACTCTTTCCTGTGCAGGTATTGTGGGGCATTACAACAAGTGTTTGGCCCAAGGGTTAAAAGCAATAATCCACATAAATGACAATATTATGCATATAAATGATGAACTGGAACAAGAGATAAGAAAAGTAAATAAATAATAATAGTCGATGATGGTGTGCATAAAGTCAATGATGAGGTATAAAGCCCACATTCACGGCAGCCTTCCAATGGGTATGGAAACCATATTCCCAAAAAGCACTGTAAGAAACAAAGAAAGGAGGCGCCTCTGGGTGCAGACTTAAAAACAATTTTAATAAAAAGAGCAACAACAGAGATTGCACTCACATTTGTGTTGAGTTAAAAAGGCATATGAGAGTCCCAGATGTAACGGAGGGGTCCGTGAGGTCGATCATCCCTGCCATGGATGTGTAATCAGACTGGTCTTTCAGATGCACTGTGTCCACCAGCTGCAATGATGGAGGAGTACCAGAATGAGGCTTGGGAGGCAAACAGCAATCCAGGCGAGGGGCGATGACATCACACACATGCAACGCGTTTCCCGAGTCAGCAAGCCCTGAATGGCATGACGGCTGCACTCCTTTGTCAAGCTAGTAACTATGGGACTAGTGAAGAGAATATATGGGAGGAAGTGAGGGGAGTGGTCATGAGAAGAAGCTGTATGGAGTAGGGGGGAGTGGTCATGAGAGGAAGCTCTATGGAGTAGTGTCAGCAGAACCGGAAGGGGAACAAAGTGAAAGTATGGAAAAAAGCAGAGGGGACATAATTGAGATGGAGACATAAATGAATGTGTAATGCTGGGGATGAGAATGTAATTAAGATATAGAGGTGGACTGTAACTATAAACGGACTATAAATAGAGGCATGAAATACTGAAGGGAAATTAAAAATATAGAATAACAAAAAAAAAAGTAGAATGTAAATTAAAACAAACCCGATCTGTGTCATGGTATGTAGTATATAATATATGGTATAGTCCAGAAAAAGGCTATAGTGACTATAGTGACTATCCCTCTAAAATGATGTAATATATGGGATATGGGAGAACAGTCATTTGAAAAGAGGGGGAAGGGGGGGGGACAAAAAATGGGGGAGGAAGGGGGGTTATGGAAATAGGAAAAAAGGGGGGGGAATGAGGAGGGGAAGGGAAAGATCATTTTTTTCATTTTTTTTCTATGTTTTTAATTTGCCTTCAGTAATTCATGCCTCTATTTATAGTCCGTTTATATTTACAGTCCACCTCTTTATCTTAATTACATCTTAATTACATTATCATCCCCAGTATTACACATTCATTTATGTCTCCATCTCAATCATGTCCCCTCTGCTTTTCTCTGTACTTTCACTTTGTTCCCCCTCCGGTTCTACTCACACGTCCTTCATTGCTGACACTACTCCATAGAGCTTCCTCTCATGACCACTCCCCCCTACTCCATACAGCTTCTTCTCATGACCACACCCCTCACTTCCTCCCATATATTCTCTTCACTAGTCCCACAGTAACTAGCTTGACAAAGGAGTGCAGCCGTCATGCCATTCACGGCTTGCTGACTCAGGAAACGCGTTGCATGTGTGTGATGTCATCGCCCCTCCCCTGGATTGCTGTTTGCCTTACAAGCCTCATTCTGGTACTCCTCCATCATTTCTGGCCGGTGGACACAGTGCATCTGAAAGACCAGTCTGTTTACACATCCATGGCAGGGATGATCTAGGTAAGTCTGGTCCCAGCGATTTGGGGGCGATCCAGTTCAATGAAGAGGGTTTCTGAACCAGGTTGGGATATATTTTGAGATGCTGCCCAATGCGTTCCCCACAGATAGAAGCAAAGTAGGCTTCATCATTTCTTTGCTTTCTGATAGAGCCTTGGCCTGGGGAAACCGTCTATGGGAGACACAAAAACCCATTGTTCTGAGTTACCCAGAGTTTGTGGTTTAATTTAAAAAACGTATTTGATGTTCCCATATGCTCCACTTCTGCTGCCTTATGTCAATCAAAAAAAGTATGAGAACTGTTGCCGATTATGCCATTGAATTCTGTACTCTGGCAGCAAAGGTCGCTTGGAACAATGAGTCCCCCATGGCTGCTTTTTCTCATGGTCTCTCAGATGACATGAAAGATGAGATAGCAGCCCGAGACATACCTACAGATCTGGAGAAGTTGATCACGTTTGCCATTCTCATTGACTCCAGACTCTGAGAGAGACCTTCCTTTAAGGAGCCCTTGCGGAAGCCACTTGTACATTTGGCTTCGAGCTTTGCAGTCCCACCCTTGCCTCCCTCACATCCCATGCCTCCTGATACCGAGTCTGCCAGTGAAATAGAACACATGCATTTGGGCTTCACACGTCTCTCTGCGGATGAGAGGACCTTTAGGAAGAGGGAGAGATTGTGCCTTTATTGTGGCCAGGCAGGTTACGTTTTGAAGTCTTGTTCTACCCGTCCGGGGAGACGCTTGCACCTGAGGTCCTGTAGGGGACAGACCCTAGGTGGCGTTGTTACATCTCCAATTACCTTGAAGGATAAATCTCTAGTTTTGGTTACCATGGTCTGAGTCGTCCATCGGTACACAGGCTCTAATTGACTCTGGGGCTGCAGGCCTGTTCATAGACAGTGCCTTTGTGTCTAAGCACTTGATTCCGCTGCAGCTTCCTGCCAGCCCACTTGCCATTGAGGCTGTTGATGGGAGACCTCTACAGCCTGCCCATGTGACTCATGAGACTGCTCCATTGACCATGGCCATAAGGCTCATCACCATGAGATAATCCAATTTCAAGTAATTTCCTCTCCTCATTATCTGGTGGTTATTGGTTATCTTTGGTTACAAAGGCACAACCCCTCTTTTGATTGGCTTCGTGCTGAAGTTCGATGCAGTAAGACATGTTTTTGTAAAGTTGCTAAGGTCTTGCGAACCTCTTCCCTCTGCCGGTAGTTTGCCTCCACGCCGGTCGTATGATTGTGCAATTGACCTTAAACCTGGTGCTATGCCTCCCCGTGGCTGGGTTTACCCTTTGCCTGTTTTGGAGGATAAAGCTTTGGAGGACTATGTTGCTAATGCACTTTCTCAAGGGTTCACCCGCAAATCCTCGTCTCCTGCTGGTGCTGGCTTCTTCTTTGTGAAAAAGAAGAGTGGTGAACTAAGGCCTTGTATCGATTATAGGGGCCTCAATCCCATCACGATTAAGAACGCCTACCAAATTCCATTGATTACGAAATTATTTGACCGCCTCAAGGGAGCAACGGTTTTCACAAAGCTCGATCTGAGAGGGGCATACAATCTTGTGAGAATTAAGGAGGGGAATGAATAGAAAACTGCATTTAACACCAGGACAGGACACTATGAGTACCTCATAATGCCGTTTGGCCTTTGCAACACTCCTGCAGTTTTTCAGAAGTTCATCAACGATGTCCTCCAAGATATGTTGCAGCAATGTGTAGTGTTTTATCTCGACAATATTCTCATATATTCTGATTCCCTAGAGAGCCACTGTACAGATGTCTCCTGTGTGCTACAGTGTCTGAGAGATAATAACCTGTATTGTAGGTTGGAGAAGTGCGAGTACCATCGTGAACAGGTTACATTTCTGGGTTATGATGACATTTCTACTGCTGGTTTTTAGATGGACCCAGAGAAATGATGTGCAGTTATACAGTAGCCTTGACCCCTAGGTCTACGTCCGTTACAACGTTTTCTTGGCTTTGCCAATTATTGTTGGAAATTTATTCTGAACTTCTCTTCTCTGGTCAAACACCTGACTGTGATGACCAGAAAGGACGGTAACCCACAGAATTGGTCTCCGGATTCCATTAAAGCCTTTCAGTCTCTCAAGGTTGCATTTGTTTCAGCTCCTGTGTTGGCACATCCTGATCCTACGCTACCCTTCATTCTTGAGGTTTATGCATCTGAGACTGGAGTGGGCGCCCTTCTTTCTCAACGTCCTACCTCTGAGAGTGCTATGCATCCTTGTGGCTACTTTTCTAAGAAATTGTCTCCTGCAGAATACAATTACATGATTGGAGATAGAGAATTGTTAGCTATCATTTTAGCTCTTAAAGAATAGCGGCATCTCCCTGAAGGTTCCGGTCCTTATTTTGACTGCCCATAAGAATCTCACATTCTTGTCTGAGGCTAAATGCTTATCTCCCAGAAGAGCACGGTGGGCTCTTTTTTTGTCAAGCTTCAATTACCTAGTCTCATTCTTACCCGGTACCAAGAACGCAACAGTTTTCCTCTGCTTCCAAGATTGAGTCGGTGCCTGTTCCTGTAATACCTCCCGATCACATTCTGGCTACTATACGCACCAGTCTCTCTTCACCTTTGGGTGACAGAATTCATGCCGCTCAGAACCAGTCTCCTCCCAAGAAACCTGGTGACAGCTGCTTTGTCCCTGGGAATCTCCGCATTGCTGTGCTCCAGACTTACCGTTCTCCCAAGGCGGCTGGTCACCCTGGTTACTTGGAATTATTATTATACAGGATTTATATAGCGCCAACAGTTTGCACAGTGCTTTACAATGTAGAGGGGGGACAGCACAATTACAATACAGTTCAATACAGAAGGGACAGGAGGACCAGTTTTTTCAGTAAAGCTTTTGAAACTTTGCCTGGTCTGAAGTTACTCAAGGGGTGTAATGCAAGTAGACGGCACACATAGTTTACAACTCAGGTCATTAAGCATATTGGGGTAAGAAGATAATGGTACAAGAGTTAATACAGTGTGAAGATATAAGTGGTTACCAAGGGTAACAAAGGTTTCTTTAGCAGCCTGTTGTAAGCATGTACATATGATGTGTGGCATAGTTTCTAGCAGGAGTTGTTGTTGGCACTCTCTCCATGAGCAGGTCCATCCCCCATAGCAACAGGAGAAGATCAACACCACAGAAGTCCCAAAACTGTACACAGAAATGGAAGAGGTAAGTGAAGTGCACGCATAGTGTCAGCACTAGGTGCACAGCAGGACTCCATACTGTAATGCAGCGCACACACGATCGGAATTTCGGCCCGCAAAGGACCGATGAGAGTTTTTCTTCGGAAAATGCGACCGTGTGTATGCTCCATCGGCTTTTACATGTTCTCAATTTTTCGGTCAGTAAAAGTTCCTATCCGAAAATGCGATCGTCTCTGGCAATTCTGACGCGCAAAATTCCTACGCATGCTCGGAAACAATTCGAAGCATTGAACTTCATTTTTTCGGCTCGTCGTAGTGTTGTACGTCACCACGTCTTGACGGTCGTAAGTTCAGCGAACTTTTGCGTGACCGTGTGTATGCAAGGCAAACTTGAGCGGAATCCCGTTGGAAAAGCTGTCATATCTTTTTCCGACGAGAAGTCCGATCGTGTGTATGCGGCATTACTGATAGTGAGGTAGTGGTAATACTCTGGACAGGTGGAGAGGGCAAGTGTCCCTCCTAAATGCATTAGTGACCTTGGTGGTGTATTATTACATTAGGTGAGTTTATTATAGTTCACTTGTTTGTTCAAGTAAAGGTAGACCGGATGTAAGACACTGACCCTGAACAAGGTGCCTAGCATAGCCCAGAAGAACCCACCCCCAGGTTGGCCTCTTTTGTGACCATTACTTGACACCCAACAAGGAAGGAAACATGGAGGACGTGACAACCACCCCATCACCTGCCTGCCCTAAGTACCTGTGTGCAATATTTTATTAAAACCAGATTTTATGCTATGAAGAGCTTTTCTTTTGCATCCTCTTTTTGTAATATAAAATGGAAGTCTCTTGGGAGGAATAATGGAAAAGAACATTATTATCTTCATACATCTTTGTAAATCAAACCAACAATATTTGACTTTCCTATTTATTTAGGAGGTCATTAAAGGGCAGTGAGTTTGTATTTTACAAGGGGCGTGTTCTGGTGTTTGAAAAGAGCCTACTTTGAAGATTGGCGTCATTAACCTTTGTACATTGTGGATGTTTAAACTGAACCTGTGCATGGACACTCTATGATTGTTTACTGACACTGGATACATGTACTTGTATTTATTGTGTATTGATGTGTTATTTATGTATACACTTTTTTTATTTATTAGTTTATATGTTATTTATTAGTGTATATGTATTTAATCTAATATAGCTGTGTGAGGTTTATACAGCAGATTAGGGTGTTCGTAAGAGAATAGAGAGCATATATAACTGTAAAATGCAGTTATAAGTAATCAGAGAGAAAAAACTAACCTGATTACCTCCCTAGAGTAGTACAGTGTTGCTATAGTAAAACTGTATTGCTCTGGTCACTGTATGTAAAAAAAAAATGTTTAAAAAGAAAAAAATATTAAAAAATAAAAACAAAAAAAAAAAACTTTTCTTTTTTTTAACCTCCCTGGCGGTATGATTATTTTGGATTTTAGGTGCTGAAAGCGGTACAATTATTTTGCATGGAAATTTGGCGTTTTATATTGTAGGTCTGTAAATCTTAACAATAACACACTTAAATCTGTCCAAACCAGAGTCTAGTAGATATCCCGGGTATGATAAAGTTTGAAACACAAAAACATAAATTATAATATAATAAATAAAAATAAATAATTAAAAAAAATTTAAAAAAATAGTAATAAAATAAATTTCCCCACAATTCACTATCGCTTAATTCTGCAAGTGTTCTAATTTACTATCGCTGTTTTCTAGCTGGTCTAAAGCCACTTTTGACGTAAAGGGACACTTTTTGGTTGCTATGGACAATCTCCAGTTTCCAGGCAGAAAGAACAGTGTATATCATGTAAAACTGCATGCAGGGCATGGGCCAGAGCACTGGGGACAAAAGGGATGTGAAATCATTTCATACAGTACTGTAATCTGTAAGATTACAGTACTGTATGTGTTATGATTTTAACATTTTTTTGAATTTGCCGCCAGGCTCCGCCCCCGTGCGTCGCGCCGTTTGCAGGGAACGGAGCCTGGCACGGAGAGGCTTCGGAGGAGGACGGAGTCCTCGGACACTGCGGGTGACATCGCAGGATCCCGGGGACAAGGTAAGTAACGCCGCCCCAGGATCCTGCAATGCGATCCCGAGTGTGGCTCGGGGTTACCCCTAATGGTACTGAATTTTAACCCCGAGCCACACTCGGGAAAACCGCCAGGGAGGCTACCATACTGTTACCAGTCAGATTCCCTGCTCACCACCACACCAGTTATATGATGGCGCTGTACTGCACTGGTGACAGTATGTCATTTTTTTTTAAAAGATGTGAAAAAAAAAATTCTAAAAACTGCCTCATTTGGGATATTTGTACTGTCCTGGCATTTTTGGGCCTCAAGAAATGAGATAGGCCATCAGTACATCAGGATTGATCAATTTTTAGATATATATATACCATAGTTTGTGGACTCTATAGCTTTTCTACAGACTAAATAATATTCAGTGATTTTAGTTATTTTCCTCAAAGAAACGGGGCAGTATGCATTTTGGCCTACATTTATGAAGGAAGATTATTTATTTGCAAAATGTCATAACAAAAACAAAGAAAAACGTGTTTAAAAAAAACAAAACAAAAAAAACAGTCTTTTTTCGTTTATTTAGCAAAGGATAAAAAACCAGCAGTGATTAACTACCACTGACAGAAAGCTCTATTTGTGTGATAAAAATGATACCATTTTCATATGGGTACAGTGTTGCATGACCGTGTTTTTGCCATTCAAAGCTGAAAATTTGCCTGGGCAGGAAGGAGGTAAAAGTGTCTGGTATCAAAATGGTTAATTAGTAACAGGATGTCACCCAGTGTCATGCAGATGGATGCACACAGCATACCCTGAACTTTGGCAAGGTAATTCTACAAAAGTCATAATACTAGTTATTAGCATTACAACACACTGATAACATTGACATGTATATAAAATGCAGAAGTCAATGAACTGAAGGCCATGTAGAGTTTGATAGGCATGGATAAAACAGACAAGGTTCATATACAAATAAAAGGACTACGTTCCTTCAACTTTAATATAACAGCACTCATGAATGATATACTGTGAGTGACATGGGAAAAGCAATATGTTGGAACACAACCTCCGTGTTCAACACCAGTCCAATTCATGGGTTATATTATACCAGTATATATTTTGGTTTATTAAAATTGCTATAGAGCAGTAATGGAAGAGTTTTTTTAAAATATGGGTAAACGTAGATGTTCTATGTTTTTGGCTTGTGTCTTGGCTTGTGTTGATGGGATCAGTTTAGCATCAGTTTCAGATGCTTCCAAGATCATTCAGAATTCATAGACTGGTGCATTGACCTGCAGTTGACTTCCTTCTAACATGCATTTTACTTTCTTTCAGAGGGGTTTTTGCATTACTATAGTCTTGTATGGAGATGCAAAACCCAGTTGAAGCTAACAATGGTCCTTTCTAATATAAGGAAGTTCTTAAAGAGGCACTTCACAGTCATTAAAATATCTATGTAACCCATCCACAAATGCATATTAAAATACTTTGTCTAGTAATATTTTCTTTGCGATAATATTTCATATTCGTACTGAACAAATCTGCCCAATTTTGATATCATGAGGGTGCAGCAAATCCTGTTTGAAATTTGGTGAAGCCGAAGTAAATCCCATTGAAGTCTATGGGGGACGAATTTAGCAATTAACTACATCAATACCTTGTACTTCTACCCCCCCTCCTGCCCAGGCCAATTTTCAGCTTTCAGTGCTGTTGCACTTTGAATGACAATTGCGCGATTGTGCTACACTGTACCCAAACTAGATCTTTATCATTTTGTTCACACAAATAGAGCTTTCTTTTGGTGATATTTTATCGCCACTGGGTTTTCAATTTTTGCTAAATAAACTAAAAAGGATGAACATTTGGAAAAAAAAGGCATTTTTCCTCGTTTCTGTTATAAAATTTTGCAAATAAATAATTGTTCTTCATAAATTTAGCTCAAAATGTATTCTGGTACATGACCAGTGTAGCCCAGATGTCCCCAACCTTCTTTATACTGCCCAACCACTCATACTCCACCATCCCCCTTACCATTATCTAAATTAACGAGACCACACCTGAATTTGGAGTATTAATGGCCATAGCAGCCTTTGTATTAACAAAATATTAATATTTCAAAACTTTTAACATATATACATCTGTAAATGACAACTATCAATCACTCAGTCTGTTGGTCTTTGACGGCACCTCGAACTTAACACATATTTCACCACTACACTGCAGGACCTTTCTCCATGCTAGGCCTCCAGCCGTACCACACCAGCACGGAGGCAACCCCCTTCCCGCAGTGCAACCATTACCGTATTCCAGCTAACCGTTCTAACTGGAATACACCAGAGGGGCACATACTACCAATGAGTCCCCAACACTTCCATCTCATATGTTTTCTGACACCATCAAAGACCAAAACACCACCACTGCTCAGGTGCTATGACGAAACCTGCTCCCACTGCACCTGAAAAGAAAGAAAACAAACAAAAAACCAAAACACAGGGAGGGTGGATGGGAAACTGCTTCTTCCTTTCTGCCCCAGCCTCTGCTGCCTGGAAGTCCCGCCTCCCCCTTAAATAAACAACTCCCCTTCCACTCTGCTCATTTACCAATCCGTACCATCCCCTTCTTTGCAAACTTCCCTGCTTTTATCCCATTGTTGTCTCCCCTCTAGACACTGTCATGCCCGGCTCTGCACTACTTTCTCTTTTTTCCTTTCGCTCCGGGCCTCACTATACCAGTGTAGCCCAGATGTCCCCAACCTTCTTTATACTGCCCAACCACTCATACTCCACCACCCCCCTTACCGTTATCTAAATTAACGAGACCACACCTGAATTTGGAGTATAAATGGCCATAGCAGCCTTTTTATTAACAAAATATTAATATTTGAAAACGTTTAGCATATAAACATCTGTAAATGACAACTATCAATCACTCAGTCCATTGATCTTTGACGGCACCTCAAACTTAACACATATTCCACCACTACACTGCAGGACCTTTCTCCATGATAGGCCTCCAGCCATACCACACCAGCTCGGAAACAACCCCCTTCCCGCAGTGCAACCATTACCGTATTCCAGTTAACCGTTTTAACTGGAATACACCAGAGGGGAGCATACTACCGATGAGTCCCCAACACTTCCATCTCGTATGTTTTCTGACACCATCAAAGACCAAAACACTGCCACAGCCTGCAAGGATAACACCTTACCCTTAAGGGCCCCTCCACACCCACAGGGCCCGCTGAATCCTGTCCTGTAGACCCAGCGCCCATAAATCAATCCCCACTGCGGACAGGTGAACCCCATCTCCTCAGAGGTACAGGCCGGTACTAGATTCTAACTCCATGTGGCGGATGACCGTGCCCCCATTCCAAGTAATAAATCTTCCCACCACCTTGTTCAGCCTTATTGTGCCTCGCCACTCAATGTTTCCGAGCAACAATGTCGGACCACAACACCAGCATGTCAGGATGTCTTGGATTCCCATCTACCGAACGGTTTTACAGCTGCCTCGTCCAACTAGCACCGGGCGGCCTCCATGGCTGCCCCAATGCGGAAGGAGTGAAAGGCGTATTGTGTGTGATCCAAACCCGCTGCCCTAAGACTTTTCCGGAAAACTAACACAAACTGAAATTTAGATTAAGGAGACTCATCCCCATGTAACAAGAACGGCCCCTCCCTGAACTGGGCTAACTGCCAAGAACTCCCTTACTGCCCCCACCGGGCAAACCGGGGAACCCGGCAGTGGAAACAGCTGCACACGCACTCCCTTACCCCCCTGGTTCTTTGGTCTTTGACCTGTGCAGTAATAACAGAACCCTGTCGTCACTACAAATCATGTCCTGTGCCATAAACCCACCCGCAACCCTCTTAGAGGGGCTGACCAATTCCCCAATCCGAAATGCACCAAAAAAGGCTAAAGAAAGGCTAAAGACCCCAGTTGACCAAAAATGGCCTGAAAATTCGAAAAGGATATGGTCCGCCTAGTATCCTTGCGCTTGTGTAGCTTCCGATATCCCTGAACTGCCTGCCGGATCCAAAAATCCTGTAAAATCCAACATGCCCCGTAGTTTGAAGAAAAAGGCCAAGCCAGCCAGTTTCCACTCGATGGCAGACACTGACCCACCTCGCTCCATGTTCCTGGAAACAAAATAAATAACCAGCAGCCTCACCTCCAGACTGTCCTGCTCCACCCTGGCTTGCCGAACTATCCCCAACCATTCCTGCCATAGCTTGGCTTAGGCCACCCATGTGGATTCACTCACCGACTGTCTGATCCATCCAGCGGTGACTCCAAGGCAATCTCCCATAGCCATTCAAGACAAGGAACCCCTTCCTTCTCTGCTGCCAGAGCCAGCTCTCTGAACCTGTCCCACTGAAACCGAGATAAGGAGCCAGCCAAAGTATTGTCGATGCCCCGGAAGGTGGACGGCATATAGAAAAATGTTCAACTGCAAGCAACGTAGTACCATGTGGTGCAGCAGCCGTGTTACTGGTTGTGAGGACTCTAAGATGCGGTGATGACTTGCACCACTCCCATGTTATCACAGATCAGCCGTATCTTCAAGTTCCGACAAGACTCACCCCATATCTCCATGGCCAGCACCACCGGAAAAAGTTCCAGGAGCACCAGTTTACAAAGAAAATGCACGTCCACCCAGGAGCATGGCCAAGGTTCTGCACTCCAGTGACCCTGATAGAAGGCCCCATACACAGTAGACCTGGCCGCGTCCGTAAACAGCTCCAAGTCAGTTACTCACCGGGCCGGACATCCAGACCGATCGACCATTAGAAGATTCCAAAAACGTGTGCCTCACCTTCAAGTCCTCTTGATGTTCCTTATTGAGACGGATAAAATGGGTCGGGGCCAAGAAACTGATCATGGTACTTGGGCCTTCCATCTTATCTGCAGCCAACGGAATACTGAATCTACCTGCAATGTGCTGCAACGTGGACAGGAGAATCGCACACACATTAGAGGAAGGTGGCCCTACGCAGAGGAAATAATCCAAATAATGGATGACGGAATCCAGACCTGACACATCTCTAATTCCACAAAAGAGCTGAACGTCTCAAACATGGCGCAAGAAATGGAGCAGCCCAACAGTAGGCATCGATCCACATAAAATTCCTCTTGCCAGCAGCACCCAGCGGCCGAAAACTGTCCGGATGTACTGAAAGCAAGCGGAAAGCGGATTCAATGTTGGATTTTGCCATCAGCGCCCCCTGTCCATGTCGACGAACCCACCCAACAGCTGCGTCAAAGGAAGTATATGACACCATACAAGCTTCGGGATCTATAGAATTGTTGACTGAACCTCACTTGGGGAAAGATGGGTGGTGAATAAGGCAAAACTTGTGCGGTTCCTTCCCCCAGAGGAGAAACAACTAAATCCTGCAAATACTTAACTGAAAACGGTCCACCAATGCGACTCAGTGCCAATTCTTTCGCCAGCTTCTCCAAAACCACCCCAGGATGCTGCAGTGCAGACCGCAAATTCCGTGCCATAGGCGGGACAGCAGTCAGAGAACATGGGATCCTAAAACCCTCCAAGAATCCTGCGGCCAAGAGCTTTGCCACTTCCCAGTTTGGATATCTATTTAGAAAAGGTTGCATGCTTCCCCCCTCACCGGTGTCATCCCTCTTGTTAGCAAACTCTGCGGCACGGCCCCCCTTACCTTTTTGAAGCAGCAGGACACGGGATGTGAACCTCCACATCTGGAGCACTAGTGCTTAAAGTGGCAGGACCCCCCAAACTTACAAGATCCCTCATTGCACTGCCAGCATAGACCCCCATCCCCCCCCCCCCCCCCCGAAAAAAGTGACTCGGGACCCGAGCCGAGGACATCAGGTGCATCCAGAGGCTAATGTCTTTGTAATCCCAGCGAAGAGATGGACAGACAGCCCTGCGCTGCCAGAACTGCTCGTTGTACCTTAACCAAGCTGATCTCCCATAGACCCGGTGAGCCTCTCTGATGGTGTCCATGTAACAAAACAGAGCTGAACAATGTTCTGGGCTCTTCTCCCCTATAACGCTCGCCATAATGGCAAATGTCTGCAACCAGTTAGAGAACGTCCGCGGAATCAATCTGTACCTCCACTTCTCCTGATCCCCCTTCTTGAAGTCTTCGGGCTTGATCCTATCCAAGTTAAATTTTTCTAGGGGCAGTAAGGAGAAGATCTCCACATATTCATCCTTGCAAATTTTTTCCTGCACTTCCTGTTTCAAATGTGCCCCCAATGGCCCTTCAAAGAACATGTACACCTCGCATTTTGCTGCATCAGCAATCCTAACCACATCTGTCCTGCCCGTGACCTCCCGTGACGCTCCTGCTTTTTCCCCAGCCTTCGTAGTCATCGACACTACGGCCAGGGCCTTACAGTAAGCTCTGTAGGGGAAGGTGGGAAACCCGTGACCTTGGTGGGGGGGCCCCCTGTTCGACCCCTCCCCCTGCCATCCACACTAGCCCTGATTGGACCCACGGTGACACCTGTGGGGGCTGGCCTCCTTTTCCAACCACAAACTGCTGCACCAAATCCCACAGACCCATCAGCAAGTCTTTCAGCTGTCCCAGCTTCTGTCCCAGAAGTGGCAAGCATTCAAAGAAGTATTAGGTAAATCAGAGGACTTACCGGGCTGACCAGGAATGCCCCCAACAGCCGCCGCTCCAGCATCCATAGGTGTTGTGTGACTCTGCGACTCCTCCTCCGAGCATGACAACTCGCCTTCCGACCGCATTTCAAGAGCCTGTTTATCTGGCATCTGCAGCATCCCAGAGGAGGCCTGGATGCCGTAGATCTTTGCCATTATTGGCCCCGCCTACCATCACTGGATCCGCCCACTGCTGTGCCGCTGCACTACCCCCTCGAGTTGGGCCCTGGCCAGCCGTTCCCAATTATCTGCCTCCTCTCTGCCACCTGTCCCTCACCGCTGAGGGACCCCTCTCATCAGTGATATCATCTGATAACGGCGGCCATGGCTGTGTTTCTCCCTCACCGAGACTCCCCCCATGCAGGCACCGCTGAAGGGGAGGAGTCCGCTGGCTCCTGACCTGTGCGACAAGCGGGGGAGAGGCACAATGGTGGCCTGTAGCCCCGCCCACCGCTTCGCAGATGGGCGCTTCGCCGGGGGGGCGGCGGGTCCTGTGGGGGGCTACAGATGTGACACAAAGCTCTGGGGCAGGGTCCCAGCAAACAACGTTTCAGAGGTCTAGACCTCCGAGCCCATGGAAACACCTGTCCCCCTGCTGCTGATCCCAATGCTTGGTCCTGCAGGGAGGACCCCTGGTCACAGCAGCCACCCTCAGCTGGGTCAGGATGAGGTCATTGTCATGGTGAGGAATGTCAGCAGCGTGGAAACTGCTTCCTCCCTTCTGCCCCAGCCTCTGCTGCCCAGAAGTCCTGCCTCCCCCTTAAATAAATAAGGCCCCTCCCACTCTGCTCATTTACTAATCCATACTATCCCCTTCCTTGCAAACTTCCCTGATTTTAACCCATTGTTGTCTCCCCCTACACACTGTCATGCCCGGCCCTGCACTACTTTCTCTTTTTTCCTTTCGCCCCAGGCCTCACTTTTCTTTGGTAAAAATAACCCAAATCAGTGTATTTTATTTAGTATATGGGAAAGTTATAGAGTCTACAAACTACGGTATATATCTGAAAATTTATCAATCCTGATGTACTGACAGCCTATCTCATTTCTTAAGGGCCCTAAAATGCCAGAACAGTAGAAATACCCCCCAAATGACCCATTTTAGTAGACAGTCCAGGGTATTTAGTAAGTGGCATGGTGGGTTTTTTAAAGTTGTAATTTTTTTGTCATCATTTTTTGAAAAATCAAGAAATAAAAAAAAAGAAATCACATTTTTTTTTTTCTACATACTGTCACCAGTGCAGTACAGCATCATCATATAACTGGTGTGGCGGTGATCAGACATAGTGACTGGTGACAGTACAAAACGGATTCTTTTAGTCTCTTTTGTTGTGATTAGCTGTGATTGGTCAAACATGTACAGATGGGTTCTGATTGGCCTTGTCTGTACCATGTGATCCAATTGACCAATCACAGCTAGCAACACATTTGTACACATTGGATGGCTTGAAAGGAAGCCATCCATTGTGTACAACTGTCATGTGACCTTCTGTGATTTGTCAGGAAGGTCACATGGTACCAGCAGCGAGCCGCTACAGGGTCAGTGACAGATTGTGCCACGGATTGGCGCATCCTGACAGGACTTCATATGATGTTCCATCAGGATGGGAAAACCACTGCCTGGCCGTCATTTTGCTATAGGCCCGGTGAGAAGTGGTTAAATTCTGTCATTTTTATTGCTCATAGGCAAAGTAAGATACTGAAGAGATCATACCAGTATGTAATATGCCATAGCAATACATTTTTAATCAGGGAAAATAGGTCAAACTGTTCTAGAGATAAAGATTGCTGGCAGGTGTTTTTTTATTACAAGAATTAAAGCAATACAGATGATATAGCTGTGCAAATTGGTTCAGCAGCTAGACTGTTTTAGTAAGTTAGGCTAGACACAAATTTACTAAAAAAAAGAGTAGATTTAGAATTAACTCCAAGGATAAGATATTGCAGAGGATACAGCAGAGTAAAATTGGATCATTTTCTTCAGGGATAATAGGCCTACCAAGTGTATCCCTAATGCCGCGTACACACGAGCAGATTTTTCGTCCGGACTGGTCCGACAGTCTATCTGACGGACTTTCGGCGGACTTCCGACGGACTTTCTGAACAAACAGACTTGCCTACACACGATCACACCAAAGTCCGACGGATTCGTATGTGATGACGTACAACCGGACTAAAATAAGGAAGTTGATAGCCAGTAGCCAATAGCTGCCCTAGCGTCGGTTTTCGTCCGTCGGACTAGCATTCAGATGAGTGGACTTTTCGATAGGAACTGGGTCCAGGGGGGTTCCGACGTAAAGATTTGAAACATATTCCAAATCTAAAGTCTGTCAGATTTTCAAACGAAAAAGTCCACTGCAGGTCCGATGAAGCCCACACACGGTCGAATTGTTCGCCGGACTCGGTCCGTCAGACCAGTCCGGTCGAAAAGTCAGCTCGTGTGTATAAACTGTGTAAAAACCTCTGCGCTACTATAATGTGTATGTGATGTAATGCTGCAAAATCTATAGGTGTACACAATTAACTATGAAGTAAATGAAAAAGTGATTTCGCGCAGAACACTAACAATAATATCTGGTCACCAATATATAATCAAAGATACGTGCATAAACATATAATAAAATCCTAAATAGCTATATGTGCAATATTCCGTGAGGGATCCCAGTGATCCCAAAAAGGTCATAAAGAAGATATCATATCAACACTAAATAATATGATAACATATGAAATAATCCACAAACGTGGAAATGGCAAAATTCATATAGAATAAATAATAATAGTGACATGTAAAATCAACCACAGACTTGAAAATGACAATGAGGGTTCTTGTTGGAAGAGATGATGGAGTAACTACATTAATGGGTTCGCTCCAATGGTGAATAAAGTTCATGAATCAGCTCAATAAGTGAAGTAGGAGATGTGGGCAAGAGTGAATGAGGTCTGTGTAGGAATGTGCTCACAGTGCCCTTACCTCAAAGGACCTGGATAAGGGCCTTAGTAGTAGAACCTGTTGGATAGCAGTAGGGACCATGGATCACCTCAGGTGGATGGATGTCCGTCATGGGGCCATGTCAGGCTTGCATCATGATCCAGATGACCATGCAGATAGGGAAGGAGAAGAAAAGGGAGGGCCTCCAATAGTGTAGTAAAAAATCCCAATTTTATTGTATAAAATGCACTGTACAGGGCAATGCAAAATGCACAGTGGAAAACAGCGTAGCGCCATCACCTTAAACGAAACTTCTGGTCCGCAATGTAAACAATCGGATCACAGGGTAATGACTTCTGGTAGCGTTGGTTGGCATGGATCCTACGCGTTACGTCACGTGACCTCGTGACTTCCTCAGGGAATCTGATTGGTTGGGCTATCAGTTCCTTTATAGAAGTTGGACAGGAAGCTTGTGTGTATGCAGTATTACTTTAAAGAGGAGTTCCACCTGGGGAAAAAAAAATACTGTAGCTGCTGACTTTTAATATATGGACACTTACCTGTCCAGGAGCCTGTGATGTCAGCACCCCAGCGAATTTTCAGATCAGCTGTCAGGTGCTGCTGCAAAATGTGTGTTTGCTTCTGTGTTTGGTGTGCCGTTAACAATTAATGACACTGAAAGTGCAACTAGGTAATTTTAGGTGTATTAATGTGGACATACACTATACAATCTGATTGTACAATCTCTGTACAATCTCCTTTAGATTTACCAAAACTATATAACAGGAGAACACACCATCCATCTATCCAATCACTCTGTATCCAATCAGGCAGGCCCTTGCACTACATCAGGGGTGTCCCATGGGCTGCGTGTGGCCTAAGCCCATCTAAAGGGACGCTGGGAAAGCCCATCAAATGCGTGCATGGAGGAATGCCAAGGGTGCTGTGAAAACTTAGATGATGGTTGAAGTTATGCTAAACTGCTTGCTGTGTCTTACTGGTTTGTCTGTCTGTGTATCAGGGAGTCTCTAAAGCATTCTGAGAAATATAGCAATGGCGAATGTAAGGCCTTGTTTTCAAAATGAAAGAAAGCTTGTATTTTTCTGCAACCGAAGTACATTATATATATTGGCACATATGGGAGCTGGATTTTAGAAAAAACAAAAAAGGTGAACTTAACCTTTATCTCAACCACAAAATAAACTTTAAAAAAGCCTTTAATAGGTTGATTGTACAAAGGGCTAGCAATCACAATTAACCAGTCCCCACCCAGGATATAGTCAAATGATGGCCAGGGCGGAACCTATGTAATTCTGGGTGGATGTCATATGACGTCCTCCTGGAATGTGCCTCACGCACACCTCACATGCCACTCTGTGGCACAATCTGTTATCGACTGTGTCCACCAGTCACATCTAATGACTGATCACTGTACCGAGCCACTGCCAGTACCATGTGATTGCTGTGACCAATCACAGCATATCACATGACAATTGTAAACAATGGATGGATGAAACACCGGTCAGGGTTGAGTGACTCAGGGAGGCTGGATGACATAGCAAGCAGCATCTCTGGTGTCCCTTTTCTGGAACCTTGGAGAAGCTTCCAGATGTGGTGGGAGGAGGATAGGAGTAGCTGCTTGGCATATTTATGAGGGTCCCAACCAATCCCCAGCAAGTGGGCTGGAAGGGGGCAGGCCACCTCACAAATAGGAATGAGTCATGCCAGCAAGGGGCTTTCAGGTAGAATATGGAGATGAAGTGCTGAAGAGGCTGTGGGTGGCCCTTGAGGGTGCCCCCTAGTCTGGAGGGGGGTGACCTCAGGCCTGGGGCTTGGGTTCTGGAAGGATCCCTTACAACATATGGAGGAACCCCTTCCTGGAGGCACAAGAGCAAGGAGAGGACAGTGGTAGCAGGTCAGCATGTCTGGGAGATCTCATGAGAAGTCAGCCGGGTGGGCTGGTGAATGTTCAGTCTGGGAGGACTGTGGTGAGAGAAAGTGTCAGACTGGGAGGACTGTGGAAGATTAGCCAAGAGGGCTAGTGAAAGGGGCAGCTGCAACAGTGGGCTGGCAGTGCCTGAAGGAGTGGTGCTGTGATCAGTAGCCACAGAGATGTATGACTTTTTCTCTACACACCAAATGGGCCTCGGGTTCCTGCCTATAACAGGCTGTTGCTAAAAAATCTGACTGAGTGCTGTGTCACATCCATTATCAGTGTGCCAGCAGAATACTGCAATCAAGCGAGTGCTGGAGGAAGCAGAGGAGTGTATATAGACTGTATATAGAAAAAGTTGTCCATGGAATTGTTCCGAAGTCAAGTGGGCATTCCATAATACCCAAATCGCCATCTAAGTTCTAATGTCTCAAATAAAAAACAAAGTACTGCACTGTTTTCTGATTCTGAAGTGATTGCGAAAATTTCCTGTGCCTTGCTGTACGGGGTAGGGGATCCCAGTTACTTGTAGCTCGTTAGGGGGAGCGCTACACCTGTATTTTTTTTTATTCCATTTTAGACTATTCCCACTAAAATGGAGACACAGTTGTTTGAATAAATAGGAAGAGGTTAAAGGATCCTAATGGTGGATCAGTTTTCCCCTCCAGATAGAGTCTTCTCTAACAAATTAATAGTGGTGACTGCCTGCCGGATAACCCATTTATATGTTCCTCCCTGTGACCATATGTGGATGATTTAAAGGTAATCTAATGTAGAAATCTTTGGTTTCCTTTTAATGATGTTATTTCATGGGGGATGTCTAAATAATGTATATAAATATATATAGATCTATATATATAGATGTATATATTGTATGTTGTTTCCAGCCTGGTGGACACTGGTGTAGTGCATCGTAATTAATCATACATTTATCTGTTTAATTCATCCCTATATTTATCTTGGACCCAGGAAATAATGCCCATGAGGAGTTAGGCTTATGCAGCTTGTAAAGCTTGCTTATACAGTATATATATATATATATATATATATATATATATATATATATATATATATACAGTATCTAACAGAAGTGAGTACACCCCTCACATTTTTGTAAATATTTTATTATATCTTTTCATGTGACAACACTGAAGAAATTACACTTTGCTAAAATGTAAAGTAGTGAGTGTACAGCTTGTATAACAGTGTAAATTTGCTGTCCCCTCAAAATAACTCAACACAGCCATTAATGTCTAAACCACTGGCAACAAAAGTGAGTACACCCCTACGTGAAAACGTCCAAATTGGGCCCAATTAACCATTTTTCCTTCCCAGGTGTCATGTAACTCATTTGTTACAAGGTCTCAGGTGTGAATGGGAAGCAGGTGTGTTAAAGTTGGTGTGATCGCTCTCACTCTCTCATACTGGTCACTGGAGGTTCAACACGGCACCTCATGGCAAAGAACTCTCTGAGGATCTGGAAAAAAGAATTGTTGCTCTACATAAAGATGGCCTAGGCTATAAGAAGATTGGCCAGACCCTGAAACTGAGCTGCAGCACGGTGGCCAAGACCATACAGTGTTTTAACAGGAAAGGTTCCACTCAGAACAGGCCTTGCCATGGTCGACCAAGGAAGTTGAGTGCATGTGCTCAGTGTCATATCCAGAGGTTGTCTTTGGAAAAACAGACATATGAGTGCTGCCAGCATTGCTGCAGAGGTTGAAGGGATTGGGGGTCGGCCTGTCCCTGCTTAGACCATACGCAGAACACAGCATCAAATTGGTCTGCATGGCTGTCATCCCAGAAGGAAGCCTCTTCTAAAGATGATGCACAAGAAAGCCCACGAACAGTTTGCTGAAGACAAGCAGACTAAGGACATGGATTACTGGAACCATGTCCTGTTGTCATGAGACCAGGAAAAATGTATTTGGTTCAGATTGTGTCAAGCGTGAGTGGTGGCAACCAGGTAAGGAGTGCAAAGACAAGTGTGTCTTGCCTACAGTCATGCATGGTGGTGGGAGTGTCATTGTCTGGGGCTGCATGAGTGTTGCCAGCACTGGGGAGCTACAGTTCATTGAGGGAACCATGAATGCTAACATGTACTGTGACATACTGCAGCAGAGAATGATCCCCTCCCTATGGACACTGGGCCGCAGGACAGTATTTAAACATGAGAACAACCCCAAACACCGCAAAGACAACCACTGCCTTGCTAAAGAAGCTGAGGGTAAAGGTGATGGACTGAACAATCATGTCTTCAGACCTAAACCCTATTAAAGCATCTGTGGGGCATCCTCAAATGGATCTGTGGGGCATCCTCTAACATCCACCAGCTCCATGATGTCGTCATGGAGGAGTGGAAGAGGACTCCAGTGGCAACCTGTGAAGCTCGGGTGAGCTCCATGCCCAAGGGGGTTAAGGCAGTGCTGGAAAATATTGGTGGCCACACAAAATATTGACACTTTGGGCCCAATTTGGAGATTTTCATCTAGTGGTGTACTCACTTTTGTTGCCAGCGGTTTAGACATTAATGGCTGTGTGTTGGGTTATTTTGAGGGAACAGCAAATTTACACTGTTATACAAGCTGTACACTCAATACTTTACATTGTAGCAAAGTGTAATTTCTTCAGTGTTGTCACATGAAAAGATATAATAAAATATTTACAAAAATGTGAGGAGTGTACTCACTTTTGTGAGATACTGTATATATCAAATACACTGCAACTAACTAAATTTTCTGCCTGCCAAATCTAGCTCAAGCTATCTCTCTGTCCATGCCAACACTACACATGGCCACTCTGTAAGCAGCCTTATATAGTATGGGGCATAGACTTTCTCCCCTGAGCCATGATTGGCCGAAGTCACCCATAATTGCCTTTGGCCAATTATAGCTCCCTCAGCAGAGCGCTATGATTAGCCAAAGCATGCAGGTCAGGTGCATGCTTTGGCCCATCATCAGATGCTAATGCACTGTGATCCGGCAGTGCATTATGGGGCGCTCCGCGGCACTCGAATTTCCTGTGAACGCCCCATATTTTTTGCTGTTCAGCGAACACCCGATGTTTGAGTAGAACTTCCGTTCGACTAAGAACATCAGGCTTATCCCTAACTCTTACAATAAAACAGTGCTTATAACGTACCACACTATAAAAACATAGGAATAAAACACCGCTGGCATGGATCAGCAGTATTATATGGCTGTAATATTATCACTCATGGTCAAACACATTCGAAATCAGAGTGTCATGACATCAATTGCCCCCCCCCTACGCATTACGCCACAGGGTCATGTGGCTTTCTCAGGGGGATACTGTGACAGACCTAGCCGGGAGAGAGACTTTTGGAGGGGACTGAATACTAGCCTCTTGCCGATCGATTGTGGGCCCTGGCATTAGGGGGAACGGTGCTCTTTGTGAGCTGTATGCCTGGGGACCCTTGAGGTGGTATTACTGTGGATTCGGGTCCTGGTCCCCAGGACACACAGACTCTGGGGACCCTGGATTTGCCATATTAGAAATAGTGGCTGATTCATAATGCTGGGACAAATACTGTTAGGAGATGCTGATGTCAATTCCAGCCACCTGTCTGTCTGTTGCCTGCTAGAATGTGTATTGTAAATAAGTGTATAGTATGGGATCTAAGAGTCATTAGATTCCCATTGTTGTTTGTGTTAATTAACTCTGCTATTGTGATAATGTTGATTGGGTTTTCTGAGCTACAAGACGGCCAGTCTGGCCTAAAGGTCATGTCTGAGTCATCTAGGTTGTCTAAAGGGATTAGTTAATTAGCCCATGTTAATTAGGTTTCTGGTCACAGGTGTATGTTCAGAGTAATATGAGCCAGAGGTACGCACCTCCTCTTTTATTTATATAAAAGAGCCTGTATTTTTCAATAAAAGAGATTCCTAGTTGAACTTACATACAGCCTGCCTGGTGTTTGTTCTGAGCTACACAACTGGATTAGAACGGCACATAGCTGTAGTTCTAGTCCCGGAGCATCGGATGACCGAACAATCAGATGTTGCGATCTGCAATCTGATTCTATAGCCGCAGAGGAGTGTCGGGAGAGTGGAACCGAGCGAGCAAGGGGCTCGTTACAAGCGGTATGTGACAGTGAAATGAATTAACTGTTTGCAATGACAGAGGCACGAAACGGTTGAGCTGCGGCTGTGACTGACAACGAACCGGACTCTGGAGCATGTACTGAAATGAGGCCAAAAACAACTGGGGCACACCGGGATGAATCGGTGCATCTCAGATGCGACTGGATTCGAATCGGAGCGCGGTACGTGGCGGTGAAATTAAATGATTTGCCATGACGGAGGCACGAATCGGTCGGTTGCAAATGTGACTGACTACGAACCGGACTCTGGAGCATGTACTGAAATGAGGCCAAAAAACCCTGGGGCACGCCAGGACGAATCGCTGCATCACGGATGCGACTGGATTAGAATCGGAACGTGATGCGTGACAGTGAAATGATTGCCATGACAGAGACTCGAGTCAGTGAGCCAAATTTTTTGCGACTAACAACAAAAACGGGCTCTGGAGCATGTACTGAAATGAGGCCAAAAACCCTGGGGCACGCCGGGACGAATCGGTGCATAAGGATGCGACTGGATTAGACCCGGGACATGATTCGTGACAGTGAAATGATTGCCGTGACAGGGGCCTGAATCGGTGAGCCATAAACTGAGACATGAGTCGGTGTGCCACGATTTGCGACTGGCAACAACCTGTCTGTGGAGCGTGGTACGGTGACATAAAAACATTTGTGACACGTTTAAATGGAGCGGTGCAATACTGTTGCTACAAGGTTCGACTCGTAGTGAAGTACATAAGGTGTCGAATGTTTGTTTATGATAGCGGTGCGAGTAAGTGGCGATACGGCTAACAACACGGCTATGTGTAGGGTTTTTACGAATGACTCGTAAGCTTCGATATCGAGATCTGGTGACAAGACATCTAACATAAATGCATGAAATGAAAGGTCAAACGTAAAAAACCCTCCCTGCGACAGCCGAGCCAGACACTTTGTACAAAACCACGACGGTAACGAAAGCCTCGAGAACTTCGAAGACAGAACTCACGAACGCTAACGAATCTTGAATAGTCGGCCTAGTGACGTAGTCACTAGTAGTTTTGTAGGAAACCGACAAAGACCACAGGCGAGCGGGCTGGTTAAATACTGAGGCTCCTCCCATAAATTCAGGCCCGCATACTGGCCTTCTTACATATACTAAATACACTGCAGCTAACTGTCTCGCCTGCCTGCCTGAAGTATATTAGCGACAGTACACCAGGAACGGTCTGCAGTGAGATGAAGCTAAACTGTATACAGTGTATATATATATACAAAGCCGGGATGCATTTATATACTAAATACACTGCAGCTAACTGTCTCACCCACCTGCCTGAAGTATATTAGCAACAGTACACCAGGAATGGTCTGCAATGAGAACTAGCTAAACTGTATACAGTGTGTGTATATATATATATATATATATATATATATATATACAAAACCGGGATGCATATATATACTAAATACACTGCAGCTATCTAACTGTCTCACCTGCCTGCCTGAAGTATATTAGCAACAGAACACCAGGAATTGCCTGCCTGCTCAAACTAAATGAAATGACACTCTCTCTCTCTCTCTGAACAAACACCACCAACACACTACATGAGGCCGAGGTGTGGGCGGCCTTATATAGTGTGGGGCATGCGGGTCACAGTGCATGCTTGGCCAATCAGCCAGCAAAGCACTGCGATGATACAGTGCATTATGTACTGTGACACGCTGCTAGAATTTGGCGCCAACGGCCCATGATGTTTGAAATTCGGTGAACAAGCGAACGGCCGATGTTCGACTCGAACAGACAGCCCATCCCTAATGCTGACTGATCTTTCTGAACCACCAAACACCAACGGCTGTAAATAGAGCTGGACGTCGTGCTGCTGGCATTTTCAACCCAGAACTCCTAACTGTCGTCACTTCATTGACTACATCCCAGCAACTGAAAAAAAGTCAGCACCCACAAGGATTTGCATTCTTTGTTGCTCAAAGCTTGATGACAGTGGATGACAGTGGAAGGAAAATCCGAAAGGAAATCTGGTTCCATTGTCCTGATTATGACGTCGGACTTTGCGCAGTCCCATATTTCAAAATTTATCATACCCGGGATTACTGAAGCAATATAACTAGTAATATTGCACCCTTGTTTGGACAAAAAACATTTCAGTGTTTTTGATTTGATTATATTATTGACTAAAATTTTTTGAAAAAAATGTATTATTATTATATTATTATTTGTTTTTGTTTTTTTGCTACTTCAGCGATAACGTTCAGAGGATTTTAATCACCACTTGGCTCATTTTATTATCCCATCTCGTTCTTGTCACATCATGGTAGCGTATCTCTATCTTTTTATATTTTATCTGCTATAAATATTCATGATTGGTTTTTACAAAAAATTGTAATTCCCTTAATTAGCGCTAGCCCATGAAATCCTACATACACTCCCACCCCCCCCCCAACCTGCAGACTTGCCGCCAGATGCATGTGCATGCCTTACAAAAACTTCTCTGCAAATCTCCCTGTTTCTTTAAAGGTAATCCACTTTGCCCACTTATCTCTATCCAAGTCGGTCTCCGTCCCTAGCTCTGATTCTTCAACCTCGCCAGCCTCTAGAATGTAGGTTTCATTAACCCTTATTAACCAGTCGCGAATGCTTTGGCCCTCGGCCTCTTGCCATTTTTTTGGAATTAAACTTTTCGCTGAATTTAGAAGTATCGGAGTTAGAGAGACAATATATTTACTCCTATGGCCCTCCATCCCGTGGAACATTACCACCCAAGGGTCCTCCTTAATTTCAACCCCCGTTATCTCCTGTATGATCTTAAGCACCTCTTGCCAGAATTTTTTAATGATTGGGCACACCCACCAGAGGTGAGCCATTGTTCCCCTGGTGGTGCATCCCCTCCAGCAATTTCTGGATAATTCCGGCTGAAGCTTGTTTAATCTGTCTGGCGTCATGTACCATCTGGCAAGACATTTAAAATTTGTTTCTATCATTCTCGTATCTATTGCTGACTTATGTGTTGCGTTGAAAATGGCCTCCCAAGTCACTCCGCTAGGTACGACTCCCAATTCGGATTCCCACTTAATACAATAAGCTGGTTTCTCTACTTCTCCCACATCCTGCAGTATTTTGTATAGTTCTTTTATTTTCCTAAATACTCTATTCTTTAGGAACAGCTTCTCCACTGGCCTAAGGTTCGTCTTTCTCTAATGGGACCGGGGATACTTTTAATAAAAAGCACCAACTGATTATATTGCCATGTGTCTATTTTCATTATGTCCTGGTGAAGGTCTAGCTCCTGTAAAGTGACTATTTTGCCATTGCTCGTGATATCTAATAATTGTGTGTCGATCTTTTTTATCCAATTCCCTCCCACTTCCCTCAGCCCTGGCGGAAAAAACTCATTATCTTTTAAATAAATAAATGGTGAATTAAACTCCCATGCTTTTTGTTTGTGTAACTGATCCCATATCTTTAAAGTGTATCATCTTATGCTATGTGCATCAGGGCCTAACTTCCTATAATGTGGGAGATTCCAAATTAAATGGTGTAGTTTTGCGTTGCTTAAATCTTTTTCTAGTTTTACCCATCTTTTATCAATCGAATCCCTTCCCCAATCTAACACCCGTGCTAATACTATCGCTCTGTGATATTTTTTAAAATCTGGGAGTGCCAAACCACCCAGGGCTTTATCCCTACTCAGGACCTTATAGGTGATCCGTGGCTTCTTATTTTTCCAAATAAATCTAGTGATAATATTGTTCAATACCCTAAAAAAAGTTTGTGCCAGCAGGATCGGGAGTAACTGCATTATATACAAGATCTTCGGGGCTAAAGACATTTTGATTGTATTTACTCGTCCGATCCATGAGATCGGAAGGTGAATACTTTTTTTAGTTTCTTGTTTGATCACATCAAGGAGTGGGATATAGTTGAGAAGATACATTTTCCTTAAGGAGTTTGCAAGAGTAATTCCCAAATAACTTATTTTTTTACTCCACGGGAAATGAAATGTTTCCTTGAGTTTGGATACTTCTTGTCCATCTATGTTAATATTTAGAACTACTGATTTAGTAAGGTTAACCTTATAATTGGATAGCTCTCCATATCTCCTCAGAATGGCCAGGAGATTGGGTAGCGAAATCCTTGGTTTCACAATATAGAACAATATGTCATTGGCGAAAGCCGAGAGCTTATGTTCGTCTCTCTCCACTACGCAACCGCTTATATCCGGGTTTTTACGGATCGAGGCTAGTAAGGGTTCAAAACGAACAGAAGGGGGGACAGGGGGCAGCCCTGCCTCGTCCTATTTTCCATTTTGAACTCCACCGACGGGGTGCCATTCACCCTGACAAATGCCAAGGGAGATTTATACAAGGCATTGATCCAATTCACCATGGTGCCACCCAGGCCAACTGCCCTCAATGTTCTTACCATGAAACCCCAGTCTACTCTGTCGAAGGCTTTCTCTGCTTCAATCGACAGAAGTAGACCAGGGGTTCCCTTCGCTTTCATCGACTCCATAACCAGGAGTGTCCTAACGCCATTGTCCCTCCCCTCTCTCCCTGGTATGAAGCCTGTCTGGTCGGGGTGGATCCAGTATGGCATTTTGTCTTTTAGTCTGCTAGCCAAAACCTTAGCGTATAACTTGATATCTGTGTTCAACAAGGCTATCGGCCTGTAACTCGAACACAGCGAGCGATCTTTCTCTTCTTTTGGTATTAATGTTACTGACGCAGTCAGTGCCCCGTCACAGGACTCCTCCTCCTCGTGCTGCTGGCGTTGTCAACCCAGAACTCCTAACTGTCATCACTTCATTGACTACATCCCACCAACTGAAAAAAAGTCAGCACCCACAAGGATTTGTGTGCTTTGTTGCTCAAAGCTTGATGACAGTGGATGACAGTGGAAGGAAAATCCGAAAGGAAATCAATTTCCATTGTCCTGATTATGACGTCGGACTTTGCGCAGGCCCATATTTCAAAATTTATCATACCCGGGATAACTGAAGCAATATGACTAGTAATATTGCAACCTTGTTTGGACAAAAAACATTTCAGTGTTTTTGATTTGATTATATTATTGACTAAAATTTATTGAATAAAATGTATTATTATTATATTATTATTTGTTATTATTTATAGTTATTTATTATATTATAATTTATGATTTTGTGTTTCAAACTTTATCATGCCCAGGATGACTACTAGACTCTGGTTTAGACAGATTTAAGTGATTTGAGTTATTCCTAATGTTGCGTACACCCGAGCGGAATGTCCAACAGAAAAAGTCAGATGGGAGCTTTTCATCGTATATTCCGATCGTGTGTATGCCTCACCGAATTTTTTCCGTCGAAAATTCTGACAGACCTAGAAAGAGAACATGTTCCAAATATTTTCGACGGAACCAATTCCTATCGGAAAAACCGATCGTCTGTATGCTGTTCTGATGTACCAAAAACGACGCATGCTCTGAAGCAAGTATGAGCTATTGGCTACTGGCTATTGAACTTCCTTTTTCTAGTCCCGCCGTACGTGTTGTACGTCACCGCGTTCTTGACGGTTGGACTTTGGTGTGATCGTGTGTATGCAAAACAGTTTCAGCGGAATTCCGTCAGAACTCCATCGGAAAAACCTTCAGAGTTTATTCCGACGTGAAAACTGGTCGTGTGTACAGGGCATTAGAATTACAGGCCTACAATACAAAAGTATAAAAAATGGGTGCAGCGCTAAAAAACTAAACATCAAGGGATAATATATGTAACTAAATAAGAAGATACCAATACGACAAAAAATGTCCTTGAATTAATATTCAGAAAAACATAGTAAAGTCCAAAGAATCCTGTGGGGTTCCACCAAGCAAACGTGATATCAAACTGGTATAGGTGACTGATGTGCCCTTCACCGATATCTAGAATAGCCTCTCACCTGACGACCAGGACCCTTTAATTACAGAGGGTCATATAGGCATTCCCTTGCGGGTCATATGAATGGATGGCAATCCAAATTAGGGTTCAGGAGCTCCGTCATATACCGGGTAGAAAGATTCAGGATAATCCCAATAGTATATATAATAGAAGAGGAACAACAAATAGTGCTCTCCATTTGCCAGAAATTTATTAAAGAATTAAAAATTACACTTACATAGAAAGCACTTCTCAAGTGCCAGTAAAACAGCAATGGACGATGGTGTGTACACACAGACAGGAGTGGAGCACGTTGCGTCCCAGTGGGTGGGGACTTCTTCAGCAGATGAAGAGACTACGTGGGCACCCGCGCTTTATAGAGGTAAGTAACCATAGTAACGGTAAACAAAGCTATGACGGCGCACTCCAAAAACAGGAAGGAGATTCCGGAAGTGTCCCCTTATGAGACATATAATACAAACGGAACTCGTTTTGGGTGCACTAATAAAACAAAATTAATTTATTCGCAAAATATAATGCAATGTACAAAAAGGGAGACAATATATGAACAATCATATTGGCTCACAGTACGTATTAAAACGCATATAAAATATATTTATAAAATATGTTATAAATTAAAATATATATTTAAGGGATGTGTTATTAATGTTTTAAACAGTCATCCGCGGCCATCGACTGCTCCTATAAAATATATGACAATCAAGGCAATAACAAAATTTTTGCCAAATAATGATCATAAAAAATCATTAAAAATAATAAAAAATACCAAATTTCTTACCAATCAGAAATAAAACAATTGGTATCGAACTCTACATTTAACCCTTCAGGGCACAGTACTTTTGTCTCATATATCCAGTAAGACTCTCTTTTACTTAATTGTCTGATGAAATTACCTCCCCTCCAGTGCTTCGTGACCCTTTCAATACCCCAGAATTTCAGACCTTTGGGATTCTGTTGATGAAAGGCCTTAAAATGTCTGGACACATTATGGGTCTTAAGGCCTTTCTTAATATTGTTAACATGTTCAGCTAATCTGACATGTAGGGGTCTTGAAGTTCTACCAACATACTGGAGTCCACAATTGCACTCCAGCATATAGACAACGCCTACAGTGTCGCATGTGATTAGTTGCTTGATGTCATACTCTTTGTTGGTGGCCGAAGCTAAAATTTTTTTTCGTTTTTTAACATTTCCTTTTGCATGCCTGCAAGGAATACATCTTCCACATGCATAAAAGCCACCCAGGAAAGAGAAAAGCCTGTCGGAGGTAGGGACTGACGGGGTTAAAACCCCTGGGGCTAAACGGTCTCTTAAAGTGGGGGCTTTCCTATAAATAAATTGGGGTCGATCTGGTAATGCCGGGCCTAGGATTTTGTCTTGCTTCAAAATTGACCAATTTTTCTGGATAATTTTTCAAACTTTCGGTATTGTATGTTATAGTCCAATACCATTTTAAAATTATGATTATCTCCAGTAAGAACTTTAGTGGAATTAACCGTTAATTCTTTTCTATCAAGTGATGTAACTCTGGTTACCTCTTCATCAAGAGCAACACGGTTATAGCCTTTTTGTTCAAACCTGGAGGAAAGGACTTGGGATTGGCTGATAAAATCTTCTACGGTGGTACAATTCCGGCGCAACCTAATATATTGTCCCCTGGGGATGTTACACAACCACGAGCTATGGTGGCAACTCCCCAGGGGAATATAAGAGTTACGATCCGTAGGTTTAAAATAATTGGTAAGCTTAAACTGATCCTGCATGATACTGATACTCAGGTCTAGGAATACAACCTTTTCAGAACTAATGGTCCATGTTAGAGATATGTTTTTAGAATTACTATTCAGAGATTCAATTAAATCATCCAATCTGGATCTCTCACCATTCCAAATGAGGATGAGATCGTCAATGAATCTCCGGTAACATACCAACTCTGGGGGGCGATGGAGAAAAAACGCCTCATCCTCCCAGTGGGCCATGAAAATATTGGCCACACTGGGAGCAAAACGAGCCCCCATGGCAACACCCCTAGTTTGTAAATAAAATTCTCTATCATACCAGAAATAGTTTCTTGTAAGACAGAGATCCAAACAACTTAAAAGAAATTCCTGATGCCCACCAGACAAGGAAGATGAAGCAAGAGCCCATTCTACTGAGGTCATACCGTCCCTATGACCAATAATGGTATACAAGGAACTGACGTCCGCTGTGACCAAAAAAGTAGAAGAGGAACATTTCATGGTTTCTAAAATTTGAATGATGTGCTTCGTATCCTTCAAAAAAGCTGGAGTTTTCATAACGAGAGGCTGTAAAAAGAAATCGATGTATTGTCCTAACCTGGCCGAAACAGAATCAATCCCATTGACTATGGGTCGTCCTGGAGGGTTAGTGATATCCTTATGAATTTTGGGTAAAAAATATATGACAGGTGTTCTGCAAAACAAAGGATCCAAATATAAAGCCTCTTTTTTATTAAGGATCCTCCGATCCTTGCCATCCTCAATAATGTTATGCAATTCATCTTTATATGCCAAAAAACGCCAAATTTTCATGCAAAACAATTGTATCACTTTCAGCATCAAAAATCTGACATAATCATACCGCCAGGGAGGTTGAAAAGCTCTGAAACTTCTCCTCAGCTCTGGCCTACAGTAGACAGAGCTCTCCAAATCAGACTGTATTGTGCAGAGATAGAAGGGGAAGGGGAGGGGGGGTTGTTGTGCAGAGGTGAGAGCTGGGAAAGGGGGGATTTGTGCAAAGAAGAGAACTAGGAAGGGGGGATTTGTTCAGAGGTGAGAGCTGGGAAAGGGGGAAGATTTGTGCAGAGAGGAGACCTGGGAAATGGGGGGTGTTTGTGCAGAGAGGAGCTGGGAAAGGGGAGGGGGCAGAGAGAAAAACTGGCAAAAGGAGGATGGGTTTGTGAAGAGGTGAGAGCCAGGAAGGGGGGAGATTTGTGCAAGGTATGAGCTGCAGAGTTTTGGAGGCAGGTTGTGCAAAGTGAGAGCTGTGGAAGGGGGAACAGGTTGTGCTGGGGTTATTGATGGGGAATGGGGGGAGGGTGGAGGTTTGGCATGTTGTGCACAATGACAGCTGTGGAAAGGGGCAGGTTATACAGAGGTGATAGCTGTGGAGGGAGCTGGGGGGTCTCATGTGAAAGATGGAAGATGGCTGAGGCGAGAGCTGTGTATTTGGGTGAGCTTTAGATGGGAAAAAGTAAAATGTGGAAGGAGCAGAAATAAGCTGTAATTGGGGGTGCAGAGGTTAGTTGTGGACTGGGGTGTAAGCTGTGGATAGAGGGAAAATTAATCTCATGGTTTGGTGTGCCATCATCCCTTACAATTTAAAGAAGAAGAACCTCAAAAAATTGGATTTTTAGGGTAATTTGACAAAAAAATAGAAAAGTTAACCAAAACATATAGTTGTATTAATACACAAAAATTCATAAAATTCTTATAGAAAGAACCACAAGAAAAACATATATACTGTATCTCACATAAGTGAGTACACCCCTCACATTTTTGTAAATATTTTATTATATCTTTTCATGTGACAACACTGAAGAAATGACACTTTGTTACAATGTAAAGTAGTAAGTGCACAGCTTGTATAACAGTGTAAATGTGCTGTCCTCTCAAAATAACTCAACACACAGCCATTAATGTCTAAACCGCTGGCAACAAAAGTGAGTACACCCCTAAGTGAAAATGTCCAAATTGGGCCCAATTAGCCATTTTCCCTGCCCGGTGTCATGTGACTCGTTAGTGTTACAAGCTCCCAGGTGTGAATGGGGAGCAGGCGTGTTAAATTTGGTGGTATCGCTCTCACTCTCTCATACTGGTCACTGGAAGTTCAACATGGCACCTCATGGCAAAGAACTCTCTGAGGATCTGAAAAAAAGTATTGTTGCTCTACATAAAGATGGCCTAGGCTATAAGAAGATTGCCAAGACCCTGAAACTGAGCTGCAAGACCATACAGTGGTTTAACAGAACAGGTTCTACTCAGAACAGGCCTCGCCATGGTCGACCAAAGAAGTTGAGTGCACATGCTCAGCGTCATATCCAGAGGTTGTCTTTGGGAAATAGACGTATGAGTGCTGCCAGCATTGCTGCAGAAGTTGAAGGGGTGGGGGGTCAGCCTGTCAGTGCTCAGACCATACGCCGCACACTGCATCAAATTGGTCTGCATGGCTGTCATCCCAGAAGGAAGCCTCTTCTAAAGATGATGCACAAGAAAGCCCACAAACAGTTTTCTGAAGACAAGCAGACTAAGGAAATGGATTACTGAAACCAAGATAAACTTACAGTATTTGGTTCAGATGGTGTCAAGCGTGTGTGGCGGCAACCAGGAACTTCATCCACAACAGTGTTCTAAACCCCCTTTACATCAACACTCCCCCCCAAGGCATTGTCCTCTGTCCACCTTCACATCCCCCTCCCCCACAATAGTATCCCCTGACCCCTTCACATCACCCCCCACAGTAGTGTAGTTTACCCCTTCAAATCAATCCCCCTCCCAGAAGGAAGCCTCTTCTAAAGATGATGCACAAGAAAGCCCACAAACAGTTTGCTGAAGACAAGCAGACTAAGGATATGGATTACTGGAACCATGTCCTGTGGTCTGATGAGACCAAGATAAACTTATTTGGTTCAGATGGTATCAAGCGTGTGTGGCAGCAACCAGGAGAGGAGTACAAAGACAAGTGTATCTTGTCTACAGTCAAGCATGGTGGTGGGAGTGTCATGGTCTGGGGTTGCATGAGTGCTGCCAGGACTGGGGAGCTACAGTTCATTGAGGGAACCATGAATGCCAACATGTACTGTGACATACTGAAGCAGAGCATGATCCCCTCCCTTCGTAGAATGGACCGCAGAGCAGTATTCCAACCTGATAACAACCCCAAACACACTTCCAAGATGACCACTGCCTTGCTAAAGAAGCTAAGGGTAAAGGTGATGGACTGGCCAGGCATGTCTCCAGACCTAAACCCTATTGAGCATCTGTGGGGCATCCTCAAACGGAGAGTGGAGGAGCACAAGGTCTCTAAAATCCACCAGCTTCATGATGTCGTCATGGAGGAGTGGAAGAGGACTGCAGTGGCAACCTGCGAAGCTCTGGTGAACTCCATGCCAAAGAGCATTAAGGCAGTGCTGGAAAATAATGGTGGCCACACAAAATATTGAAACTTTTGGAGCAATTTGGACATTTTCACGTAGTGGTGTGCTCACTTTTGTTGCCAGTGGTTTAGACATTAATGGCTGTGTGTTGAGTTATTTTGAGGGGAAAGCAAATTTACACTGTTATACAAGCTGTACGCTCACTACTTTACATTGTAGCAAAGTGTCATTTCTTCAGTGTTGTCACATGAAAAGATATAACAAAATATTTACAAAAATGTGAGGGGTGCACTGACTTTTGTGAGATACTGTACATGTATATGAAGGATATTTTACAATAATGTACAAAAGTGGCAAAATCCTACTACAATCATAAAACCATCCAGACAGGTGACAAAAGATGATGGTTAGTGGAAAAGTCTGATGCGTTTCGAAAAGTGCATACAATATAATCTTCACCAGGGACTGTAACCACCTATGTCAGATAAATTGGTTTGGAAAAAGTTCTCCCTCAACACCAAAGATCATCCTGAAAGTTTGTATAAGCCTTTCAACACACAAAGAGGCCATAGGGTAAAAAACCCAACAAGGGCGTTCAAAAAGGAAGTCCCAAAAGAATAGTTTCAACCAAAGAATGGGGGAAGCACACTAAGGTTATGGCAAATCACAAGTCCCAAAGCGGAATTTGTAGCTGTGGCCCCCTGGTTCAAACAACAAATAGGGGACACCAGTTGGAAATAAGCAAATTCTAGGTCTAAACCAGGACCCTGGATTGCCAAGGCTTCTGCCCTGGAGAATGAACCGAGGCTATACCCCCTTCAGAGAAAAAATTGGGCTCCCAAGAAAAAGATCCCAACAAACAGGTGAGAGAAGAATGCCGAAAGTGAGAGCTGTGGAAGGGGGAGCAAGTTGTGCTGGGGTTATTGCTGGGGAAAGGGGGGTGGAGGTTTGGCATGTTGTGCACAATGACAGCTGTGGAAGGAGGCAGGTTATGCAGAGGTGATAGCTGTGGAGGGAGCTGGGGGTTCACATGTGAAAGATGGAGGGTGGCAAAGGTGAGAGCTGTGGATTTGGGTGAGCTTTAGATGGGAAGAAGTAAAATGTAGAAGGGACAGAAATAAGCTGTAAATGAGGATGCAGAGGTTAGTTGTGGACTGGGGTGTAAGCTGTGGATAGAGGATGCAGAGGTGAGATGTTGACAGGGGGTGCAAAGGGGAGTTAAGCTGCGGGCAGGGGGAGAAGAGGTGAACTGTTGACAGGGGGAAGAAGAGGTGAGCTGTTGATGAGGGTTGCAAAGGTAAGCAAAGAGGTATGCAGAGGTGAGTATTTGATGGTTACTTTTGAAGGGGGGAAACTTGGGTAAAGAGGATTTTTGCTTGGGGATGACCAGAGAAATTTGCTAGGGGACAGTAAAGTATACTGAATTCAGTGACCAAGAGTATTTCATTTATACCACGGCATGCAGGGCACAGTGGTGAGGATTTTGCAACATACCTTGTACAGTACTCAGAACCGCAATATCCTGTATGTTATGTTGTACATTACATATCTTTTATAGTCATATGTTGCATATTAATTGCCTCTGGATGGTACTTCTGAACTCTATACTCTGTACAATAGGTTTTACGTCAGATACTCCTGAGCCCTGCATTCTATATGCTGGACTGCACACTACATACTCTACCAGTGCACTCTGCATGGTAGTGTCTAAGTTACATACTCCTGACCATTTCACTCTGTACACAGGGCTATATGTTACATAATCCTGAGCACAAAGGATGCTTCACATTGAAAGTGAGTGCTGTCCCTTTTGTTGATTTTTTTCTCCACACTGTGTAATACGCACTCCTCTGCACTGCACAATACACACTCCTGACCTTGTGTGATTTGCACTCCTGAGTCCTGTACTTTGTGTGTTACAAATTCCGAAACCTTGTGCCTTGTGCAATGCGCAGTTCTGAGACTTAACTTATTACTATAATTGGTGTTGCTTTACCTCTCCCCCTCTCAAGAAAAGTGGGGTTTGGGGGGAAATTGCCAGGGAGAGTGAGTTCTTGAACCAATTCTCTGAGAAAAAAAAGCCCTGAGTAGAAGTATAGCAGATTTTATTTTCAGACTTCCCATTTTCTTGCATTTTAAAGCATTGTGCATCTTTTTGCAGGGCTCACAGCATAATTTGCAATGTGATGTGTAGAATTAATACGTGTTGTGGACTGATTTTGTTTTTTCTACTAGTTGGTTTCTTATCATTGCATTTGTTATTGTTAGAGCACCAAACTCACAGGTGACAACCAACTCTTTTAAAGCTGCTTTAAATTATAGTGTGAACTCGCCATTATGCAGTCTACGTTGCCAGAATTTATATCATTCTGGAATCATGTTTACTTTGGGCACAAATGATTTCTTTAATGTGGTGAGAGCTGTATCATAAATGTCACCTGTTGCTGACAGGGTATAAAAATACGCTGACTTTCTTTTCTCAGGCAATGAATAAGTAATGCATGCTTTCTAGTAGTAGCTGAGTCCTCCTGATTATCAGCAAATATGTAATTCTCAAACATACAAGTCAAAGCAATAAAAGACATTGAAGGCTCAACAGGGTGTAGATATAAAGGTGCAGTCTGCTGTGGAGGTAGAACAGACATCCTCATTGTAAGCCTTGCTCTGTCCTGTAGTCTGGGAGGCAGAGTAATTATAGTAGTGTAGTGCTTTAGCATAGTTGCCAACATTACAAAAAATAAATTCCAAAGACACTTTTTTTTGTTTGCTGTGTCCAACAAGCCAAAGGTAGGTGGAGAAAGTATTTTAATTAGGGGCAGACATTGATAAAGTGGGCATTGTTTAACCAGAGGCATATTGTTACCCTGTCATACAATTTAATTTTAAAATACATTACATACAGGAAGATTTATTATAAGGACAGAAACACAGCCAAGAAAGTACTGTTCACTGGTAAAATTATGTATGTATTTATTTAGCTAGCTAGAACTTTGTCTATTTTGCAGCCACCCAACAGCTCGTGCAAAGAATACAGTGATAAACACTAACTACACTCAGTATAAAATATTTAAAAATGGGGGGTGTGGTTTGACTGGGATCCATGATGGCCACCTAAGCCAGGAGCTCCTGTACACCGAGGATCCAATTTTGCCTGTTTGGGAGTCCTACACTGCAATCAGCTATGGCTATTGCGCAATGAACTCTTTTTATATATTTTGAGCAATACTTGAGGATCGTTTTCCAAAGAAATTGTGTGTCCTTAATTGCCGGAACTGGTGTTCCTGATGATCGAAGTTCTCATTTTACTTACAAACAAGGCTTGAATAGACCCTAATGGGTCTTCTTTTAGGGTGAGTGGCCAATTCACTCCGAGGTGGATGGTGGAGGTGATTGCACATTCATTAATTTGAGGCACGAATTGCATCACTTACTTGCAAGTGAGAGGGACATCTTCCTTTCAAAAGGGATTTTTTTTTTTCTGGGGATGACTTCAACACCCCCTTGAACTCTAATATTGATACCTCTTTGGGCACATCCACATTACCATTTTATGTTCTTCTTCAAATTAAATTGAAAATTTGTGGCTTATCCCTTCACAACAGTTGCCGTACCCTATTTCCAACCAACAAAGACTTCACATTCTACTCTGCACCACACCAAAAATACTCCAAGATAGATTATCTCTTCCTCACCCAGGTCGACCTGCCATTTCTCATGCGAGCCACAATAGAACCAATGTTCTTATCGGGCCAAGACCCATTACAGTCACACTGACTTTTCCCGACTTTATCTCTAAGACTAAAACATGGCAGTTAAACACCTCGCCATTAAAAGACATTGAAGTAGTCCGCCAGCTGTTGTGCCGGCTTTAGACTTTGTTTGCAGAAAACACCACCCTGGATGTCTCTCCTGCCTCTCTTTGGGAAGGACTTCTTGTCACTGGCCACAAACTATAAAGCCTCATACACACGACCAGATTTTTGGACGACCGTTCGTCCATTTTTTTGTAAAGTAAAGAAGTTACTCATCATACGAAAATTCTTGTATGACAGAATACAACTTCATAAGAGACGTAATGTGTTGACTAGTTTTGTATGTGTTCTTTCGTGAGCATGCGTAGTCTTGCTCTTACAATTTTTTCGTACAAAAACCGTACTGATTAAACGAAAATTGGATGTTGAGTTCACATACAACAAAAATGTTATAGTCTGTACATTCAGCTTTTGTCGGACGAAAAACCAGAATTGGCTGTTGAAGCACCATACTAACAATCCCAAAATCGGCAGATCGTTCTTCGGATGAAATTTTACTTCCGATTTTCGTATCATGTGTACAGGCCTTTAATTGAATAAATGAAATGCCTGGAAACACTAAACAACTGCTCTCATGCACAAAATACCTTGCGGGATCTATTACACATGTGTTGCCTATTGCTAGAGGAATTCAGTAAGAGTACATGGAGACGTTATGTGCTTCACCAAAAACTGTTTTATGAACATGGTAACAAAAGTGGTAGGCTTCTGGCATGTGCAGTTCAGGCCTTTAGGACCTCTCTTATAAATCACCATATATGTGACCATCATGGCAAACTCTTTTCTAGAAATGACAAAACAGCACTATATTTCTATATTTCTCAAAACTATACAATCTAAGCTCCAAATGCCCTGACCCAACCTCACCAGAGCTCCATATTGATCTGATCCAGGAATTTTTGTCTAAAAATGGCCCGACTGCCACTTTTGACCAACAAGCTAAAGAACTGGAATGCCCCCTCTCCCCATAGGAATTGAATGGTGCCTTGAAACAGAAAAAAACGAGCAAAAGCCCTGGGCCCCACGGGTTGATGCTTTAGTACTAGAAATGCTTTATAGAAATATTATACCCTAGACTTCTCTCGCTTTATCCGAGCCCACCCCTTCTATGGGGTGCATGTTGGAAGCCCACATAACCCAGCATCCTGAAAGATGTTAAAGACCCCACACAAGTTTCAAATTATAGGCCCATATCCTTTTTAATGTGAACATCAAGAACATCCTCTCATTAATCTGTCTTTGGCATGCTTCAGGAAGGCGACAAAATCTGCCATCATTTCCTCCATCCCAGGACCCCTAACCACAGTAAGGGGAATCCCTGATTTTCCTCCTGGGGTGGCAGAGACTTTTAAGTATGACCTCAAAAAGATGTACTTGTGCATCAGTTCTTCATGAAAAGTAAACCTCTCTCACATGAGAATCTAATGTCTAATATCCTCCCTTATGTCCTTTCTCTTCTGGACATAGACAACTTCAACACTTTCTCATGTCTCAGGACTCAGCGACAACGTGGACAACTTATGCTGTTCAAATCTCTGTGCATATGGAAACCACCACAGTGACATTTGATCTCTTACATCTATGTCCTGCTGTTGGTGGGCCCCCCTATATCTCCATAACCAGCACACTTGGCATGAGAAAAAGATCTTACAACATCCCTTAAGGATGACAAATGGGATACCATTCATGAATACACACATAAAGGTTCCCTGAATGTAGCTACTCAGGAAAATTACTACAAGATTGAAACCAGATGGTATAGAACCCCCTCTCGCTTACATAAATTTTCTCCTTCTATACCGAATATCTGTTGGAGATGTGGAAGAGTTTAAAGGTATCAAACTTCACATTCGGTGGACCTGCAAGATGCTTCACCCCTTCTGGAAGGAGGTCCATGATATCATTGCCCAAGTAACTACAATCACTCTTGATATAACCCCAGCACAGTTTCCCCTGCACTAGGCGTCTTTATCCAAAAAAAAAACCTGTTACAAATCATTGGCTATGCACTTGTTAAACACGGCAAGACTCTATTCCTGTACACTGGTGTTCCACATGCATACTGACGATTAGGGATGAGCTTCGAGTTCGAGTTGAACTCATGTTCGACTCGAACATTGGCTGTTCGCAAGTTCGCCGAACAGCGAACAGTTTGGGGTGTTCGTGGCAAATTCGAATGCCACGGAACACCCTTTAAAAGTCTATGGGAGAAATCAAAAGTGCTAATTTTAAAGGCTTATATGCAAGTTATTGTCATAAAAAGTGTTTGGGGACCCGGGTCCTGCCCCAGGGGACATGGATCAATGCAAAAAAAAGTTTAAAAAACGTCCGTTTTTTCAGGAGCAGTGATTTTAATAATGCTTAAAGTCAAACAATAAAAGTGTCTATAGTATGCCTGTAAAGGGGCGCATGTTTCCCGTGTTTAGAACAGTCTGACAGCAAAATGACATTTCGAAGGAAAAAACCCATTTAAAACTACTCGCGGCTATTGCATTGCCGACAATACACATAGAAGTTCATTGATAAAAACGGCATGGGAACCCCGAACCAAAATTAAAAAAAAAAATGACATGGGGGTCCTCCTAAATTCCATACCAGGCCCTTCAGGTCTGGTATGGATATTAAGGGGAACCCGGCCAAAATTTAAAAAAAAAAATGACGTGGAGGTCCCCCTAAATTCCATACCAGGCCCTTCAGGTCTGGTATGGATATTAAGGGGAACTCCGGCCAAAATTTAAAAAAAAAATGACGTGGGGGTCCCCCTAAATTCCATACCAGACCCTTTAGGTCTGGTATGGATTTTAAGGGGAACCCTGCGCCAAAAAAAAAAAAAAATGGTGTGGGGTCCCCCCAGAAATCCATACCAGACCCTTATCTGAGCACGCAACCTGGCAGGCCGCAGGAAAAGAGGGGGGGACGAGAGTGCGCCCCCCCTCCTGAACCGTACCAGGCCACATGCCCTCAACATTGGGAGGGTGCTTTGTGGTAGCCCCCCAAAACACCTTGTCCCCATGTTGATGAGGACAAGGGCCTCATCCCCACAACCCTGGCCGGTGGCTATGGGGGTCTGCGGGCGGGGGGCTTATCGGAATCTTTAACAAGGGGACCCCCCCGTGTGGAATGGTAAGGGGTACTTACCCCTACCATTTCACTAAAAAACTGTCAAAAATGTTAAAAATGACAAGAGACAGTTTTTGACAATTCCTTTATTTAAATGCTTCTTCTTTCTTCTATCTTCCTTCATCTTCTTCTTCTTCTGGTTCTTCCTCCGGCGTTCTCGTCCAGCATCTCCTCCGCGGCGTCTTCTATCTTCTTCTCCTCGGGCCGCTCCGCACCCATGGCATTGGGGGAGGCTCCCGCTCTTCTCTTTATCTTCTTCTTCATCTTCTTCTCTTCTTCCTTCTTCTCTTCTTCTCTTCTTCATTTTCTTCTCCGGGCCGCTCCGCATCCATGCTGGCATGGAGGGAGGCTCCCGCTGTGTGACGGAGTCTCCTCGTCTGACGGTTCTTAAATAATGGGGGGTGGGGCCACCCGGTGACCCCGCCCCCTTCTGACACACGGGACATGACGGGACTTCCCTGTGGCATTTCCCGTGACGTCACAGGGAAGTCCCGTCAAGTCACCTTGCGTCAGAGGGGGGTGACCCCGCCCTCTGTTATTTAAGAACCGTCAGACGAGGAGACGCCGTCACACAGCGGGAGCCTCCCTCCATGCCAGCATGGGTGCGGAGCGGCCCGGAGAAGAAAATGAAGAAGAGAAGAAGAGAAGAAGAGAAGAAGATGAAGAAGATGAAGAGAAGAGCGGGAGCCTCCCCCCATGCCATGGGTGCGGAGCGGCCCGAGGAGAAGAAGATAGAAGACGCCGCGGAGGAGATGCTGGATGAGAACGCCGGAGGAAGAACCAGGAGAGCCAGAAGAACCAGAAGAAGAAGATGAAGGAAGATAGAAGAAAGAAGAAGCATTTAAATAAAGGAATTGTCAAAAACTGTCTCTTGTAATTTTTAACATTTTTGACAGTTTTTTAGTGAAATGGTAGGGGTAAGTACCCCCTTACCATTTCACACAGGGGGGGGCCGGGATCTGGGGGTCCCCTTGTTAAAGGGGGCTTCCAGATTCCGATAAGCCCCCCACCCGCAGACCCCCACAACCACCGGCCAGTGTTGTGGGGATGAGGCCCTTGTCCTCATCAACATGGGGACAAGGTGTTTTGGGGGGCTACCCCAAAGCACCCTCCCAATGTTGAGGGCATGTGGCCTGGTACGGTTCAGGAGGGGGGGGCGCACTCTCGTCCCCCCCTCTTTTCCTGCGGCCTGCCAGGTTGCGTGCTCGGATAAGGGTCTGGTATGGATTTTTGGGGGGACCCCGCGGCGTTTTTTTTTTTTTTTTTTTTTTGGCGCAGGGTTCCCCTTAAAATCCATACCAGACCTGAAGGGTCTGGTATGGAATTTAGGGGGAACCCCACGTCATTTTTTTTTTAAATTTTGGCCGGGGTTCCCCTTAATATCCAGAAGGGCCTGGTATGGAATTTAGGGGGACTCCCACGTCATTTTTTTTTTTTAAATTTTGGTTCGGGGTTCCCCTGTGGGGAATTCCCATGCCGTTTTTATCAATGAACTTCTATGTGTATTGTTGGCAATGCAATAGCCGCGAGTAGTTTTAAATAGGTTTTTTCCTTCGAAATGTCATTTTGCTGTCAGACTGTTCTAAACACGGGAAACATGCGCCCCTTTATAGGCATACTATAGACACCCCCCAGCTACGAAATTTAAAGGGATATTACACTTTTATTGTTTGACTTTAAGCATTATTAAAATCACTGCTCCTGAAAAACCGGACGTTTTTAAAACTTTTTTTGCATTGATCCATGTCCCCTGGGGCAGGACCAAGGTCCCCAAACACTTTTTATGACAATAACTTGCATATAAGCCTTTAAAATTAGCACTTTTGATTATTCATGTTCGTGTTCCATAGACTTTAACGGTGTTCGCGTGTTCGAACGAACTTTTTTCCTGTTCGCATGTTCTGGTGCGAACCGAACAGGGGGGTGTTCGGCTCATCCCTACTGACGATTAAGGAATGGTTTGCTAGACTATCCAAGATAGAGGAGATGGAAGAACTTATACACATCTCCCAAGAGGGACTACAAAAATTCACGAATACCTGGTTCTGCTGGACTCACTTCAAAACGATCTTATGGAACACATGCTTTTAAAGCAAATCATTGCTCTGAAGGTAGACAAGAGGGAGAAGGAGAGCAGGAAGATTCCCTAACTTATCATACCCCAGGTCTATTCTACCCTTCACACACTTTTCCCCATACCCTGCACACGCTTTTCCCCTTACCCTCCCCTCCCCCTTTTTTTTTTCAATTTTACTGCTATTTTCATATCTCTTGCCCCTGTTATTGGGCTTTCTTGAGCTTCACAAGATACACAATGAAGGACTGAAATATTCTTATGCTGTGATACAGATTTGATTTCAGGTTAATCCTCTTCTGATGTACAACTTCTTAGTACAATTTGGATAACCGTGCTGTTTCTCTTGGTGTATCCCATGATTTTGCAGATATTTGTCAGTATGATTGCATATAGCTGTCATGGATTTCTATCTACTGTTCCTGTATTCTGTATTGTTCAGACTTTTTGCCTCTCAATAAAAATGTTTTTGGAAAAAAGTAAAACTATCTTTCTATTTTTTCATTCTTCTTTATGGCTCATTCCAACGTGTTCTCTGCCCCGTACAGCATGAAGAGCCATCCATGTTTTGGTTGCACATAACTTGATTTTCTAATCGACTTCTATACAACCACCCTGAAGTTTTTCTCCATCGATCAATGCCACCAGCTATATATACAGTATATAGCACTGATCAGTGTCTCCCCACTTTCAGAATACATTACATCAGGAGTGATTTCCCCATCCACAATGAGTGTGCGAACGGAGGAATCAGGTCTTTTTATTTTGTTTGATTCGCTGGTTGAACGGAAAAAAAAAAAGAATAATGTGTGGGCTGCCTAAGCGTTCTTCTATGTTTCTGTCACAAAGTTCAAGTTATTTAAAATTATAATAAAGTTTTTGTTTTTGTGTTTTAACTGGGCTACAAAAATGAACTAAATCAGCAAAAATATAGTGAATGGAAAAAGAGGAAGAAGCAGTTAATAAAAATGTATTATGCCGGGTACACACGAGCGGACTTTCCGGCAGACTTGGTCTGACGTTCTTCCCACCTGACTTTCCGGCAGACTACCGCCGGACTTTCTGAACGGACGGACTTGCCTACACACGACCGGACTTTCCAGCAGGCTAGGTCCACCCGTCTTTCCGACGGACTTTCGCCGGAGTTACGGCGGACTTTCAGAATGAATAGACTTGCCCACACACGGACAAGTCCATTCATTTTGAACGTGACTCGGGTAAGACAGGACTAGAAAAGGAAGTGAATCTCACCGCTTTTATCGGCGAGATTGACACCTTGTGAGCCCCGTCGCGGGGCATACCAGGCCTTTAGGTCTGGTATGGATTTTAAGGGGAACCCCCTACGCCAAAAAAAACGCGTGGGGTCCCCCCTAAAATCCATACCAGACCCCGATCTGAGCACGCAGCCTGGCCAGTCAGGAAAGGGGGTGGGGATGAGCGAGCGCCCCCCCTCCTGAACCATACCAGGCCGCATGCCCTCAACATGGGGGTGTGGGTGCTTTGGGGGAGGGGGCACCCTGCTGGGCCCCCCCACCACAAAGCACCTTGTCCCTATGTTGATGAGGACAAGGGCCTCTTCCTGACAACCCTGGCCGTTGGTTTTTGGGGTCTGCGGGCGGGGGGCTTATCGGAATCCGGGAGCCCCCTATAATAAGAGGGCCCCCAGATCCCGGCCCCCCACCCTATGTGAATGCGTATGGGGTACATGGTACCCCTACCCATTTACCTAGGGAAAAAGTGTCAATAATAAAACACATTACACAGGTTTTTAAAGTAATTTATTAGACAGCTCCGGGGGGGGTCTTCTTCCAGCTTGGGGGGTCTTCTTCCAACTTCGGGGGTCCCTCCGGTTCCTCTTCTCCCGGCGTCCGGTTGGTTCTTTTCCGATCTCTCGGGCCTCTTCTCCTGGTGTTCCAGTTCTTCTGCCGGCTCCTCCGCTATCTTCATGCCGCTCTTTTGTTAGCGAGGGCCCAGACTGGCTTCTGGGTTTCTTGGCTTCTTCTCTTCTTCCGATGTTGACACAACGGTCTCTCCGGCTGGAATGCTCTCTGAGCGCTCGGATGTGACTTATATAGGCGGAGACCCCGTCCCCTTATGCCGTCACAGTCCCTGGGCATGCTAGGACTGTGATGTTTTATGGGGGCGTGGTCAACATCACCCGGTGGGGGGCCGGGATCTGGGGGCCCTCTTATTATAGGGGGCTTATTATAGGGGGCTCCCGGATTCCTATAAGCCCCCACCCGCAGACCCCGAAAACCAACGGCCAGGGTTGTCGGGAAGAGGCCCTTGTCCTAATCAACATGGGGACAAGGTGCTTTGTGATGGGGGGGCCCCGCTGGGTGCCCCCTCCCCCAAAGCACCCCCCCCCCATGTTGAGGGCATGCGGCCTGGTATGGTTCAGGAGGGGGGGCGCTCGCTCATCCCCACCCCCTTTCCTGACCGGCTGGGCTGCGTGCTCGGATCGGGGTCTGGTATGGATTTTAGGGGGACCCCACGCTGTTTTTTCGGTGTAGGTGGTTCCCCTTAAAATCCATACCAGACCTAAGGGCCTGGTATGCCCTGCGCTCACCGCAATAGGAAAATTTGTTTTTCCTATTGCAGCGAGCGCAAGATGCAGTACCCTGCCCTTGTGTCGTATCTGGTCTGCTGGACCAGCATACAGACGAACGGGCTTTCCGTCAGGAACTGAGTCCGGCGGAAAGATTTGAAACATGCTTCAAATCTAGGTCCGGTGGACTTTTGGGAAAAAAAAGTCCGCGGGAGCCTACACACGATCGGATTGTGCTGCGGACTCTGGTCTGTCGAACCAAGTATGCCGGAAAGTCCGCTCGTGTGTACCCGGCATTAGAGTTACTAGCATTATGTGATGATTAAATAATATTTTATTTACAATTAATCATTTCATATGATTGAACACTACAACCTTAGCCTTCAGTTATACAGAGGCAACTGTCAGCACTCTACATAAACAGGGTGGGATATATCTGTCACGCTGACAGCCGAGCCCACAGATTACTGGGAGGGCAATATTCTAGGGGCCTCAAATGTCAGTTTGAAAGCTTATCCTGCTTCACACTGTGCATGAAACCTGGTCCTAATTGATAGCTTCTACTTTATACATATTTTAACCCTTTGCTGCAAAGGATGTGTGCCACATGACATGGCAATGAAAATGCTAAATCAAGATCACATCTGCAATAACAGCCTCTGACTAGTTGTAGATTTCATCAGCAGGTTCAGGATTGTAATGTAAAAGCCCCTTTTATTGACTCCCAGTCTGTGCTTGAATGGCTGAACTAGAGGACAGAGGTGTCTATTAGACCCCTAATGTGTCCATAAAGAGTACCTGTCACCTGTCCAATGCTGGCACATAAGGATCTTTTTTGGGGGTTTAACCTCCCTGGTGGTATGATTATGTCAGATTTTTGCGTCTCAAGGCGGTACAATTATTTTGCATAGAAATTTGGTGTTTTATATTGTAGGTCTGTAATTCTTAGCAATAACACACTTAAATCTGTCCACCAAGAGTCTAGTAGATATCCCGAGTATGATGAAGTTTGAAACACAAAATTATCAATTATAATATAATAAATAAATATAAATATTTATAAAAAATAATAATACAATAATAAAATTAATTTCCCCACGATTCACTATCGTGCAATTCTGCAAGTGTTCTAATTTACTATCACAGTTTTCTAGCTGGTCTATAACCACTTTGAATGTAAAGTGACACTTTTTGGTTGCTATGGACAATCTCAAGTTTCCAGGCAGAAAGAACAGTATATATAATATAAAAATGCATGCAGGGCACTGGACAAAGCACTGTGGACAAAAGGGATGTGAAATAATTTCATACAGTAATGTAATCTGTAAGATTACAGTGTACTGTATGTATTATGATTTTTCACTTTTTTTAATTTGCCGCCGGGCTCCGCCCCCATGCGTCGCACCACTCACAGGGAACGGAGCCCGGCACAGAGAGGCTTCGGGCGGAAGACAGAGCCCACGGACACAGAGGGGGGACATCACAGGATCCTGGGGACAGGGTAAGTAACACCGCACCAGGATCCTGCAATGCAATCTCGAGTGTGGCTCGGGGTTAGCGCTAACGGTGCTGAAATGTAACCCCGAGCCACACTCGGGAATACCGCCAGGGAGGTTGAGACATTTTGCATATGTCCTATTTTAATGCAACTAACAAGGTTTAAAATAATAGTTTCCAATAAATAGTATAGTTTTTAATATGTTTAAAAACAGTTTACTATGCTTCAGTTAAGAATTAACACAGAGAGTCACTGTGTTCATTCAGAAAAGAGAGGGGCTGATAAATGACATATTTACTGGCCCATTCCCCTGCTCGCCATCCTGAAACATCCTCCTGTGTGTCCACAGCAGCAGCCGGTGGAAGAGGAGAGGAGTGAAGCCGTCAGTAATGCGGGATGGGGCGGTCAGCAGGGGGAATCTGCATTACACAGGGTGATTAGGGTGTGTCCAGGCATATCCAGCACACCCTGTGGGATGGGGCGGTCAGCAGGGGGAATCTGCATTACACAGGGTGATTAGGGTGTCCTACTGTCCTACTCTTCTCAATGTTCCTCTGCATATATTGACAACTATAAAAAACCTTTACTGTGATAAAACATTTCTGCTTAAATGTTAATACAGTTGAGGACCATAGTAAGTTAGCAAAGTGGTACCTCTGAATTCCAAGCGGCAGTTGCAAAAGCAAATAAAATCTTGGGATGCTAAACACATGATGCAAGATAAGGATCATCCATTTCATGTGTAAGACCACATCTTGAATATGAAGATTTTAGCTTCATCCTGTAGAAAAAACACCTGATATTTTTAAAAATTATAAATACAGGCAACTTAGATAATAAAACACATAGGAGGGGTGAGTGAATCTGCCTGTTTTTGATTCCCAAATCTTGCTCAAAGTTTGCAAACCTTGCAGCAAACCCAATTGAAGTATATGTGGGGGCAAATGTTATTATGCATTCCTAGTCATTTACTAATAATAAGTAAGCTATTGCCAAACAAAAAGCATGCAAAGGCAGGCACAACCATGGAGGACATGTAAATTGTATGCAATACAATACACGTGGTTGCAGAAATTCACTTTGTGTATATCCAGCCTAAGGATTGGAACCTTTAGAAGGCATGAATAGCTTATCTGTACTTCTGAGATTTATCCTACCTATTTATCATACTTATCATTTTTATTGTGATGGAAAGTGATGGAAAACCCAATATTTTACAGCTGTTGCTGAAACAGTTACAGTTGTGATAAAAATCTTCCACTGCAGACCCCTGTTTTGGTGAAAAATGTCTATAGGCAGATTTTCCTTCACTTTAGGGTGATTTCCTCTCACTTCCTGTGGTGTCTCCACCACAGGAAGAGAACCGAAACATGTCCACTTATCTAAAATGGCTTTAGACACAGTTTAAAAGATATTGTCCTTTTTGTAGCCCAAATAACGAAAATAACTATCTGCTGCCACGGAGTATACTACAGTAGATTGCCTAATATGAGACTTTTTGCACCGTAACACTTGACCTACCAGATTGGGATCTTCACTAGCCATTAATCACAAGACATTCACAGTTCTGCCAAGTATTATACAGGTAATATACAGTATACAATGCAGGAATGGTGCAGGCACTATATTTTTACAGCTTCTTACTCACTGAAATATGTGGGTGAAAGGATGAAATTAAAAATAAAACAAAACAACTTTTTTACCATCATAAGAGCACTAGACTGCTGGTTAATCACCACTGGTCCACTGAGGAACACCGAGGAAGAGGGCTCAGAATAATTCTAATGCCCTGTACACATGGTCGGATTTTCTGACGGAAAATGTGTGATAGGACCTTGTTGTCGGAAATTCCGACCGTGTGTAGGCTCCATCACACATTTTCCATCGGATTTTCCGACACACAAAGTTTGAGAGCTTGCTATAAAATTTTCCGACAACGGATTAAATCCGTTGTCGGAATTTCCGATTGTGTGTACACAAATCCGACGCACAAAGTGCCACGCATGCTCAGAATAAAGAAAGAGATGAAAGCTATTGGCTACTGCCCCGTTTATAGTCCCGACGTACGTGTTTTACGTCACCACGTTTAGAACGATCGGATTTTCCGACAACTTTGTGTGACCGTGTGTATGCAAGACAAGTTTGAGCCAACATCCGTCGGAAAAAATCCTAGGATTTTTTTGTCGGAATCTCCGATCAATGTCCGACCGTGTGTACAGGGCATAAGACTACTGGCTGTACACTGAAAATGAAATCCCTTACATACTTTTCCTGAGTCTTTTTTGGTTATGGTCCAATACAATCAGTCAATTTTTTGTTATCAATCTTAACATATATTAGTCTGGGTTTTTCTATGAATTTAAAGTGTTACTAAACCCAGGATCCTGCATTCACTATATCTCGTCTCCCGCAGTACACAGAACATAGAGATGCAATTTTAGTAAATATAAACTGCTAAATACCTTTTCTCATCAGCATATAGAGAAGTCTTGTGACTTCTATCAGCGTCTGGTCGAGCACTGGTTAAAGCTTATAGGAGGAGTTTTCGTTCTCCTCTGGCTATCCTATGAGGCTGCAGGACCCCTGACCCTCTGTCTGGACAGTGCTGATTGGCCCTGTGCTGATCACATGCACCCTCCAAAAAAAAAACACTCTAGCAATACACACCAAACTGAGCATGTGCAGAGTGCCTCCTAGGGCACTGTGCTATCAGCAAATGGATTGGGGACAATAAAAGAAGCAGGGGAGGATGAGAGTAGACAGGATCAAACAGCCTTTTTACACAATTTGGAAGATTAACCCCTTAGGCTCCACAGCGAGTATGACAAGAATGCTTTACTGCATTTTACTGTTGTGAATTTAGTAACACTTTAAGCATCTGTCTAGCTCAGGGGTGTCCAAACTACGGCCCTCCAGCTGTTGCGGAACTACACTTCCCATGAGGCATTGTAAAACTCTGACATTCACAGACATCACTAGGCATGATGGGAGTTGTAGTTCCTTAACAACTGGAGGGCCATAGTTTGGACACCACTGACTCTAGCTGAAGTGATCAACGTAGCTTCTGTTGCACGCCTCCTTTTGGGGTGATGCAGAAGACCCCATAAGTAATGGGGCAGGGTAACACTTCTATGTCTGAATCTGGCCCTTGGTGTATGTGGGGAGAAAAGTACACTATATTACCAAAAGTATTGGGACATCTGCCTTTACACGCACCTGAACCTTAATGGATTTCCAGTCTTAGTCCATAGGGTTCAACATTGAGTTGGCCCACCCTTTGCAGCTATACCAGCTTCAACGCTTCTGGGAAGGCTGTTCACAAGGTTTAAGAGTGTGTCTATGGAAATGTTTGACCATTCTTCCAGAAGCGTACAGTATTTGTGAGGTCAGGCACTGATGTTGGACGAGAAGGCCTGACTCATAGTCTCTGCTCTAATTCATCACAAATGTGTTATGTCGGGTTGAGATCAGGACTCTGTGCAGGTCAGTCAAGTTCTTCCACCCCAAACTCACTCATCCATGTCTTTATGGATCTTGTTTGTGCACTGGTGCACCGTCATATTAGAACAGGAAGGGGCCATCCTCAAACTGTTCCCATAAAGTTAGGCGCCTGAAATTGTCCAAAATGTCTTGGTATGCTGGCACCTTAAGAGTTCCCCTTCCCTCCAGTTGAACTAAATGGCCAAAGACCAACCCCTGAAAATCAACCCCACTCCATAATCCCCCCTCCACCAAATGATTTGGACCAGTGCACAAAGCACACAAAGTACATCCCTTCCCGCCTGTCAGAACTGAGATATATAGTAAATAAATAAATGTAGCGCTATGTGTAAAAATATATATATAAATATAAAGTGCAAATCTCTAAAATAAATATATCCTACATATAAATGAATAGTCCCTAAAATGAAAAATGAAAAAATGAAACATGAAAAACTCTTCTTGTATCCACACAATTCCACCACAGTGATTGTTCATCCTCAAAAGGAGTGCACACCACCACCAGTAAAAAAGCGCGCTCACCTCCCAGATGAGTCAAAACTCATATGCGGATCTCCGCATGAGCTCTTTGCTCTCACTTCCTCTTCCCAATCAATGATGGGTAATCCAGATGGCTCTTTTCTTAATGGTAACTCAGCTCATTAACATCCAAAGAAATGAATCACCTCCCAGCTTGGTTCAAGATTCCATGAGTTCAGGACATGTAAATAATAAGTATAGGCCTAGATCTACTGACAAAGGCCTGTGATTGGCCGATACGCATCTAGAAGGGAGGAGCTGATAGTCACGTTCAGCCAGGCACTGTGGATGTGGACACGGCGGTGCTACTTTGGAGGTTTTTATGTGAATTTAAACGTTTTTATCTTGTAAGTGCTACTAGTCTGTTTGGGAGCTTTGAATAAATTTGTATACGGAGAACACTATGGTCTCTATACTTATTATTTACATGTCCTGAACTCATGAAATCTTAAACCAAGCTGGGAGGTGATTTGTTTCTGTGGATGTTAATGAGTTGAGTTACCATTAAGAAAAGAGCCATCTGGATTACCCACCATTGATTGGAAAGAGGAAGTGAGAGCAAAGAGCTTGTGGGGAGATCTGCATATGAGTTTTGACTCATCTGGGAGGTGAGAGCGCATTTTTACTGCTGGTGGTGTGGCACTCCTTTTGAGGATGAACAATCACTGTGGTGGAATTGTGTGGATACACTGAGCACAAGAAGAGCTTTTCATGTTACATTTTTTCATTTTTTCATTTTATGGACTATTCATTTATATGTAGGATTTATTTATTTTAGAGATTTCCACTTTATATCTATATATATTTTTACACACAGAGCTACATTTATTTCTTTACAATCTATTTTGAAATTAGTGTGGTGTACCACTTGGAATGTTATGGAGCTGTGCACGTTTATTATTAGGTTATCTTATTTAAACATCACAATATTTTTTACTTGTGGCGCTGATCTTAGAACTGTGATACACCTTGTTTACATGGGCATATCGCAGTTCTCTGTGTTTTACTGAAGATCGAGGGTGCTGACGGACATGGAGTCCCCGGGACCCGCAGATCGGCTTTTGCTGTTAATTATCACAGCAGAAGCGGCCCACTGGTGGTGCGCATGTCCCCCCTGTAGGCGGAAGTGCAGGATCACGTATATATACATGAGCCATTGCACAGTTGCGGCCCTGTGGCAGTAAAAGTGCTATAGGGCAGTCAGCCCTTCCCGCCCGCCCGCCCTATAGCGGACTGACGTCCGGGAAGTGGTTCTGTTATCCTGACTGGGCGTCATATGACGTCCCGCATCGCGGCGATCGGTGGAGCGGTGTGTCAGCCTGACACACCGCTCCACCGATCTTGGTAAAGAGCCTCCGGCGGAGGCTCTTTACCACGTGATCAGCCGTGTCCAATCACGGCTGATCACGCTGTCAATGGGAAGAGCCGTTGATCGGCTCTTCCTCACTCGCGTCTGACAGATGCGAGTAGAGGAGAGCCGATCGGTGGCTCTCCTGGCAGGGGGGGTCTGCGCTGATTGTTTATCAGCGTAGCCCCCCCTCAGATCACCACACTGGACCACCAGGGATCGCCACTAGGACCACCAGGGAATGGGCAACATGTGGATGGCCAGGTATGTACCCCATGGCCATCCACATGTGCCCAATGTGCCCAATCTGTGCCAATCAGTGCCCACAAATGGGCACTGATTGGCACCATTATGTCCAAGATCTGCCCAGCAATGCCCCCAATGTTTTATCAGTGCCACCTGTCATTGCCCATCGGTGCCACCTGTCAGTGCCCATCTGTGCCACCTGTCAGTGCCCATCTGTGCCCATCAGTGCCCACCTATCAGTGCCCATCAGTGCCACAAATCAGTGCCACCCATAAGTACCCATCAGTGCCACCCATATGTACCAATCAATGCCGCCTATGAGTGCCCATCAGTGCCGCCTATGAGTGCCCATCAGTGCCGCCTATGAGTGCCCGTCGGTGCCACCTATGAGTGCCCATCAGTGCCGCATACCAGTGCCACCTATCAGTGCCCATCAGTGCCATCTATCAGTGCCCATCAGTGCCGCCTATCAGTGCCCATCATCAGTGCCCTTCAGTGCCACCTCATCAGTGCCACCTCATTGGTGCCACCTCATCGGTGCCCATCAGTGCCGCCGTATCAGTGCCCGTCATTGAAGGAGAAAACGTACTTATTTACAAAAAATTTTAACAGAAACAAATAAAAACTTGTTTTTTTTTTCGAAAATTTTCTGTCTTTTTTTATTTGTTGCGCAAAAAATAAAAAACGCAGAGATGATCAAATACCACCAAAAGAAAGCTCTATTTGTGGGAACAAAATGATAAAAAATTTGTTTGGGTACAGTGATGGATGACCGCGCAATTGTCATTCAAATTGCGACAGCGCTGAAAGCTGAAAATTGGCCTGGGCGGGAAGGTGTCTAAGTGCCTGGTATTGAAGTGGTTAAATAACTGCAGTGTCATTTTCTCAGAGGACCATCACTTAAGCTAGGTATACACATATCAAAAGTCAACTGGTTGAACAAATGAAATGAGAAATTATCTAGGAAGTATATACAACATCAATGCCTCCAAGACACATTTATTCTGTGTCTATTCTAACCCTGGATATTCTAACCCTGGATGCACAGAATTCCATTTTCTCTAAACACAGCTAAACTGACCGCATCTAAATCAAAGTTAGTCCACAGTGTGAATGTCACTTAGGCCCCTTTCACACTGGGGCGGTAGGGGGCGTCGGCGGTAAAACAGCGCTATTTTTAGCGCTGTTTTACCACGGTATTCGGCCGCTAGCAGTGCAGTTTTAACCCCCCGCTGGCGGCCGGAAAAGGGTTAAAACCACTCGTACTGCACGGCTATAGCCGCGGTATTGCCACGGTATAGCCACGCTGTCCCATTGATTTCAATGGGCAGGAGCGGTGAAGGAGCGGTGAATACACCGCTCCTTCACCGCTCCAAAGATGCGGCTCGCAGGACTTTTTTTTACCATCCTGCCAGCGCACAGCTTCAGTGTGAAAGCCCTCGGGCTTTCACACTGAACAAACAGCGGAGGCTGTTTAGGGGCGGTTTGCAGGCGGTATTTTTAGCGCAATAACGCCTGCAAACCGCCCCAGTGTGGCATTTAGAAATGTCCTGTTTGTGAGTTTGTGCCTCACCTGGAGCACCAAAAACCAAAAACAAAAAAGAAATGTCCTGTAAATGCAATGTTATAGTGCTAGTGTAAATTAAGCCTTTAGAGTGTGCAATACACTACACAGATATTTCTTTGAAAAAGTAACAGTGACATCATCATTGTGCTGAGAGCAGAACAGTGGGAACCTAGCAGGTCCTCACACTACAATCTACCTGCAGAAAACAACAAAGGGGCCCGGATACAAAACCAATCACCCTGAACAAGGAGACTGTGTGCAGCATTGACTGTTTTTTAATTACAAGTAGCTCCTGACCAAAAAAAAAAGTTTGACACTGGGTTAGTGCACTGAAAGAAATATACATCCCACACCAAGATTCAAGCATGAGTTCAAATGCCTCCTATATTTAAACAATATTTTCATATTCCCTCTGCATAGCAAGACCCACTCTGCATTTGCAGAGGAAAACGTCAGTTTTGGAATTTTCAACAAAGAGCAAGTACAATGTAAGCAGAATTCTTTTTAATTACACTATGTGGATGGGAACATGTAACAAATATCAAGTAGACGTTATGCAAATTTGGCTGAAAAAGTGGAAATACACTTTACCACTTGACCTCCGAAAGATTTACCCCCCATCATGACCAAGCCATTTTTTGCGATATGACACTGCATTAATTTAACTGCCAATTGCATGGTCATGCGACATTGTACCCAAATAATATTTTTGTAATTTTTTTCCCCCAAATAGAGCTTTCTTTTGGTGCGTTTTTTTTATTTTTTGCACTATAAACAAAAAAAAGACCAACAATTTGGAAAGAAAAAATATTTTTATTTTTTTTTTTTTTATGTTTTGTGTATGCACACACAAATCATGTTTTTTTTTGTTTTTGTTTTTTTAGGAATACAGTTTATCAGGTTATAATACAAAGCACAGGACAGTTACAGATCCGTACCAAGAATCAATACAGGATAAAGGTTACAGCAGTACAGAAGCAGACACTTCAATGCTACGGTGCTATGCTATTACTTATGCCGCGTACACGCGATCGGAAATTTCGCCAGCAAAAGTCTGATGTGAGCTTTTGGTCAGCAATTTCAACCGTGTGTATTCTCCATCTGACTTTTGCTGGTGGAATTTCCACCAGCAAAAGATTGAGAGCAGGTTCTCTATTTTTCCGACGGAAAAAGTTCCTATCAGAAATTCTGATCGTCTCTAGCAATTCCGACGCGCAAAATTCCTACGCATGCTCGGAAACAATTCGACACATGATCGGAAGCATTGAACTTCATTTTCTCAGCTCGTCGTAGTGTTGTACGTCACTGCGTTCTTGATGGTCGAAAGTTCAGAGAACTTTTGCGTGACCGTGTGTATGCAAGGCAAGCTTGAGCAGAATTCCGTTGGAAAAACCATCCAAGGTGAAGTGAATGAACCGGCATATGTCAAAAGTTTTTTGTACCACCTTTTGTACCAATTAAAATAGTTTGTAAAAAAAAGGAAAAACATTTAACCCACTCCAAGAACTAGAGGTCACAGAGTGAAGTGGTACTCAACGAAATGAATAAGGTGCAGGCTAAGGGAGCAATGAGATTCACCACCAAATAGCCAGGATCCAACTGTGCATAGGTGTGAGCAGAGCCATGACCGAAGAAAGAAAAACAAGACCAAACAAAAGATGGGAGATATTGAGTGCAGTACGGTAGAAGAAGTCATGAGGGAGGAAACTCGTGGCCAAGACCTCTCCAGATCATGTGTTTGTATGTGTGTTGGAAATGTGTAAATATGTGGACATGTACAAAGGGCATGTGCCTTCTATTTTGTTTTATCAAAAACCTAGATATAATTGTGTAATACACTCATCTCAGCTCAAACACATGGTCATTTACTGTGTAGTAAACAAAGGTAAATTTCTTTGACAGCATCTCTAATTATGTCACATTCATTCAATTATTTTTTTCCCATAGCTATTACTAAGTAAAACTGTAAAACATTTCATAATTATCTCAGCAACAGATCTTTGAAGGTTGAATATACACACTCCAGAGCAGAAATATGAAAGTACTTTTGCTTTAAAACTTTGGTATGTATAATTTATTGCCTGTCTGCTACATCTAAGTAAATTAATGCTTCAAGAAAAGCCTTTTCATTCATATCCACAGTAGATGTTGTGCATTTAAATTATTTACTATCTTCCAAAATTCATTAGACAACTCACACATAAAGCAGACATTCCATACACAGTTAAATAATACATCAAATGGAAAAACTTTGGAAGGCTATGTTGCTATTTTAAAACAAAATGAGAAATTTTGTGGATGCTATCGGTATTTCAAGGCAACGGCTCAAGGTTGCTAACCTGTGGTAAAACAAATTCCCCAAATTATGGTCCTCAAATTAAACTGTTAACCTTCACTTAGGCTGGATTGATCTGAATCAGTCGTACCTAATGCTGTCTACATGTTACCCATCTTTTTCTAGCAATTCTGGTGTCACTTGTAGAAGCAGTGGTGTAGTAAAATAGATATGACCCCCATTGTGGTCTATACAAAGGCTATGTAGAGAAGATGGATGGTATAGGTAAAGAGCACAATGACTAAATGTGCTCCCTGTGCTTGATCATGTTCATCTGGGTATTGTGAGTGGAGAGAGAAAACCATCAGTGGTTTGTGCGGCGCAAGCGCCCTTGCTAGTGTGGAGTGGTGGTCATGGAAGGATCCACACAGACACACTTCAAGGATCGCTAGACAAGCAGGAGGCATTACATTCACATTGTTACATTGTTACATAGTTACATAGTCGGGAAGGCTGAAAAAAGACACCAGTCAATCCAGTTCAACCTGTGTGGGTGTGGGTGTATGTGTTTTTATCAATAGTAAATTGTATATCCCTGTATGTTGCTATTGTTAAGATGCCCATCAAATATTTTTTTTAAACTATCGACACTCCCTGCTGATACCACTGCTTGTGATAGAGAATTCCACATCCTTACCGCTCTGACAGTAAAGAACCTTCTACACAGATTAAGGTTAAACCATTTCTCTTGCAATTTCAGTGAATGGCCGCGTGTCTTTTTAAACTCCCTTTCACTTGAAAAGTTTTTTCCATATGCTAGGTTCACCATTAAGGTATTTGTATATCGCACCCAAATACATTACCTTACATTTTTCAACATTACAACTCATTTGCCATGTAGTTGCCCACCCCATTATTTTATTAAGGTCTCCTTATCCTACACAGAAGTTATAAAATGTCTGTGAAACAATGCAAAAACTGGTGAAGTGGCATACCAGTCATGAAATGCATCTTTGGTGTTACCAATACATGTCTGTTCATTAATTCTGATGACTTCGACCCTTAAATGATCAGCAATCCACACTACCAGAGGCTTCTCTGCTGCGCAAACCCCTGGTGTTTTTTTTCTCTTCATCCACAAGTTCCATTCACCAACCTAACATCATTCCTGAGAACCTGGGGCTGGGCTATCTAGAGATACTGAGCATGGCTGCCCACTTCCTGATTGTAGACAGGAGTATTTCCCATATGCCTAACTGGAAGATTCCGTTTACCAAAAATTTTGGTTACTTTCACCCTTACCAAATGTAAGTGTTTATCAGCTTTGTAAAAACTTCACACTTCAAAAATACTGTGTATTTACTACACTATAAGGGCTCTCTTGTATCTCCTCTTACTTTCTTTTTTCTGGTGAACATTTTTTTCTCTAGCACAGCTTCTGGAAAGGATTACCACCCTAAAAACCATCTGGGTATTGTAGTTCTATTGTGAAGCATGGGCACTCAGTTGCCATTATAAGTGCATTTGTGGGGGCAGCAAGAGCGAAGCTAACTGGTAAACTAGCTGTGACTGCTAGCTGTGACTGTTTACAAGCCCACAAAGGTTAAGTGAGCATACTTTTCAAATCTTTTTAAAACCTCAGTTTGCAGCAGTCCAAGTTCATTGTGATCCAGTAAGCCATTTCTTACATTTGTTTGTAAAAAACCTTACCCTGATTTGAAGTTTTGAATAAATAACATTTTGGTAAAATCCCCACATATCCAGTCCTTATCTTTCACGTGTTATCAATAGTTACAATCTGATATGATTAAGATATGACAAAGCCCAGGGCCCAGATGGCAGCCTTCAAATTCAAGCATCAAGTTGGAATATTTCTGCAAACAACAGAACTGTTTGCAGAATATGAAGGATGGATTCTTTCCAAACAGAGCAAAAGGCACTACTATAGCAGGCCAATACTGAGTCAAGGGAAAAGCTGTGATGGCTTACTTATTGTTCTGCAAGAAAAGATTAAATACAAAAAAAATGGCTGAACCACATCTTACATTGACTTCCCACACTTTCCATTTATTGCTCTGTAGGGTTGTAACCATGTGTGATAGAGCAATAAAACCATGAAGGACCCTGACTCTATAATATAAAGCTCCCAAACTGTATATACAGTATATGATTTGTCTCCAAATTCATTTCAAATGCAATTTTTATCTGCATAAATGATTGTGTAATCAGTCAGAGCTGGGCCCCTGGTGCATCTGGGCTCCAATTCTCACAGTCTGCTATGGCTATTATAATGCCTGTTTTTCTGTGGTCTTGCTTATAAAAGGATATAATCTCCTTATATAAACTCATATAAAGTATAATTTCCCAGACGGCCAGTATATTTTTTGTTAAGGCATATCTAAACTCAAGAACATAAATACGGTAAATTGCAGGATACTAAGCCATAGATGTAGTGGATGCAATCATTTTCTTTCATCAGGTTTCTTTAATTTTTACTTGACAATTCTGGCAGTGTCACGATTCTTGTCCTAGGGTGACAATTCTCACACATTGTACTGTATCTATAGAGGAACAGCAATGTCACTCTAGGGCAGGAGCTCCTCCCCCTCTCCATAAAATAGGGCAGAGGTGCTTTGTAGTCCACAGAGATCGCTAGAAGCAAAGCTAAGGCTTCATGTACACAGGACATTTTTACAACCTCGCCTGAATGTCTTGACAGATAGTAACCCAAGTTTAAAACGTCTGTTTTGTTTATATGCTGCGTTTTACCGCGTTTAGAAGCGTTTACAAGCATTTAAAAAATAGCCAAAAATGAAAAACGCCTGTAAACGAAACGCATTTAGAAATATTTGGCGCTTGAAATGCCTCTAAACTCAGCTTCTGAACCCATTTTTTTGCGTTCTAAAAAAGGCCTCTAAACTCAACTGCCTAGAAACTACTGTAAATGACCCTGTGTACATGTACTGATAAGATAACATAGAGGAGAATTCAGGAGCAGTTGAAAAAAATGCCCAACTGCTCCTAAACGTCTGTTTAGCAGCAGCAGTGTACATGAGGCCTGACTGATGACAGTGCAACAAAGGCACAAAAAAGAAGATGTTATGAACTCACTGAATTTTTGACAGGATCAACATGCATTGTAGTGTAGTCCCTTGACTCATATTACATCATCAGATGTAAGTACAATCTCCTTTACCTCCTTTCCCCTAAATACCCACAGCCCCTGGGCTCCTGGAAATGCACAAGGAATATATAATACCCTTTTTCTTACCATCTGTAACAAAGAGAGGCCGCACTGGATGAGGTAGAGGAGGTTGGGGGACATAGGGTCTGCAATCAGGTGTACAGTCCTCCACTGCTAGTTCCAGAGTGGGGAAGCTTGGCAGGCGCCCACTAGCATAGCTCCCAACTGTCCGTGGTTTTGAGGGACCGTCCCTGATTGGGAAAAAAGTCCCTCTGTCCCTCTTTCCTCCTCATGTGTCCCGCATTTTGGCCTGATCTATAAAGCTGTATATAAAATGCACCTTTTATCTTTCAAAAAATGTTTCCCAGTGCTAAACCTTTCCTCCAATTTCTAAATTGCTGCATTTTTACATTTCAGACACCAGTATAAAGGAATAGTAGTGATAAAAAAGCACTTCTGGTTTTAACTAATCATTTTTATTGTACAATTCTCCTTTAAGGGGGTGTGGCAGGGGGGATGTGTCCTATGCCTACATACTTTTGCTAATAGATGTCCCTCATTCCGATCTCAAAAAGTTTGGAGGTATGCAATAGCATGCAACTTCTATGGAAGACCCAGCCACTGCAGTGAGCACTGTGCCAATTGCTACCTCTTGACTTCTCTTCAAGTGGGGAGGCCCTGTGTCCACCTGTGGTACCAGCCCGGGGACTCCTCCAGTGGCTTGCCTGTGATGCCAGCCCAGAGATTCCTCCAGCTGTTCACCTGTACCCTGGACTGCACTGTGAAAGATGCTGTTTCAGAGGCTAAATGCATGTAGCTGTTTGTATACTGTACTGTTTACTCAAGTATTGGTCGTTCGCTAGTATCTGTAGCTATGGCATTGTATAGAGATTATGCTGTACTGTCACATAGTTTCCTTATTGAATCCCAGAGACATTGATTTTATGCCTTCCAATTTATACAGCCTAATTTTTTCAGCAACATTCAGTTGCTGAAAAAAAACAAAAACTAAATAAAAGACCCCTAAAAAAAACCCTGCAAGATAATAGCATAATGTGCTCGGATGCACGGCATCCAAGCACATTATGAAATACTTACCTTAGAACGAAGCTCCCACAGCATGCCGGTCACCCTTGAGTGGGCTGACATGTTCCCTCTGCATTTCTTTTGGGTACGCAGGCTCCAGCGATGTGATTGGCTGGAGCAGCAATGATGTCACTCCCGCGCATGCGCACGATCCTCCGGAGCTTCAGAGCCCATGCACCGTGCAGTTTTAGGACATATTTATTTTACATTGTTAATTCTACACTGCACCTATTTAGTAAGGTTCATATTAAAGTTTTATCCAAATGATGGTGCAATGCTCCACACTTTAAATGATATGTGCCAAAATTAACATTAACTAACCATGAATACTGTCACTTTAAATATCCTTATGTGCAATTCTTAGCTTCAAAGAACCCAATATTGCTGCATGAGCTCGCGGGGACGGGGACGCTTTAAATTATTATTCTCTTTCTTATTTATTTTATTTATTTTTATTTAGTTACATTGTCTCTTTAAAAAAAAAAAAAATTTAATTACTTTTATTGCTGTCACAAGGAATGTAAACATCTCTTGTGACAGTAATAGGTGCTGACAGGGACTCTTTATGGAGGGATCAGGGATCTAAAAGACCCCAAATCCCTCCTTTGCACTTCAAAGTATTCAGATGGCAGGATTTCACTATTCTATGATCTCTTCTCTGAATACCCTTTAGAATACAAAAGCCCTCATATGATTAAATGGGAAAAGGATTTATTGCAGACTTATACAGGAGAACAATGGAGGAAAGCGATATTAACTTCTAAAAAAGCTTCCGCTTGCATAGAACATTGGGACAATTCCCAAAAAATACTGAACAGATGGTACCTTACACCTTATAAACTATCTAAAATGTATCCTTCTTCTTCACCCTTATGCTGGAGATGTAATGAACACATAGGAAATCTACACCACACCCTCTGGAGCTGTAAGAATTTACAAAGTTTTTGGAAAACTATATCCAAATTTATAGCAGATCTTACTGGTAATCCTATTGAACTTACTCCAGCAATGGCCCTCCTAGGAATAAATTTAGATTCCTATCTGAGTATGTTTAGAACAATAATAACCCACATACTAATTGCTGCTAGAATCTCAATCTCTACTCTATGGAAATCCTGTGAAGTTCCAAACTTAACCACTGTCATTATTAGATTAAATATACAAGCACAATATGAATTGATGTTGGCCTATAAAAATTACTAATGACTACATAAAAAAAAATGGCAAGCCTGGATAGCTCACCCTAAAGCCTCTCATTATTTACAAACCTGCAATCTTTAATTAATTAATTTTGGATATTATAAAATAACCTTCGAATTTATCCTGAAGTTCAAAAATAAGTTACCTCTGACTTATTCACTGTGACGCTGTGACTTGCTTCCGTGTTTACTCATAGGAGACTGTAACATAGCCATTCTGGCTTCTTCCAGTCTCAGCACTGAGTACTGTGTGAAACGCGTCAACGTTCCTGCATTATTCTGCTGTGGCATGTATCTTTTATGATCATCATTCAATAAAGGTTAAACATTATTTTGAGTGTGGCTGTCCAGGACTTTTTCTCACTACTTCATTATAAGCATTGCCGGCACCTGTTGCTTCCAGCATGGAGAAGATGTCTGCTCCTGATTGACCTTTCTAGAGCGGTAATATCTTTCTTTCTTCCAGTCTCACTCTAGCCGGAGGAAGTGCCAGATCTTGTATCAGGTCTCCTGGTGGGACAGGAGGCCCAGGAAGAGCGGCCGAAGGTGGCAGGAGGGAGGATGTTCCCTTCCACTCCTCCGGGATAACAGCCGGGCGGCTTTTAGCTGCATAGGCTGTTATCCCTGAAGAGCCGGCCGCCCTATCTAAAGAACAGCATCGGGATGATAAAAAAGTTTATTTATTAATATATATATATATATATATATATATATATATATATATATATATATATATATATATAGTGTTCTCAAAAGAGAAACTAATGAAGGGGCAACTAAAGCCCAAATATATGTATATATAGGGGGCACCAGCCCAATATATATTAGAAAAAAAAGTATTGTAGAAAATTAGCTTTTAAATGGTAGCCCCCATGGTTAAGATAAAACATAGATAGATAGATAGATAGATAGATAGATAGATAGATAGATAGATAGATAGATAGATAGATAGATACACCAATCATTATTATAAAGATAAAAAAATGAATTAATATAGCTACTGTATATTGTTCATAAAAGAGAAACAAACAAAGGGTCAACTAAAGCCAAAATATATGTAGAGAGCATATCACACACACACCGCTTCTTCAAGGCTTAATCCTTCATATGTGAATCACAAAACATCAATATAGTTGGATGTGTTCAGGCTAAGGGGAGACCAAGAAAGGAAAAGACACTTCACCTCACTGATATGGAGCATATAAGAGACTTGGTCACCGTATATGGTGTAGATTATAATAAAGAACACACCTGCAAAGAGGAGTGGCAAAAGCACATTGGTTCAAACTATAATAGATGAAAAACGAGCTGGGAGTGCACGTTTGGATGCAACATCAATCAGAATTGATGCACCTACAAACCCAAAACAGGAAGTTTTAGCCTGAACACATCCAACTATATAGATGTTTTGTGATTCACATATGGAGGATTAAGCCTTGAAGAAGCAGTAATGATCGCAAAACATGTTGGATGATCCAGTACAAGTCATGTGATACCATATTTGATATATGTGTGATATGCTCTCTACATATATTTGGGCTTTAGTTTCCCCTTTGTTTTTATTTTTTTAAACAATATACAGTATATATATTAATAAATAAAGATGTTTTCTTTATAATAATGATTGGTGTATATATATGTTTTATCTTAACCAGAGGACTACCATTTAAAAGCCCATTTTCTACAATACTTTTTTTTTTTTTTATATATATATATATTGTGCTGGTGCCCCCTAGGTGTAGAGTGTGTGGAATATGGATTTCATTCTCCATTAGGCCCTCACTCTAACAAACTCTTACTAGCTAAAGAAGTAGAATGCCAAAATTGGGGTGATTGTTTCCCATGACACAATACGACGTACACTGCAGAGGAATGGCGTGCATGGGTGTCGTCCACGAAGGAAGCCTCTCCTAAAGCCCATGCACAAAAAAGCCCACCTAGAATTTGCCAGGGCCCATGTTGAAAATGAACAAGACTACTGGGACTCTGTACTCTGGAGTAATGAGACCAATATAAATGTTTTTGGAACTGATGGCTTCAAAACTGTAAGGCGTCGCAAAGGTGAGAAGTACAAAGAAAAATGCATGGTGCCTACAGTGAAATATGATGGTGACAGTGTCCTTCTGTGGGGCTGCATGAATACTGCTGGTGTCGGGAAGTTGCATTTCATTGAAGGTATCATGAATTCACAGATGTACTGCCCTATATTGAAAGAGAAGATGCTACCATTACTCTGTGCCCTTGGTTCTCGTCCACATTTCCAACATGACAATGATCCAAAAAACACATCTAAGGCCACTGATGCATTTCTGAAGAAGAACAGGGTGAAAATGATTCAGTGGCCAAGTATATCTCCTGATTAGGGATGAGCCGAACACCCCCCTGTTCGGTTCGCACCAGAACATGCGAACAGGAAAAAAGTTTGTTCGAACACGCGAACACCGTTAAAGTCTATGGGACACGAACATGAATAATCAAAAGTGCTAATTTTAAAGGCTAATATGCAAGTTATTGTCATAAAAAGTGTTTGGGGACCTGGGTCCTGCCCCAGGGGACATGGATCAATGCAAAAAAAAGTTTTAAAAACGGCCGTTTTTTCAGGAGCAGTGATTTTAATAATGCTTAAAGTCAAACAATAAAAGTGTAATATCCCTTTAAATTTCGTACCTGGGGGGTGTCTATAGTATGCCTGTAAAGGGGCGCATGTTTCCTGTGTTTAGAACAGTCTGACAGCAAAATGACATTTTGAAGGAAAAAACTCATTTAAAACTATCCGCGGCTATTGCATTGCCGACAATACACATAGAAGTTCATTGATAAAAACGTCATGGGAATTCCCCAAAGGGGAACCCCGAACCAAAATTTAAAAAAAAAAATGACGTGGGAGTCCCCCTAAATTCCATACCAGGCCCTTCAGGTCTGGTATGGATATTAAGGGGAACCCCGGCCAAAATTAAAAAAAAAAAATGACGTGGGGTTCCCCCTAAATTCCATACCAGACCCTTCAGGTCTGGTATGGATTTTAAGGGGAACCCCACGCCAAAAAAAAAACAAAAAAAACAGCGTGGGGTCCCCCCAAAAATCCATACCAGACCCTTATCCGAGCACGCAACCTGGCAGGCCGCAGGAAAAGAGGGGGGGACGAGAGTGCGGCCCCCCCCCTCCTGAACTGTACCAGGCCACATGCCCTCAACATTGGGAGGGTGCTTTGGGGTAGCCCCCCAAAACACCTTGTCCCCATGTTGATGAGGACAAGGGCCTCATCCCCACAACCCTGGCCGGTGGTTGTGGGGGTCTGCGGGCGGGGGGCTTATCGGAATCTGGAAGCCCCCTTTAACAAGGGGACCCCCAGATCCCGGCCCCCCCCTGTGTGAAATGGTAAGGGGGTACAAAAGTACCCCTACCATTTCACTAAAAAACTGTCAAAAATGTTAAAAATGACAAGAGACAGTTTTTGACAATTCCTTTATTTAAATACTTCTTCTTTCTTCTATCTTCCTTCATCTTCTGGTTCTTCTGGTTCTTCTGGCTCTTCTGGTTCTTCCTCCGGTGTTCTCGTCCAGCATCTCCTCCGCGGCGTCTTCTATCTTCTTCTCCTCGGGCCGCTCCGCACCCATGGCATGGGGGGAGGCTCCCGCTCTCCTCTTCTTCTTCATCTTCTTCTCTTCTTCTCTTCTTCTCTTCTTCATTTTCTTCTCCGGGCCGCTACGCATCCATGCTGGTATGGAGGGAGGCTCCCGCTGTGTGACGGCGCTCCTCGTCTGACAGTTCTTAAATAACGGGGGGCGGGGCCACCCGGTGACCCCGCCCCCCTCTGACACACGGGACATGACGGGACTTCCCTGTGGCATTCCCCGTGACGTCACAGGGAAGTCCCGTCAAGTCACCGTGCGTCAGAGGGGGGCGGGGTCACCGGGTGGCCCCGCCCCCGTTATTTAAGAACTGTCAGACGAGGAGCGCCGTCACACAGCGGGAGCCTCCCGCCATGCTAGCATGTGTGAGGAGCGGCCCGGAGAAGAAAATGAAGAAGAGAAGAAAAGAAGAAGAGAAGAAGATGAAGAAGAAGAGAAGAGCGGGAGCCTCCCCCCATGCCATGGGTGCGGAGCGGCCCGAGGAGAAGAAGATAGAAGACGCCGCGGAGGAGATGCTGGACGAGAATGCCGGAGGAAGAACCAGAAGAGCCAGAAGAACCAGAAGAACCAGAAGATGAAGGAAGATAGAAGAAAGAAGAAGTATTTAAATAAAGGAATTGTCAAAAACTGTCTCTTGTCATTTTTAACATTTGACAGTTTTTTAGTGAAATGGTAGGGGTACTTTTGTACCCCCTTACCATTTCACACAGGGGGGGGCGGGATCTGGGGGTCCCCTTGTTAAAGGGGGCTTCCAGATTCCGATAAGCCCCCCGCCCGCAGACCCCCACAACCACCGGCCAGGGTTGTGGGGATGAGGCCCTTGTCCTCATCAACATGGGGACAAGGTGTTTTGGGGGGCTACCCCAAAGCACCCTCCCAATGTTGAGGGCATGTGGCCTGGTACGGTTCAGGAGGGGGGGGCCGCACTCTCGTCCCCCCCTCTTTTCCTGCGGCCTGCCAGGTTGCGTGCTCGGATAAGGGTCTGGTATGGATTTTTGGGGGGACCCCACGCTGTTTTTTTTTTTTTTTTGGCGCGGGGTTCCCCTTAAAATCCATACCAGACCTGAAGGGCCAGACCTGAAGGGTCTGGTATGGAATTTAGGGGGAACCCCACGTCATTTTTTTTTTTTAATTTTGGCCGGGGTTCCCCTTAATATCCATACCAGACCTGAAGGGCCTGGTATGGAATTTAGGGGGACTCCCACGTCATTTTTTTTTTTTAATTTTGGTTCGGGGTTCCCCTTTGGGGAATTCCCATGCCGTTTTTATCAATGAACTTCTATGTGTATTGTCGGCAATGCAATAGCCGCGGGTAGTTTTAAATGAGTTTTTTCCTTCAAAATGTCATTTTGCTGTCAGACTGTTCTAAACACAGGAAACATGCGCCCCTTTACAGGCATACTATAGACACAACCCAGGTACGAAATTTAAAGGGATAGTACACTTTTATTGTTTGACTTTAAGCATTATTAAAATCACTGCTCCTGAAAAAACGGCCGTTTTTAAAACTTTTTTTTTGCATTGATCCATGTCCCCTGGGGCAGGACCTGGGTCCCCAAACACTTTTTATGACAATAACTTGCATATTAGCCTTTAAAATTAGCACTTTTGATTTCTCCCATAGACTTTTAAAGGGTGTTCCGCGGCATTCGAATTTGCCGCGAACACCCCAAATTGTTCGCTGTTCGGCGAACTTGCGAACAGCCAATGTTCGAGTCGAACATGAGTTCGACTCGAACTCGAAGCTCATCTCTACTCCTGATCTGAACCCAATCGAACACCTATGGGGAATTCTGAAGAGACAAGCATCTCTCTCCATCCAGCATCCAGGATCTAAAAGAGGTAATTCTTGAAGAATGGGAAAAAAATAGATCTTGCAATATGTCGCCAACTTGTTCATTCCACGCCTAGAAGACTTGGTGCTGTCCATACAAATCATGAAGGTCATACAAAATACTAGATGGAGTGGTTTTTGTTGTGGGTGTATTCATTTTTGCATCAATTAATTTGAGTAGTAGAAAGGGGGGAAAAAACTGCGCTAAACCTCAGTGAAAATTAATAAATGTATATACAGCAGCTGACACTCAAACAAAGTTCAAAATGGCATGTGAAAAAGTATGTGCAGCTCTCAAACATGTAACCATAAGGATGGGAACATGACATACAGTGACTTATAAATAATTCACTACAAATAATATAAATGATCATACAATTGTGGTAAAACAAATAATGTAAATGTAAACCGGGAATGGAAACATAAATTGTCCTGTGGAGACACAATGAAATATAGGACCTAGTCCATATTCTGAAAAGAAAAGCAATGGAGAAAGTTCTTATAGCCCCGCTTTCGGATGGACTTGACTGGAGTGTGGTCTAAATGGACCAATTGATGTGCCATTGAACCTTTTCAGCGAAAGAGTAAACACGATAAGGTACTCTTACCAACTGTGGGTATCTAAGGCACATCAATGTATAGGTGATGAAAAGATGGTCAGGAGTGGTAAAATGTAAAATGTAGGGGGAAAGAAAAAAATGTGCTCCACAGATGCACCAGTTGAAGACCCCTTGTGTCGAAATGCGTCAGTGTACATTGATGCCACCCGCATTGCTTTTTTCCATTTTTATTATATTTGTGATCATTTTTTTACTATTCATCCTGTCAAGCTGTTGTAAGATTTTCTATGCCCAATAAACGTAATTGGTTGATTTGCACCATGTGGAGCACCTTTTTTTCTTTCCCCCTACATTTTACATTTTGCCACTCCTGACCATCTTTTCATCACCTATACGTTGATGTGCCTTGGATACTCACTTTTGCTGGTCGTTGGTCCCGTCCTGTCCTGTACCTTGGAGTTGCCTACCTTTGCGCCCAATGTGATACCATCAGGAGGTTTTCGAGCTTGTTAGACGCACTGCCGTATGGCATGTGGGTCCACCATAGTCGGTAAGAGTACCTTATCATGTTTACTTCATCTCTGAAAATGGTTCATTGGCACATCAATTGGTCAATTTAGACCACACTCCAGCCAAGTCCATCCAGAAGCGGGGCTATTAGAACTTTCTCCATTGCTTTTGTTTTCAGCATATGGACTAGGTCCTATATTTCATTGTGTCTCCACAGCACAATTTGAGTTTCCATCCCCTGTTCACATTTACATAATTAATTTTGCAGAAAAGGTATTTTATTTTTTTATTTTTTATGTTTTAGGCCAGTCTCTGAAAGTACTGAAGCTTTTGGCTCTGCATGACAGAAAAGAAACTAGCCCTTTCATAAAGCAAGGTCAGCAATGGCAGTCTTCATAATTCTCTTAGCACAGGTTTTGTAAAAACCTAATTTTTTTGCTTGAACAGTTTTGGGTTTCAGCTCCTGTGATTCTACTCAGACAAGCACTGCACATTAGGAAGCTATTTTGATTCTAAGGATAGATTGCTGGGAAATAATAAGCAAAGACAGACATCATTATGAGAAATAGGCATCTGTACTTAAAAAGGTATGTAAACAGATAGCTTCCCTTTAAACGTGCAATATCAACAATTATGAATTCCTGGAACGTCTTCCAGCCCATTTAATTAAATTAAATATTCAGGGTTGTCATAATACTGTGGATTGTGCTGAAATGATCCCACAGGGATCCCACGTATGCTGTATTAGGAAGCGCCCAAGAGCACACTTTTAAAATTTATAATTATCTTGATTATTTTTCATATGCCTTACTGACACTTCACGTCCTGTAACAGTTCATTAACATCATCTTTGCAATTAATAAAGTTTCCTCACTCCCTTCATAATTCTTAACATGTTGAGTTTTTGTAGTTAAAGCTTAAAGTATACAGTATATAAAGTTAAAACTTTTTTGTTTGGAAAGAATAAAGAATAGTAAAAACTCCTGAGAGACTTTGCAGTGTGTGATTTCCCTACACTTCCTGTCCTGGAGCCACAATAAGGAGTGAAGGCATTTTCACCAATGTGTAAGGGATCTGTACTTAAAAGAGAATTTTGAAAAAAACTTTTTTAAGAATTATACTTAGCTAGGTGGCTCCAGCATCGGTCCAATGCTGCATCTGTTCCCCGCCAGCTCTAAGAGTGAGAACCGAGCGATCAAAATCCATTGATTGCTTGGTTCCCAGTGCCCCATGAGCAGAGAGCTGGTGGATGTCAGTTAGACTGGATTCACACCTATGCATTTTTAGTGCTTTTTGCATTTTGCAGATTTGCACTACAGTCCATTTAACATGGTTTCCTATGGAACACGTTCTGTAGTGCAAATCTGCAAAATGCAAAAAGCATTAAAAATGCATAGGTGTGAATCCAGCCTTACCGGCTTTCTGGTTTGCCCCCGCTCACTGGAGTGCTGGGCTGTGGAGGGGGTGGGAGCGGCTGTCACAGTCTCCCAGCAGCTCACTGAGTGGCTGAGCTAGGTGCCGGACCAGCTCTGTGACGTCAGCCTATAGCGGGCTTCAGGAATGCTGATGAACTGCACTCCTGTGATCCACAGGAGAAGTATAGCCAAATGCGTGTTGGCTGTACTTCTCCTTTAAGCAATTTTCAAAAGAACAGATGTTCCTATTTAAAGACCCCCCCTCTCAACCTGTTCCATTGACAACTGTAAAATCTGGATTCCTTTCATTTTCTGTCCTGGAATCAGGGGTCACTAGAACAAATAGAGAGGATGAATCATCAAAGCAGAGACAAAGACAGCAGGTTCTAACTAATCTTTACTCCATTCAAAAAAAGAAAAAACGTTTTTAGATTTAGATACACTTTATTTTGAGTTCAAAACACTTTTTAGCTGCAAAAATTCATATCCTCTATTAAATTAACCTTATCTGTTGCTATAGGTGTGTGCATGGGGTGTGCTGGTTGGGCTTGGGCACACCCTAATCACCCTGTGGGCATTAGTGCAGTCAAAGGGCCAACTAGTGTTGGCTGTCTCTGAAAGAATATTGTAAAGTGCCCCCCTAATATATACAGTATACAGTGCTTTGAAAATGTATTCATACCCCTTGAAATTTTCCACATTGTGTTATGTTATAATCAAAAACTTAAATGTATTTTATTGGGATTGTATGTGATAGACCAACACAAAGTGGCACATAATAGTGAAGTGGAAGGAAAATGATATATGGTTTTCAAATTTTTTTTACAAATTAATATATAAAAAGCGTGGCGTGCATTTGTATTCAGTCCCCTTTACTCTGATACCCTTAGCTAAAATCTAGTAGGACCAATTACCTTCAGAAGTCACCCAATTAGTAAATAGAGTCCACCTGTATGTAATTTAATCTCAGTAAAAATACAGCCGTTCTGTGAAGCCTTCAGAGCTTTGTTAGAGGACCTTGGTGAACAAATAGCATCACGAGGGCCAAGGAACACACCAGACAGGTCAGGGATAAAAATGTGGAGTAGTTTAAAGCAGGGTTAGGGTATAAACAAATATCCCAAGCTTTGAACATCTCACAGAGCACTGTTCAATCCATCATCTGAAAATGGAAAGAGTATGGCACAACTTCAAACCTACCAAGACATGTCCACCTAAACTGACAGGCTGGGCAAGAAGAGCATTAATCAGAGAAGCAGCCAAGAGGCCCATGGTAACTCTAGTGGAGCTGCAGAGATCCACAGCTCAGGCAGGAGACTCTGTCCACAGGACAACTATTAGTCGTGCACTCCACAAATCTGGCCTTTATGGAAGAGTGGCAAGAAGAAAGCCATTGTTGAAAGAAAGCGATAAGAAGTCCCATTTGCAGTTTGCAAGAAGCCATGTAGAAGGACACAGCAAACATGTGGAAGAAGGTGCTCTGGTCAGATGAGACCAAAATTGAACTTTTTGGCCTAAAAGCAAAACAATATGTGCAAAGGAAAACTAACACTGCACATCAGCCTGAACACACCACCCCCACTGTGAAACATGGTGGTGGCAGCATCGTGTTGTGCTTTTCTTCAGCAGAGACAGGGAAGCTGGTCAGAGTTTATGGAAAGATATATGGAGCCAAATACAGGGCTATCTTAGAAGAAAACCTGTTTAGAGTCTACTAAAAACTTGAGACTGGGGCGGAGGTTCACGTTCCAGCAGGACAACAACATTAAACATACAGCCAGAGCTACAATGGAATGGTTTAGATCAAAGCATATTCATGTGTTAGAATGGCCCAGTCAAAGTCCAGACCTAAATCCAATTGAGAATCTGTGGCTAGGCTTGAAAATTGCTGTTCACAGATGCTCTCCAACCAATCTGACAGAGCTTGAGCTATTTTGCAAAGAAGAATGGGCAAAAATGTCACTCTCTAGATCTTCAAAGCTGGTAGAGACATCCCCAAAAAGACTTGTAGCTGTAATTACAGCGAAAGGTGGTTCTACAAAGTGTTGACTCAGGGGGGTTGAATACAAATGCACGCCACAATTTCTACACATTAATTTGTAACAAAATGTTGAAAACCATTTATCATTTTCCTTCTACTTCACAATTATGTGCCACTTTGTGTTGGTCTATCACATAAAATTCCATTAAAATACATTTACGTTTTGGTTGTACCATGATAAAATGTGGAAAATTTCAAGGGGTTTGAATACTTTTTTAAGACACTATATTTATTGTTTTGGGTTATTAATCCTTTAAATGTATTGTTGCTCTGAAGTTAGAAGTAAGAGGGATGTTTCTATAGACAAGATGGAAGTCTTGGTTTAGTGTTGTGTTAACCACAAAACTAACGCCTGGGTCAAAGTGACGTGATAGCCTGTGTATTGTTATAAAAGCTGTTATAAAAGCTGTTATAAAAGACAATAATAAGGTGATAGGACTAGAGGTATAGGGTAGAGGAGCATCCTATCAGTTTGGTGTCAGAATTTAAATACTCAGAAAATTATACAAGATGTTTAACCAGTTCCCTACCGCTGTATGGTAAAATGATGGCGGCAGGAACCCTTCCTCCCTCCGGGTGGGCATCATATGATGTCCTCAGCTTCCCGGCATTGTGGAGAGCGAGCGCTCGCCGCTTCACTGGGGACCCGATGCGCGTGCCCAGCAGCCGCGATGTCCGCTGGGCACCCGCGATTGCTCATCACAGAGCAGGGACGTGGATCTGTGTGTGTAAACACACAGATCCATGTCCTGTCAGGGGAAAGGAGAACTGATCGTATGTTCCTTGTACAGAGGAACACCGATCGGTCTCCTCCCCTCATCAGTCCCCTCCCCTCACAGTTAGAATCACTCCCTAGGACACACATTTAACCCCTACAGCGCCCCCTAGTGTTAACCCCTTCCCTGCCAGTCACATTTATACAGTAATCAGTGCATTTTTTATAGCACCGATCGCTTTATAAATGTCAATGGTCCCAAAGTAGTGTCAAAAGTGTCCGATCTGTCCGCCGCAATGTCACAGTCATGATAAAAATCACAGATCGCTGCCATTAGCAGTAAAAAAAAAATCATAAAAAAATGACAAATCTATCCCCTATTTTGTACACGCTATACCTTTTGCGCAAACCAATCAATATACGCTTATTGGGATTTTTTTTTACCAAAAATATGTAGAAGAATACATATCGGCCTAAACTGAGGAAAAAAATAGTTTTTTTTTAAAAAATGGGATATTTATTATAGCAAACAGTAATAAATATTGTGTTTTTTTCAAAATTGTCGCTGTTTTTTGTTCATAGTGCAAAAAATAAAAAACGCAGGGGTGATCAAATACCATCAAAAGAAAGCTCTATTTATGGGGAAAAAATGATCAAAAGTTAATTTGGGTACAAAGTCGCAATTCTCATTCAAAATGTGACAGCGCTGTAAGCTGAAAATTGGCCTGGGCAGGAAGGGGGTAAAAAATGCCCTGTATTGAAGTGGTTAAATAAATATATAGAGATGTAAAAAAAAGTACGGGTTAGTAGGTTTGGTAGGGACTAAGAGAAACAATAAAGAGAAAAAGTTGTTTTGCTGGAGTATTTTTTTGTTAGGAGGGGGTGTGGCCGCTAAGGTGACTAAATTGTTTAACTACTATATTGCACCTGGGTTGCCCCCCCTACTAGGATAGACACCTCCAAAGACGTTGCATTTGTTGTTTGGTGTGGCAGCCTGGGAATTGTCGTGCCCAGGTTGGCCTTAAATATTGGGGTAATGCTGAGAAAAGTGTACACGCCCATTGGAAGCATTGGTGCTCGTGGGTAAGTCGAGGAGCCCGGGCAGATAGGGGCTTAGTCAGAAATAGGGATAAAAGTAAGTTGGGAATCTCCCTTCCACACACTCAGATATCATGAGAATGGTAAGTGTTTTTATATGTACATTTGTATAATCTGCTAAGTTTTCCTTACAGGATGAAAGAATACCAAGGTAAGGGGGAGATCCCAAATTTATCTATAGCATCACATAAGGTGTTAAAAAACTAAGAAAACTTAAGAAAACTTTTATTGGTATGTTGCATGCAAAAGGCAGGGGTTTTAGCTTTGCGATCTAAACATAAAGCTCTAACTAACATACAAAAGAAGACAGCTAAAGTGACAACCAGAATTTGGAGGGAAATGATAGGGATTAAAGAAGAAGAAAATTATTTATTTATAGTACATCAGTTTTAACCAACAGTGGTGGATTCTAAGATAGGGGTGGGAACAGGTATTTATAGTCTTACTGACTGGCAAGGATCTCAGGAGAACTGGCAAACAGTTCATAAAGAGAATGAACATTCAGGAAGCATTCAGAGTAACAGTACAATAATACATAAAAGAGGGAATCCTTTGTGTGATAAATTTGTATTGCATATCAGTGCACACTTATAGCACTTATAAAATACATCAGTACTTATGGAAATGAAATAAGGAAACAATAATTAATAAAAGAGTTAGATGGTTATAGGTAGGTACCATTACCTTTTTATACATTTTAGTGATTCTAGGTAGTGTACTGATGATAGTAAAAGGATCCTGGGATAAAGAGCTCATTATGTTTGCAAATAGTAACTGTGTAATTGTTAAGTAGATGCATTAATGTGTTTTTGATAGCCGCCTCCAAGTGCCTCCAATAGCGTGATACCATAAAACCATTTATTAAATGGTTTTACGGTATCACGCTATTGGAGGCACTTTATCATTATATATATAAAAAAAAAAAAAAAAAAAAAGAGAAAGAGGGAAAGGGAAAGGGAGAGAAATGAAAAAAAGAGGGCAAAAGGAAGAAATAAAGATATAGAAAAAACCCTATTCCCCCTCCACTAGTGCATGGCCATAGTCCTTGGAACAGGTAATGAGGGACCAATTGGTCCATTTTTTGTTAAATTTCTCTTCTTTACCTTGCATAGTTGCAGGAATATTTTCCATGACATGTATATCAGCTATCTTTGTAAACAAAAGCAAGATCAAGGGAGGTGATTCCTGCTTCCATAGGGCCGAAATACAGGCCTTAGCCACATTCACAAGGTATGCCACCACTGAGTTTTTATATTTACGCTTTGAGAAATCTGAGAGGTGGAGAAGATATCTGGCTGGGTTGGATCCCAAATCAAATTTAAACTGTTTTGTAATATCCCACACTTTAGACCAAAACCTCTCCAATTTTGGGCAGGACCAGAAAATATGCAGCATGGTACCCTCTGCCTCTCTGCAGCGCCAGCAGGTGTTCGTTGCTTCGGGATAGATTTTCTGTAAGAGAGATGGGACCCTGTACCACCGTGTAAGGACCTTATAGCTCAGTTCTTGATATTTACTAGCCACTTAAGAGTAGTGAGCAAAATAGAGGATATGATCCCGCTGTCCATCGCAAAATGTGGTGTCCAGATCTCTCTACCATTTCCAAAGAAATCCAGGGACAAATACCTCGAGAGGATGTATTAGTACTTTATAGGCCTCAGATACCCCATGTGCTAAGGGAGCCTCTATCAGACATACATTTTCTAACGATGAGTAAAGACGATTTGGACACCCCCTCCGAAGTAGAAAGCTGAGAAAATGGGTAAGTTGCTGAAGCCACCATGGGTCTAATGGTGGATTAAGCATGCATTTCAGCTCTTGTCTTTAGCCTGGAGTCTACAAGGTAGTCACAAAGACAAAACTTAGCTTGCCTAAAGATTTGTTTAAAACGGCTGTCAGTCTCTCCGGGGAGGAATGCTGGATTCCCCAGTACTGGGTAGAGCCCAGTAATCTTCCCTTCTGACTTGGACAAAAAATGGCTTAGTTGGACTACTCTAAGGGTAGCCCCGATAATGGGGTGATGCCGTAAGGTTCTAAAAGATCTTGGGTGTAGCCATAGCAAACATTGTAGAGGGATCTTCGTACAGGATTGTTCAATCGATACTCACGCTTTATGTCCCTCATCTCTACATCATGCTAATACCCTGGTAAGGTGAACTGCCTGGTAATATCAAAAAGGGTCCGGGAAGGCCATGCCCCCTTGAGTTTTGCCATTGCCAGATATGAGTAAGATAATCCTGGATGCATTTTCGCCCACACAAATCTGATAAAGGCACTGCACACTGACTTCAAAAAAGAGGTCAGAACGACTATTGGCAAAGTGTGAAAGAGATAAAGTAACCTTGGCATAATATTAATTTTGAGAGTAGCGTTCCGAACCCATCCATGTATAGGAACCATTGTTCCATCTTTCCATGCCAGAGACAAGAGCACGGAGCATTGGCAAAAAAGTTGGCCGAAATTTTTTTATCTATAGAGGAAGTCAATTTCACCCCTAAGTATGTCAGCTGAGAGTATACAAGTAATGGCACAGAGAAATGCGCCATCCAAGGATAGCATACATAGAGGTATTTTACAAGAGTGAGCCAAATGGATGATATCAAGGGCTCGGGCAGTGTTATCCTTCCTCCGCCTCCTTGGTAGGTATTAGGGATGGGTCGAACACCCCCCGGTTTGGTTCGCAGCAGAACATGCGAACAGGCAAAAAATTTGTTCAAACATGCGAACACCGTTAAAGTCTGCGGGACACGAACATGAATAATCAAAAGTGCTAATTTTAAGGGTTAATATGCAAGTTAATGTCATAAAAAGTGTTTGGGGACCCGGGTCCTGCCCCAGGGGACATGTATCAATGCAAAAAAAGTTTTAAAAAATGTCAGTTTTTTCGGGAGCAGTGATTGTAATAATGCTTAAAGTGAAACAATAAAAGTGAAATATTCCATTAAATTTCGTACCTGGTGGGTGTCTATAGTATGCCTGTAAAGTGGCGCATGTTTCCCGTGTTTACAACAGTCCGAGAGCAAAATGACATTTCTAAAAGAAAAAAAAGTGATTTAAAAGTACTAGCGGTAGCGCCAGCTGCTATAATGAATTGTCGGGTCTCTGCAATATTCATAAAAGTCATTGAAAAAAACATCCTGGGATTCCCCACAGTGCATTACCAGGCCCTTTGGATCTGGTATGAATATTAAGGGGAACCCCAAACCAAATTTTTTTTTTTAAATGCGTGGGGGTCCCTCCAAATTTCATACCAGGCCCTTCAGGTCTGGTATGGATAGTAAGGGGAACCCCGCGCCAAAATCTAAAAAAATATAGCGTGGGGGTCCCCCTCAAAATCCATACCAGACCTGATTTTAAGGGAAACCCCGCACCAAAATGAAAAAAAATGGCATGGGGGTCCCCCTAAAAATTCATACCAGACCCTTATCCAAGCACGCAACCTGGCAGGCTGCAAGAAAAGAGGGGGGGACGAGAGCGCCTCCCCTCCCGGAACCGTACCAGGCCACATGCCCTCAACATGGGGAGGATGTCCCCATGTTGATGGGGACAAGGGCCTCATCCCCACAACCTTTGCCCGGTGGTTGTGGGGGTATGCGGGCGGGGAGCTTATCAGAATCTGGAAGCCCCCTTTAACAATGTTAAAAAAGACAAGAGACGGTTTTTGACAATTCCTTTAGTAATGTCTTCTTCTTTTCCCGCTTCTTCTTCTATCTTCTTCCTCTGCTTCTTCCTCTTTTTCCTCCGATCCTCTGCTTCTTCCTGCGGTCTTCTCGTCTGCATCTTCCTCCAGCTTCTCCGGGTGGCCTCGCCCTTAGTTATATAAGAACTGTCAGAAGAACAGAAGCGTCACACAGCGGGAACCTCCCATGGATGCGGATCTTCCGAAGAAGAAGCCGGAGGAAGATGCAGATGAGAAGACCGAAGGAAGAAGCAGAGGATCGGAGGAAGAAGCGAGGGAAGAACAAGATGGAGAAAGAAAACCGAATGAAGACCAGAAGAGGATGGAAGAAGAATTAGGGAAAGAAGAAGACATTAATAAAGGAATTGTCAAAAACCGTCTCTTGTCTTTTTTAACATTTTTGACACTTTTTTTGTGAAATGGTAGGGGTACATTTGTACCCCTTTACCATTTCACACGGGGGGCCGGGATCTGGTCTCCTTGTTAAAGGGGGTTTCCAAATTCCTATAAGCCCCCAGCCCGTGTACCCCAACAACCACCGGGCAAGGGTTGTGGAGATGAGGCCCTTCTCCCCATCAACATGGGGACAAGGTGCTTTGGGGGCTACCCCAAAGCACCCTCCCGATGTTGTGGGCATGTGGCCTGGTACGGTTCAGGAGGAAGGGCACTTTCTCGTCCCCCCTCTTTTCCTGTGGCCTGCCAGGTTGCATGCTCGGATAAGGGTCTGGTATGGATTTTTGAGGGGACCCCACATCATTTTTTTTTTAATTTTGGCGTGGGGTTCCCCTTAATATCCACACCAGACCTGAAAGGTCTGGTATGGATTTTGAGGGGGACCCCCACGCCATTTTTTTTTAAAATTTTGGTACGGGGTTCCTCTGTGGGGGAATCCCATGCCATTTTTATCAATGAACTTTTATGTGTATTGCTGGACCGACAATTCATTATAGCCGCTAGTAGTTTTAAATTACTTTTTTTCCTTTAGAAATGTCTTTTGCTGTCAGACTGTTCTAAACATGGGAAACATGCGCCACTTTACAGGCATACTATAGACACCCCCCAGGTATGAAATTTAAAGGCAAATATTACATATTGTTTCACTTTAAGTATTATTAAAATCACTGCTCCCAAAAAAAGGCTGTTTTTAAAACTTTTTTTTGCATTGATACATGCCCCCTTTTTATGACAATAACTTGCATATTAACCTTTAAAATTAGCACTTTTGATTTCTCCCACAGACTTTTAAAGGGTGTTCCGCGGCTTTTAAATTTGCCGCGAACACCCCAAATTTTTCGCTATTCGGCGAACGGGCCAATGTTTGAGTCGAATGAACAGCCAATGTTCGAGTCAAACTCATGTTTGACCCGAACATAAAGCCCATCCCTAGTAGGCATAAACCCAGCTTGATCAGGGTGGATGACATGCTGAAGGTGAGATTGGAGTCTGGACACCAAAATCCATGTAAGAATCTTCAGGTCCACATTTAGCAGGGCGATAGGTTGATAATTCATGTACTGGGCATGATCCTTACCCTCCTTGGGGATCACTGTGATATATGCCCTCAACGTGTCCTTCGGTAACGGCTGGTCTGCCAAAATAGAATTAAACGCTTGTATGAATCTTGGAGCTAGAATTAAAGCGAATGCCTTATAGTAGGCTACCATATATCCATCTGGGCCAGGCGCCTTGTGAGGCTTAAGTAACTTGATAGCCATCAAGTATTCCTCGATTGAGATGGAAGAATTCATTATTTAGTATGCATCCTCGGGTACCGTTGGAAGTCCCGAAGAGGAAAGATATTCCTGAATCAGCTTTTGCTTTTCCACTAGCTGGTCAGTTGATAAAGGGGCCGATAGAGGGAAGAATAATACTCTCAAAAAACTTTAGCCATATCACAGGACAAATAACAGCGTTTCCCTCTACTGGAGTCAATATAAGGAATATAGCTTCTTCGAGAGGTTTCCCTGAGCGAATGAGCCAGCAGTTTACCTGATTTATTCCCATGTTCGTAGTAACCGTTCCTGACCCTATGCAACTGTGTCTTAGTGTCATGCAGAAGTAAGGAGGCCAATTTTTCTAGCCGAGCCCTAAAGTCTGCTGCTACTGTATGGGAGAGAGATTTTTTTATGCATGGAATCTAAGTTTGCTACCACGTTTAACTGGGTTTGGAGTGTAGCTTGCCTATTTTTCCACAGTTCTGTCTCCTTTTGGATCAGCAGACCTCGCATGACACATTTATGAGTTTCCCATAGTGTCAACGGAGATATAATAATGTTTTAATAAGAGGAAGTTAATTTGCTGCAGCTAGTCTAAAACCACAAGGGAGACAGTGAGAAATTTTGAGATATACAGTATCTCACATAAGTGAGTACACCCCTCACATTTTTATAAATATTTTATATCTTTTAATGTGACAACACTGAAGAAATTACACTTTGCTACAATGTAAAGTAGTGAGTGTACAGCTTGTATAATAGTGTAAATTTGCTGTCCCCTCAAGATAGCTGAACACAGCCATTATTGTCTCACTTTTGTTGCCAGCGGTTTAGACATTAATGGCTGTGTATTGAGTTATTTTGAGGGGACAGCAAATTTACCTGATTATACAAGCTGTACACTCACTACTTTACATTGTAGCAAAATGTAATTTCTTCAGTGTTGTCACATGAGAAGATATAATAAAATATTTACAAAAATGTGAGGGATGTAGTCACTTTTGTGAGATACTGTATATACAAGAGGTGTGAATAGCTGAAAAGGGGAACATTAAGAAGAATGTTCTACTGTACTGAAAAAATACAGTTTCAACTTATAGGTGGGGTATGTTGACTATTTCAGTTAACTCCTTCAGATCCGCGCTATAGCCGAATGATGGCTACAGCGTGGATCTGCTTTGCTGGGAGGCCATCAATAGACGGCCTCCCCTTTGCACTCTCCCCGCGCGGCCCCTGCAGGGCACGCTTGGCGCATGCTATGATCACCGAGTCAATGAGACTCGGGTGATCACAGATTGGAATGAGGGGCCGATCCCAGCTCCTTATCACGTTATCAGCTGTCAGCCAATGACAGCTGAACATGTGATGTAAACAGAAGATCGGTAATAGTTTTTTTTTCTCCTCACACTGACAGCGTGAGGAGAAAAAAAAGCTGTTCACTGGCTTCAGTGCAAGGGACATCGGTCCCAAAGAGGCGAAGCTGCCTCATCTGTGCCCACCAATACTGCCTTCCAGTGCCACCTGCCAGGGCCCACAGTGCCACCTGCCAGAGCCCACACAGTGCCACGAATGAGTGCATAAGTGCCAGCAATCAGTGCCCCCTATCAATGCCCACGAGCGCCACCTATCAATGCCCACCAGTGGTGCCAATAAGTGCCTCATCAGTGCCACCTAGCAGGGCTGCCTATCAATGTCACCTACCAGTGCCAATCAGTGCCTATCACTGCCACCCATCAGTGCCCATCAGTGCCACCTATCAGTGCTCTTCAGTGCCACCCATCAGTGCCACCCATCAGTGCCACCCATCAGTGCCCACCAATGCCACCTATCAGTGCCCACCAGTCCCACCTCATCAGTGCCCACCAGTGCCGCCTATTAGTGCCCATCAGTGCCCATCAATGCAGCCTATCGATGCCCATCAGTGCAGCCTATCAGTGCAGCCTCATCAGCGTACATCAATGAAAGAGAAAAATTACCTAGTTGCAAAATTTATTAACAAAACATAAAATGATTTTGTATTTTTTTTTTAATTTCAGCCTTTTTTAATTTTTAAAACAAAAATAAAAAACTGAGAAGTGATCAAATACCACCAAAAGAAAACTCTATTTGTGGGAAAAAAATGGTACAAATTTCATTTGGGTACAGTGTTGTATGACCACGCAATTGTCGTTCAAAAAGTGACAGCGCTAAAATCTGAAAATTGGTCTGGGCAGGAGGGGGGTTTAGGTGCCCAGTAAGCAAGTGGTTAAAGTCTGACTTTAAGTATTTTTTTTTTATTGCGGAATTGCGTATTCTCACATTGTTGCAGGTTTGGAGGGCATTGTATACTTTAGATTGATTTAATTGCCCTGAATTAACTACAATCTGTACAATAAATGGCATTATAGTTTTATTTTTTATTTAAAGGAACCTAAGGTGGTGCATATATATATATATATATATATATATATATATATATATATATATATATATATATATATATACAAGAAAATGAGTTGTTGTGCAAGGTTAATTATGGAAATAATTGATTATATGTTTGAAAAGTATTGTGACAATAAGCCCATTTGTTAAAATTCAAATTTAAAAAATAGGAACTTGGCATTGCACAAAGACATTGCCTGTTACAAAACAGAGGGAATGGTTTATTTGTGCAAATGTTTTTTAAATTGTGTTTAAGCTGTTTTACATATGAGTGCCAAAATCTGGATATACCCCTGTTACATGGTGTCCCACTATTAGAGGCATGAAGTGTTTCATTTTTTGTTGCTAACCTATACTATTGTAATGTTGATAGAGTTAATACAATTGATGCAATATTGGTGATGTAAAAAAACGGGAGGTTTGTTATATAAATATAGAGGAAAATATGGAAGAATGCATTCTAAATGGAGAATGAATGGAATGACCAATGAATGTGGAATGAGTAAGCGTTTTATTGTGTCAAGGGATACAAGAATCAAGACAGAATAAAAATACAATAATGTTGGGTTATGTATAATGAATGCACAAGATTTACGATTTAATCGTTGAAATACCTAAGGCAAGGTTATTTTGTGTATGTCTTAAAATGTGTACAAGGTTAAGAGGTGTTTCTATTCCTGCCTAAGAGTAGGAGAAAGGGAAAGGGTGGAATTATAAATGTTTAAGAGTTTGAGAAATTAACTACTTGCCACCTGCTCTATAGCCAAAAGACGGCTACAGTGCGGGCATCCTCCCAAGCAAGCGCTGTCTGCGCGTCCCTGCGAGTCGTGCACGGCATGCTCTGTGATCACCGAGTCTATAAAACTCGGCTGATCACAGATCCGAGTAAGGGGTCGATCAGCCAATGACGGCTGATCACGTGATGTAAACAGAAGCTCGGTAATTGGTACTTTTTTTTTCCTCACGCTGTCAGCGTGAGGGAAAAAAAAGTCGATCACCAGCTTCTGTCAGAGGGACATCGTTCCCTCACACAGAAAGCAGCGGCTGCATTTTCTGTGCCCACCAGTGTCCGCTGCCATTGCCCACTGTGCCACCTACCAGTGCCACCTATCAGTACCCACCAGTGCCACCTACCAGTGCCCACAGGACAACCCATCAATGCCCACCAGTGCTGCCAATCAATGCCCATCAGTGTCTCATAATCAGTGCCACAGATCAGTGCTGCCTATCAGTGTCACCTACCAGTGCCTACCAGTGCCCATCAGTACCACCCATCAGTGATCACCAGTGCCCATAAGTGCCACCTATCAGTGCCGCTTATCAGTGCCACCTATGAGTGCCGCTTATCAGTGCCACCTATCATTGCCCATCAGTGCCACCCATCAGTGCCAACCATCAGTACCAACCATCAGTGCCACCCATCAGTGCCACCTCTCAGTGCCACCTATCAGTGTCGCCTCATCAGTGCTTATCAGTGCCACCTATCAGTGCCCATTAGTGCCACCTTATCAGTGCCTATTAGTGCCCATCAGTGCCGCCTATCAGTGGCCATCAGTGCCGCCTATCAGTGGCCATCAGCGCAGCCTATCGGTGGGCATCAATGCAGCCTCATCAGCGCACATCAGTGAAGGAGAAAAATTACCTGTTTTCAAAATTTTATAACAAACTATTAAACAGTTTTTTTTTTTATTTTTTTTTAATTCCTGTCCTTTTTTTGTTGTATTTAGCAAAAAATAAAAAACTCAGCAGCGATTAAATACCACCAAAAGAAAGCTCTATCTGTGTGAAAAAAAATGATCAAAATTGAATTACACTGTACACTGTAGCATGACCGCACAATTGTCATTCAAAATGTGAGTCTTGGGTAACATCAGTTCAAACGCTACCGCGTTAATCTTCCTTTTGACAGGAAAGGAGCCCAAAAATTTTGGACCAAGTTTCTTTGAAGGGCAGTTTAATCTTAAATTTGCTGTAGACAGCCAGACTTTGTCCCCCGGTTCCAGTTTCAGATTGCCTCTTCTTTTTCTGTCGAAGAATTTTTTGTCACTTGTCTGGGTCTTAGAGCTTGTATCCTGCAATAATTGATTATTAGTATTGAGGAAGTATAATCGGTCTTGTACAGCGGGTACAGGAGATTCAACAGATAATTCCGGCAAAAAAGAGGGGTGATACCCATAATTAGCAAAAAAGGGTAATTGCTTGGGTTCTGAGTGGATGGAATTGTTATATGAGAATTCTGCAAGTGGGAGGAGAGATAACCAATCATCCTGAGCATATGAGGAAAAACACCGTAAGTACTGTTCGAGGGTTTGGTTGGTTCTTTCAGTCTGTCCATTAGTTTGTGGGTGGTATGCTGAGGAGAGGCGGGGTTAAATCTTTAGTGCTTCACATAAGGCCCTCCAAAATCTAGAGGTGAATTGTACCCCTCGGTCGGAGGTAATGCTATCAGGAATGCCATGTAACTTAACAATTTCCTTGATGAAGGCTGAGGCAGTCTCGTGGCAGAAGGAGTTCCTTGTTAGGGTATGAAATGAGCAATCTTGGTCAGACGATCTACCACAACAAAAATGGTAGTGAAGTCCTCAGATGGGGGGAGCTCTACGATGAAATCCATGGAGATCATGCTCCATGGTTTCATAGGTACGGGGAGAGGCTCCAAGAGTCCCCAAGTTCTGGTTCTGTCTGTTTTATTCTGAAGGCATGTGATACAAGATTTAACATATTTCTTGCAGTCCTGCATTAAATCTGGCCACCAGAAGGTACGGGAGATCAAATTGGCAGTTTTGAAGATTCCGAAATGCCCGGCTAGGGGATGATCATGGCAGCATCTCAGAATGGCAACTCTGACTTGTTCAGGGACAAAGATCTGCTCTTTATGAAAGTAAAGGCCATTCCTTAGTTGAAGAGCCAAGTCCCGGGAAGGTGGTTGGTTTGCTACATCTGCTCTTATTTGTGACATCAGGTCTGCTTGAAGGAGTAAAAAATTCTTGGCCGAGAGAATTGTATCAGATTCCATGGATTTTACAGGGTCATTGAACATGCGGGACAAGGCATCCGGCTTGCCATTCTTTGAGCCAGGGCGATAAGTGATGTGAAACATAAAACGAGAAAAGAACAGTGCCCACCTGGCTTGTCGGGGTCCGTCTGGCCGTCCTCAAATACTCTAAGTTTTTGTGATCTGTGAAGATGAGGATTGGATGAGAAGCTCCCTCCAAGAGGTAACGCCGCTCTTCAAGCGCAGCTTTGATAGCCAACAACTCTCGGTCTCCCACATCATAATTCCTCTCGGAAGGATTCAACTTCTTGAAAAAGAAGGCTACAGGATGGAGTAAAGATTTAGGACCCTGACATTGGGACAATATAGCCCCGACTGCATTTTCAGAAGCATCTACCTCCAGTACATAGGCCAAGGATGGATCAGGATGCTTCAAGATGGGGGCTGAGGTAAATAAAGCTTTTAATTGTTCAAAGGCTTCTTGGGCTTCTGGTGTCCAGCAGAAGGGAATGTGCTGTTTGGTTAATTGTGTGATAGAAGTGATAATACCAGATAAGTTCTTGATAAACTTCCTATAAAAAAAAGCAAATCCCACAAACCTCTGAACAGCTTTTCTGTCTGTAGGGGCAGGCCATTTCAGAACGGATGTGACTTTCTGTGGGTCCATGGAGATACCATTGGCCGAGATAACAATCCCAGAAAATGTATGGTTTGTTTTTGAAAGTCACACTTTTCAGCTTCTGCATAAAGACGGTGTTCCCAGAGCCAGCCCAGTACCTTCTTTACATGAATTTGGTGTGATTCGATAGATTCAGAGAATATAAGAATATCGTCTAAATAAACAATGACAAACAAGTCAAGAAAGTCCCGAAAAACATAATTTACTAGGTGCTGGAATGTGGCTGGGGCATTGCAGAGCCCGAATGGCATGACCAAATATTCGAAATGGCCAAAGCGTGATCAGAAGGCCGTCTTCCATTCATCTCCTTCTCTGATTCTGATTCTGAGGTTATATGCACCTCTTAAGTCTAGTTTGGAGAATATTCATGCCCCCTGCAGTCTCTGAAAGAGTTCAGGAATCAGAGGAAGGGGATACCGGTTCTTGACTGTGACTTTGTTAAGGTCCCAATAGTCTACACAAGGCCTTAAGGAATGATCCTTTTTTTCTACAAAGAAAATACCGGCACCTTCTGGTGACGTGGATGGCCGGATAAACTTTTTTTCAAGATTTTCATCGATATAGGCCCGCAGGGTTTCTAGTTCTGGCTCAGAGAGAGGGTAGATACGACCAAACGGGATCTCGGCCTCTGGTAAGAGTTCAATAGGGCAATCATATGTCCTGTGAGGAAGAAGAGTGTCTGCACCCTTCTTGTTAAACACGTCTAAATGGGGGGCGTGGTCAAGATGGCGACCAGATAGGACGTCTGGGATAGAGCTCCGCACCCTGCAGGCCTCCAAATCCAGTAGTTGTGGACTATTAACAGTTTTTACTGCCCCGTGGGGTAGTGGCTGAGACCGGACACAGAGGCGAGGAAAGCTGGAGCCGGATGATGGTGGCAATTCGGCTCCCGGGTGACACTACCGGACAAGGAATCTGAGGGAGCTCAGCCGTCCCTTACTGCATCCATAGGAATCCTACCTTAAACCCGAGAGATTCCTCTAAAAACTGACCTGGGGTGGCGGTACTCTGTTACCGGCGGCGGAGTGGAGGAGAATCGTAGGTGGGGACCGCCAGATGAAGCAGCTGTAAGCTCTCGGCCGGCTCGGGACGTTCCGCCATCTTGCGGCCTGTGCGGCCTCGCGATCCCCGGCCTCGGGTGCCGTGAACGGCCGTGGAGTGGCCGCATCGATCCATCCGTTGTGTCTGGCGCCGCTGGGAGGCAGGGGGAGGCCCGGAGCGGAGGAGAAGAGACATACAGGCCGCCCCACCAATCTAGAAGGGATCCGCCAGTCTGAGGCCTACTAGGCACTCGCGATCCCCAGCCTCAGGTGCCGCGATCGGCGGAAGAGGGGCTGCTACACGCCCAGCGGAGGTGCCCTCCGGAGGGGAGAGGTGGAGGGACTAAAGACAAGACCCCCTGGAAGGTGAGAGAGACGGGGATATACGGAGGGCGGAGGATATATACTGTTAACTGGCTGCTGGGGGACCCTTACCTGCCACATAATACCTGGCAGACTGAAAACTGGGCATGCGAAGAAGAACCTGTGGCGCCCAGAAACAGAAACAAAAGGCCCCTAATACATCGCCACCGGCACAGGGCCCACGGGGAGTAGTGTGCTCAAACATGGCTTCGCAAACAGAACACACAGACACTCAGGCTGAGTCCTCCCAGATGGGAGAAGATCAGTTTCAAGCATTAATGCAGGCTATCACGGGTTGTCAAACTACCCTAACTACCAAAATAGAGCAAATACAGTCAGAAATGGGCCTAATAAGAAGGGATATGGACAAATACAGAGACAGGCTGACGGAGGCTGAAAGGAGGGTAGGGGAGAATGAAGATGAAATCCGAGATCACGGCGCCTCCATTCGTATACTGCAAGTTAAAATGAAAACGCTGGAATCGCGTGCGGAAGATCAGGAAAACAGAAACCGCAGGAATAATCTGCGCTTGGTGGGACTTCCGGAAGGGACGGAGGGAAGAGACCCGGAGGCTTACACGGAGCAGTTGCTGCGCAATCTTCTCCCGCAGGCGCCATTCTCTGCACACTTTGCGGTGGAGCGAGCCCATAGAATGCCGTCAACTCGGGGCCCACCGGGAACACCTCCACGCACCTTCATATTTCGTCTATTGAACTTTAGAGATAGAGATCTGATCTTAAGGGAGGCACGGAAAGTGGGAGAGCTGCGCACTGAAAACGCGAAGATAATGCTATTTCCTGACTACTCCGTGGAAACACAGAGGCAACGCAGGACGTTCGACCAGGTCAAGGCCCAAATGCGCGTTAAGGGACTAAAATACAGCATGTTATTCCCTGCTCGACTTAGGGTAGTGGATGGCGAAACTACTAAATTCTTCACCTCCCCAGAGGAAGCAGCCAGATGGCTTGAATCCCTGCCACGCAATCACTGATACGGCATATGGAGTACGCCGGGCCTAACCCTCCATCTACCTGGTGATGACCGGTGATAAGACTAACAGTTTGCTATCTCTAATAATTCCCACCTCTATTGGTAAATGACACATTGTCCGGGCACTATGGCATACATGAATCCTGAGGGGCCTGACTATCTGGAGGGAGTATTGCCGAACAGCTAACCAGGCAATAGGGGATGGATACTTGCTTTGCTGAACAGTCCTGTGTCGAGGGAATGGGGGGGATCGATGGGGGTGCGTTAAATATGGACTGCTGGAATGTACTCCCCCCCCCTTTCTCCCCCCCCTCTTTTTTTTTTTTTTTTTGTCCTGGGGCTCCTCTCTCCCCCCTAAAGGGACTACTCGAATGTTTGCAATCCTGACAGACGGTATGGTCTCATGGAACTTTGTCGCTGTATTTACCGACTCCAGGGCTGTTGGGAGGAGGAGAGAAAAGGGGAGAATGCGCGACATAGTGCCCCACATAACCAATATTCATCCTGTTATTGGAGATGGGTGGTGGAGGGAAGGGTTAATGGTGGAATGCTGTTAAGTGGTCTGACTCTTCAAGAGGATGCTAAGTGACTGCTTCTATTGTTTAACCAACCTTTTTTTTTTCTCTTTTTTTTATAGGTTTATAGAAACTACCATAGTTTGTAACTAAGATTGTACCCTTAGAAATATCTAAGTGCTAATGGCTGCTCTAGCGCAGACAGGTTGCTCATGTCCACATGGAAGGGAGGGGGCCCTGGATATGGGGGATACTTCTCCTTTTTGTTTTGGTTTCCTTCCCCGGGTTTTTCCTTCCTTTTTTCTATAAGGAATCTTTATTTTACCCTCCCCTTCTCGTTATTTATTATCAGCATAGGCCTGCAGATGCAGTGAGTAATGCGGTCTCTGATCTCACGCTAAGATACTTAAGTTCTAGGTGTGCCAACTGCTACACACCGCCCCCTAGGAGGTTCCTCCTGTTTAAATTTTTTTTTTTGTTTTTTTTTTGTTTTTTAATTTTTGCTTGTTATGGGTACTCAAACACCCCGAGGTTTAATTAATGGGGTGTGGGGAGGGATGGGAGGGACGTTTTGTTTAGGTTGTTTAAAGTTAATTTTTGTTCTTTGTTTTTCGCTTCATAATTTAAGGGAAGTCTCCCATAGATGGCCTAACAATAGCAAAGGCATAAGATATACACTTCAGGCGGCCAGACTGGTCTTTGCCCTTGGGTGGAGGAGGGGTCCCTTGGAGGGAGGGGGGAGGGATGGGAAGGAGTTATCTATATATTCTAACAATACATGGTTTTCCGAAAGAAATATATACCACATTGAGATATGGCTCAGCTGAAAATATTGTCATGGAATGTAAGGGGTCTTAACCACAAAATTAAACGCTCACTAGTTTTTGAATATCTTAAGAAATATACGCCCAGTATTTGTATCCTTCAAGAGACACATTTGATGGGGGGCAGAGTGCTGGGGTTAAAGAAACCATGGGTGGGACACCATTATCATGCCACATACACTAATTACGCCAGGGGGGTTAGTATATTGATCCACAAATCACTCAATTTTGAACCCCTTGATATTCTCACAGACCCAGAAGGTAGATATATAATAATCCACGCTAATATAGAAGCATTGGCAATGATCATAGTGGGGGTATACTTGCCTCCACCGGCTAACATTTCCCTACTGCAGAAGATCACTACTATAATTGCGCAATTCCCCACAGATAATGTAATCCTCACGGGGGATTTTAATATCACACCTAACCCGTCAATAGATAAAATGTCCCTGGACCCAGCTACAGACTCTGCGCTAACTAGATGGGCGCAAGTGCTGGGATTAGAGGATGTGTGGCGTTGGAAACATCCAACAGAACGAGTTTATACATGTCACTCTTCCTCCTATAATTCACTGTCACGTATTGACCTCCTTTACGCAAGCTCACCCATGCTTCCCAAAGTTATAAATATTGATACATTGCCGAGGGGAATTTCTGACCATTCCCTGCTATTATGCATACTGCAAACCTCCACTCCACAGGCGGACAGAATCTGGCGACTCTCCCGATTCTGGATTGAACATCCTACCATAGAAATTGAAATAGTAAAAGAGATAAAACAATTTTGGTTGACTATACAAAAGCAGAGAGCATGAGGTAGAGGGAGGTCGCAGGTGGCTGCCACTGTCGGCCAAAATCTCAATACCCCATGCAACAAAGACAATAACCCCTAAAGGGGGGGGGGGAAAGGAGGGGACTATTCCGGTACCAGGTATAATCAAAATTTATAATAAAAGGTGAAAGCGAAGGAAGCAATAATACAATATAAAAATTCCATTTTAATAGAAAACATGATTAAAAAACTGTAACAATGTCACATACAGTTGCAATTTGAAAACGGAAGCAATAAATACAACCAGTTAGATTACAACTCGTAGTGAGATAGACACAAATAGAGCTTGAATTCTCGACCGGTTTCGCGGTTTTACCGCTTCCTCAGGAGAGCAATATCTGTGGTACAACATACAGTAATTGTGATAAATACAATCATACAGAGGTTATACAAAAGCATAAACATAAAAAAGCAGCAAAAACATTAGACGATACATTGCAAAATTATGTACAATATGGATAGAAGAAGGATGAGCTCACCCGTTCTATGGTTGCCTGTAGGTATGCATGGCCCCAAGTGATTCCCCCTGCGGCGAACACAGGGGATGACTAAACAGACCCTGAGTAGATAAATTTAGTATAATGAGAAAAGGTAAATCAGAAGGGCTGAGGAATCAATCAAAAGAAGAAGTAGGATGGGGGGTGCCAGTGGTGTGTCTCTAAAATGACACACCACTGGCACCCCCCATCCTACTTCTTCTTTTGATTGATTCCTCAGCCCTTCTGATTTACCTTTTCTCATTATACTAAATTTATCTACTCAGGGTCTGTTTAGTCATCCCCTGTGTTCGCCGCAGGGGGAATCACTTGGGGCCATGCATACCTACAGGCAACCATAGAACGGGTGAGCTCATCCTTCTTCTATCCATATTGTACATAATTTTGCAATGTATCGTCTAATGTTTTTGCTGCTTTTTTATGTTTATGCTTTTGTATAACCTCTGTATGATTGTATTTATCACAATTACTGTATGTTGTACCACAGATATTGCTCTCCTGAGGAAGCGGTAAAACCGCGAAACCGGTCGAGAATTCAAGCTCTATTTGTGTCTATCTCACTACGAGTTGTAATCTAACTGGTTGTATTTATTGCTTCCGTTTTCAAATTGCAACTGTATGTGACATTGTTACAATTTTTTAATCATGTTTTCTATTAAAATGGAATTTTTATATTGTATTATTGCTTCCTTCGCTTTCACCTTTTATTATAAATTTTGATTATACCTGGTACCGGAATAGTCCCCTCCTTCCCCCCCCCCTCTTTAGGGGTTATTGTCTTTGTTGCATGGGGTATTGAGATTTTGGCCGACAGTGGCAGCCACCTGCGACCTCCCTCTACCTCATGCTCTCTGCTTTTGTATAAGATATTTGGGATGATGGTACATGTACTTGTTTATATCTTTTTGATCTAAAACGCTCCCCCTTCCCATAGTATACATAGGGTGGATAATACACCCACACTTTTGTGCCCCGGGGTGAACAGCAACACCCCTCGACACACTTCCCAGTAGCGTATATTTAGTTACTCAATTTCGTTTAACCTTTACTTTCTGTGATTTCTAGCTTTGACATCCAGTCATCACAACATACTCTGGGGGTCGCCGTTGGTGGACAGGTACATTATGGATATTCTAGGCACTGATTGGTCAGGCTTTATGTCCAACATCAAAACTGCTTGTTTGAATGAACATAAAATTGATGATGATATTTCAACATTCTTTACACGAATGTCCAAACTCCTTAAACGTAAGTCACACTTACACTGGCATATTGAATACTTTAAACTATATATGAGCGAAAAGGTCTGCCCCTTGGGTCTAAGGGGTGAGATATTCCCCACCCTTAAAGATCCCTCAGTGGATTTCAAAAAAACCTGGGAAGATATTCTAACTAAAAACAGTCTTGAATTAATTGGACTACTTATTTCCCAATATACCCTTGACATGACCGTACTTGATGGCGACATCGAACGACTCAATGTCGAATATTCTCATCTGTCTGATAATACGATTTTCAAAACCAAGTGGAAAGAACTTAGAGAACGCTTGGAAATTATGAATAAGGACATTATTATTAAAAAACAGATCAAATTTGGGAAGGACAAAGCTGCTTTCACTGAGGGCCTGGCCTATCACTGGCCAGGGAGAGGCCGGGGTAGACGAGGCCCTCCCCGTATTAACAATAACAACTTTACCACTGACATCGAATCAGACTCCTCTTTATCTTCCACCGTATCTTCCCTAAGCACTACCCAACCTAACACTTCATCCGCACTCAACTCATCACGTAAGAGACTTCGTTTTGGGGGCAACACCCCACCAACGAACCCTAAAAAAGATAAAAAAGGCCCAAAAGGCCCGAGATCCACTCAAACACCTGCCACACAAACCCCACATGACACCAATACCCCTGCAGAAGGGGCCACTGGCCACTCTACACTGCATGGCACTATTCCCAAAATTCTTAACTCCACCCTTTTGACAAACAAATACACGAAAATCAATGAGGACGCGATTTTTTTAGATCTGAAAAAACAACAGAGCAACCTAGATGCTTACGTCCTGAAACCCTCACTGTCTCAACAAAACCCTCCTCCCCAGACCACACCGACCGTAATGTTATAAATCTTACCCCCTATACTTTTAGCAGTGAGGAAATCTCGGTGTTACAGCTAGGTCTGGGCTTTTGCCCTCTTGATGCACTTAAGGTCACTGAAACAATTAAAGATTTATATCTTTTTGCACGCAACTTAACATTTAGATTCATATATGATAAGGATCGTGTCAATCTGGGACTGGAGCGTGAGCTCGCGGAGCGCACCAAAGGCTTCTCCATGGATGAGTTCAGGGCGCTTCGCGACCTGATGCTCCTCTACGATGAAGGTGACACCGGGGACCCTGGGCCCTCACAAGACTCGGGGGCCCCCGATGTTGCCTCCTCCAATGCTTGCGCAACAGGGACAATTCCCTCTACCCTCCCTGCATCTAACAGGTTTGATGGCCCAGTTACCCCCAAACCTACTTCCTCAACCAAGTCCTTCCGGTTACGATCCCGGAGATTCCCAGATCTTAATACCTGTCCTGAGATTTGGGCTTTTTTGCGAGCGACCATAAGTGACCTCAAGAAACAAAAATGGCCTGACTTTCCCTCAAACCTTGACCCCAGTCAGATTCGAGCTCTTCGATCATTGCAGCAACGTCCTGATGTTGTTATTAAACAATCGGACAAGGGCGGAAATATTGTTTTGATGACTAATCACCAATACGAATCTATGTGCCTTGCTATTCTTAGTAACAAACAATGGTACAGACCCATTCCTCCCACTCACATATCTTCCTTTGTACAGGAACTCCGGGCTCTTTGCACTGAGGCCTACTTAGTGGGCCTCATTGACAAAGACACCCTAGAGTTCTTGGTCCCCAAATTTCCCTGCACCCCTACCTTTTACTCCCTACCCAAGACCCATAAAGCGGCGCGGATTCCGCCGGGAAGACCTATTGTGTCTGGGATAGGCTCCCTAACAGATAATGCGAGCAAATTTGTTGACGCTTTCCTAATGCCCCATGTTCGCAGCCTTCCATCTTACATCAGAGACACCACCGACCTATTGCAACGCCTCGAGGGAATCCAGGTCCCTCCTGACGCCCTGCTCGTGGCTGTTGATATTGAGGCCCTTTACTCCAGTATCCCCCACGAGCAGGGAGTACGGATGGCTGGTTCCTTCCTGGCTGAACAAGACACCACTACTTGGCCCTTGAATCAGTTTATACTGACGCTATTATTCTTTATACTGACAAAAAACTTCTTTACTTTCAACGACCAACTATTTTTACAAATACAAGGTGTTGCAATGGGGACGTCATGTGCCCCAGCATATGCAAATTTATATCTAGGTGGCTGGGAGCGATTCATCTATGCCCATGAACAATATATAGAATTTCTGGACAATATTCTCCTATGGTACCGTTTTATTGATGATTTGTTCATGGTCTGGACGGGTCCTAGAGTCAAACTGTTACAATTCTTACATCTATTGGATAAGAACGACTTAAACCTTAAATTTACTTTCAAAATCGAGACCGAGCAAATCCCCTTTCTAGACCTACTGATCATTAAACAACCCGACGGAACGTTGGGCACCGACCTCTACAGGAAACCCACGGCTGGGAACACCTTACTGTTTGCCACCAGTGCTCACCCCAAGTCCCTGGTACGGAGCATTCCCTATGCCCAATACCTGCGGTTACGCAGGAATTGTACACATCATAGTGATTTTTTACGTCAAGCTCAGGCATTACGCGAATGCCTCTTACGACGGGGTCACTCTGCTACCAACTTGCGTAAAGCCTTTAACAAGTCCCTATCACGTCCACGGACTTCTTTACTATTCAAAAACAATAAACCTTCCCCCCCCTTAGAAACTGTTAAACTGATTACGACCTACTCTGTACATCACAGTATACTTCGCAACATCTTAACGAAACACTGGCACCTATTGGCTGACCATCATGTATTAACCAAATACATTAGACACACGCCGGAAGTGGTTTTCCGTAGAGCACGGTCACTACGTGACCAACTAACCGCCAGTCATTATAACCCTATTAGACCTACTAGGGGTGGCCCCAACGGCACCTTCCAATGTGGAGAGTGTCCCAGGTGCCCTTGGATCCTTGAAAGTAGAACTGTGGTCCTACCTAACGGCGAGACTCTGGTCCCACGGACCTTCGCCGATTGCAGTACAAAAGGGGTAGTTTACCTTATGAACTGTGCCTGTAAAGCCTTCTACGTGGGCAAAACAATTAGGGAACTGAGGCAGAGAATTGGGGACCACTTGTATGACTCAGAAAATGGCAAACTAACCACCATCGGCCGACATATCGGCCTTCATCATAGATTCGACAACTCCGTGGTTAAATTCCTAGTATTAGAGGTGGTCAAACCCAATCCCAGGGGTGGCGATTGGGATCGCTCAATACTACAGAGAGAATCCCTGTGGATTGAGCGGCTCAACGCCACTACTCCCCCTGGCCTAAACGAATCTGTGTCCTATAGGGCCTTTTTATGAGGTCCTTATATGGTCTTGGTATTTTTCCCCCTCCCCCCTTCCCTTTTCTTCCCCCCCCCTTCCCCCCCTTTTTTCCCCCCTTCCCCTCCCCCCCTTTTTTTTTTTCTCCCCCCCTTCCCCCCCCTTGGTCTTCCCCGTCCCTTTCCTCCCCCCTCCCTCCCCCCCCTCCCCTTTTTTTCCCCTGTCCCTCCCCCTTCCCTCCCCCTGTCCCTCCCCCCCTCCCCTTTTCTCCCTCCCCCTTTTCCTTCCCCCCTTGGCCCCCCCCCGCCCTCTGCACTACTGGGTCCCAACATGCCCTATGATGCCTTTCCACTGTAAGTGAATGCCTATGGTCTGTTGTTATTGACTGTCCATTGTCTAGATTTAATATCACACATTGTCTGTTTGGTTATACTCATGTTTATTTTTAATTGTATTGCCTTATGACGTTTTTGCTGTATAAGGATGTATTTCTTTCTCCCCCGTCAGGTTCCTGTGGCTTTGCCTTGCCCCGAGCCTTCTTTCTGTGGCGGACACATGCCCGCCCTGGCAGCCTTTAGCTGCTTGCGTCTCCATGCCTGGGAACTCGATTCCCTTTGACAGGAGCGCACGCTTGCGCAGTAGCAGCTGACACTGCACCTGCGCAGTGCGGGCGAGCAGACCCGGTGACGTCAGGGACCGCCCTCCGTGCCGTCCCTGACTTCCGGGTTGGGGTGCTCTTATAGCGGCCGGTTATGGCCGCTTTTTGAGCCTACAGCCCCTGCACACTGGTTAACTGAAGACCACTGCTGTGGTAAGTGCTGTTGCCCCCCTCCCTTTTACTTTGAGGCAGATTTTCTTTTCAGCTTACACTCTGTGCTGAATAGTTATCCCTATAGACCGTGCTTACAGCATGTCCCCTGTATACCCATTCATGTTGCTATCTCAGCACTATTTTCATCACCTTGTTATTTTCACCTGTCAGTCTGAAATTTGAACCTTAGCTAACTGGTTCTATGACTGATGAGTCAATATCCATATGATTTTATTATCATGTTTTTTACAGCTGCCATTGCAACTCCTCCTTGGGCATACTAATCATTCCAGCCTACTTGGGGGGACCCCCTTTACTACCCAACAGTGACAAGTGGCCTCAATTCATCCACCATATGATTTTCTTTACTCGGTTCTCATTCAAGTCCATGCATATATAAGTACTTTAGGGGTGAGTGCCAGTCTTATATCTGTGTGTGCAATTTCCTCTAACCCTCCTCCACACACCCCACTAGCAGGGTTCCTTTCACCGACCCCACTTTTTTTCCCCCTTCCTTTCTCTCCCCCTCCACCCCCGCCCCCCCCCGCTGCCCCCCCTTTCCCCCCCCTTTTTTCCTCTCCCCCCTTCCCCCCCCCTCCCCCCTTCTTTTCCCCCCCTTCTTTTCCCCCCCTCGCCCCCCTTGCTTTCCCTTTTCCCCCCCTCCTCCCCCGTCCCCTCCCCCTTTTTCCCCCCTTCCCCTCTCCCCCCCCTTTCCCCCCCCCTCTCTCCCCCCCCTTTCTCTCCCCTCCCCTTTTTTTCCCCCCTTCCCCCCCCCCCCTTTTTGCACACTGGTTCATTTTAGAGACACACCACTGGCACCCCCCATCCTACTTCTTCTTTTGATTGATTCCTCAGCCCTTCTGATTTACCTTTTCTCATTATACTAAATTTATCTACTCAGGGTCTGTTTAGTCATCCCCTGTGTTCGCCACAGGGGGAATCACTTGGGGCCATGCATACCTACAGGCAACCATAGAACGGGTGAGCTCATCCTTCTTCTATCCATATTGTACATAATTTTGCAATGTATCGTCTAATGTTTTTGCTGCTTTTTTATGTTTATGCTTTTGTATAACCTCTGTATGATTGTATTTATCACAATTACTGTATGTTGTACCACAGATATTGCTCTCCTGAGGAAGCGGTAAAACCGCTAAACCGGTCGAGAATTCAAGCTCTATTTGTGTCTATCTCACTACGAGTTGTAATCTAACTGGTTGTATTTATTGCTTCCGTTTTCAAATTGCAACTGTATGTGACATTGTTACAATTTTTTAATCATGTTTTCTATTAAAATGGAATTTTTATATTGTATTATTGCTTCCTTCGCTTTCACCTTTTATTATAAATTTTGATTATACCTGGTACCGGAATAGTCCCCTCCTTTCCCCCCCCCTTTAGGGGTTATTGTCTTTGTTGCATGGGGTATTGAGATTTTGGCCGACAGTGGCAGCCACCTGCGACCTCCCTCTACCTCATGCTCTCTGCTTTTGTATAAGATATTTGGGATGATGGTACATGTACTTGTTTATATCTTTTTGATCTAAAACGCTCCCCCTTCCCATAATTTTGGTTGACTAACGCGGGTTCCTCCACTCCGGGGATGATATGGGACACTTTTAAAGCATACATCAGAGGCTGCTATATGTCATCCATAGCTAGAGAGCGCAGAAATAATAAGATGCTGGTGGAAGAGGCAGAGACCAAAGCCCAAGACTTAGAGACCAGATACACCCTCACGGCCAACCCTATTATAGCACAAGACATGAAGGTTGCCTATCGGGAGGTAATGCTACTAAGGGTAGCCAAGGCAAACAAACGCCAACTAGCCCAAACTCAAAGAATATTTGAGCAAGGGGAAAAAACAGGTAAGCTTTTGGCCTGGTTGGCCAGGGAGCAGTCCCCTGTTTCAACCATAGCTCGTATCTGTAAGAATGACGGCACCCTAATATCAGACCCGGTGGGGATAAATGCTTGCTTTGCTGAGTATTACTCGTCCCTATACTCATCTAGGGCACAATACTCAGAGAGGGAACTCTTGGAATTCCTAGACGAAATAACACTTCCGACCCTCACGGCTGCGGCACGGGAGGACCTCGAAGCTCCAATAACCTTGGAGGAGGTCCAACGGGCTCTCAGCTCTTTACAAACGGGGAAAACACCGGGACTGGACGGCCTACCTCCTGAATTTTATAAACAGTATGTGGGCGAGGTAGCGCCTAGGATGCACACAATGCTTACAGAGACCCTGCGTACTGGGGAGATTCCACAATCCATGTCACAAGCCATCATAGTGGTCCTGCCAAAGCCCGGGAAAGACCCCCAACTATGTCCCTCATATCGACCTATATCTTTACTCAACTCGGACGCAAAGATTCTAACCAAAATTTTGGCCCAGCGGTTAAACAAAATAATACTTGATCTAATTCATGGAGATCAATCAGGTTTCATGCCTGGAAAGGGCACAGACATAAACATCCGTATGTTGTTTGCTGTTCTGGCCTCCGGGGAGGGAGATACCCGAGACGAAGTTGTGGCCTTTCTGGACGCGGAGAAGGCCTTCGACTCTGTTGAGTGGGGCTATCTATGGGAGGTCCTCCGCAGATTCGGGTTTGGCCCGGTCTTTATCTCCTGGGTCGGGATGGTATACAGGGCCCCTACAGCCAGAGTTCGCACAGGCACAGTACTCTCCCCGACCTTTCCTTTGGGTAGGGGAACCAGGCAGGGGTGCCCGCTCTCGCCGGGCCTTTTTGCCCTGGCAATGGAGCCGATGGCTGCCCTTCTCCGGGCCACACCCGGGGTTAAGGGAATTCCGAGGGGTCCTCTACAGGAAAAGGTGTCGTTATATGCTGACGACACCTTACTCTATCTTAAAGATGACGGTGCCTCCCTACCGGAGGCTCTCTTGGTAATTAATAGATTTGGGAAATTCTCAGGTATATGTATCAACTGGGGAAAGTCGATACTGTTTCCCCTGCGGGCGGGGTCTACTCCCTTGCAGACGGATGGACAACTCCGTAGGGTTTCCCAGTTTAGATACCTGGGAGTAGAAATACACCTAGACTTAAAAAAGTATATCAGCTTAAACTTAAACCCCGTGGTTCGCCACCTATCCCAAAGATGTAAAACATGGAGATCCCTACCACTGACCCCGGTTGGCCGTGTCAACTTAATCAAAATGTCAATTTTACCTAAATTTACATATCTATTCCGACAAACTCCGATCCCCATATCAATGTCCTTTTTTCGACATTTAGATAGCATTATCACCTCATTCATTTGGAATGGGAAAACTCCTAGAATAGCCAGGGCAACATTGCAACTACCAGGGACCTTGGGGGGTCTGGCCTTACCATGCTTCCTAGACTACTATTGGGCAGCGGTATTGGTAACGGTAAAATGGTGGTTCTCAGAAGAGACGGCTAATCCGGCAGCTTCCTTGGAGGCGGCGCTGATCGGCTCATATGCAGAGTTGAGGAATCTGGTGCATAGAGGCCCCAGATCCAACCCAGTTGTGACCTGTCCCATGAAAACAACCCTTAAGGTATGGGACACTGTTAATACGCTATTTCGGGGACCTAATAATTGGTCCCCAGCAACTCCCCTGTGGGGTAACCCCCGCCTGCCTCACTTTCACTCCATCCCTGACCCGGTTGTGTGGGCCAGATATGGAATCACGACCCTGGGGGATATAGTTGCCCAAGGACAACTAGTCACTTTTGATGCTTTGAAAAGAGAAAAGGATCTACCCAACCATATGTTTTTCAGGTTCCTCCAGGTGAGGCATGCGTTCTGATCCCAGTTCCCCGGCCCGCTGACTCTGGAGGAGACACCGATAGAAAGTGTACTGAAAAACCAGGATGGCGGAAGAACACTGTCCGCCGTCTATAACCTACTTGTGACTCGAGATACATCTAAAGTCTCCCAGCTATGTGAGCGGTGGAGGGTGGATGTTCCGGAGTTGACGGACGAGGACTGGGAAGAGGGAATCCAACAATACCTACCCTTGACAATTTCAGCAAGGGATAGATTCATGCAGCTGAAATTCCTACATAGGGCTTATTACTCTCCAATACGCCTGGCGAAAATATACCCTGATAGAACAGCGGGGTGCCCTAGGTGTGGGTCTGGGGATGCCGATTTCTTTCATGTGGTCTGGTCCTGCCCCGGAGTGGTGGAATTCTGGCAAAGTATACTTGCTGATATCAATTCTATAGGGGGACTACAGGTCCCATACAGCCCAATACCTCTTCTACTAGGTATTTGTGATTTTCTAGAAGTTTCATGGGGGAAGAAACTGTTCATTTTTTACACCACACTATATGCCAGAAAAGCAATCCTACTACAGTGGAATCAATCCCAACCTCCCACTAAACAACTCTGGCTATCTCTGGTAAATAAGGCGCTACCACTATATAAAATGACGTATATGGGCAGGAACTGTCCAAAAAAATTTGCGAAAATCTGGGCAGCATGGGTGAGGGCCAAACACCTGTCTATTGAATGAAGTGTGGGGTTCGGGCCCATGGGAATTGGCGGTGACTAGCTCCCAGGACTTCTCAAAACCATGCACGGATGGGCGAGGATGTTCTAAAGTGAAAGGTGGGATCCCCTACACGTACATCATATATCTATACCCTTAATGAGTGTATTAATATCTTCTTCTGAAATGGATAACTACTGTGTCAATTGATTCTTACCCATACCAAGTCATGTAAATGTTCTATGTATGTCATCTGTAATCAAATCTAATACGAAGCGAACTGTTTTTCTTTTTTGTTGTGAAAATTTAAATAAACTTCTATGTTAAAAAAAAAACACGTCTAAATATTCATGATAGGTAGCAGGAATCAACTTTACGGTGCCCGAGTCGGAATGTAGACTCAGGAGGAGAGAGGTGTTGACGGTTCCTTCTGGAAGACAATGCGCCTGGCAGTAGTTGAATGAAGAGTTGACATCATCTGTAAGCCAGTTAATGTGCGGGTTATGTGCCCTTAACCACGGAATGCTGAGAATGAGGGGAAACATGGGTGACGTTATAACATCCAACCGGAGGAATTCATGATGACCAGAGGAAGTTTGACAGAGAATAGGTGCAGTCTCTTGTGTAACTGGGCCTGATTTGATGCCAGAGCCGTTGGCTAGATGAACATGGAATCCTTGCTTCTTGGCACACACAGGAAGCTGATGTAGAGAAACAAATGTGGAATCCACGAAACAGCTACAGGCCCTAGAGTCTATGATAGCTGGTACAGAGACTGACCTTTCGGAAAACTGGAGAGCAATTGAGAGGGAGACATGTGATTGATCCTTTCCAGGCAGGTGTATCATATGAGACTGACAGGAGCAAGCTGTGCTGGTTTTTACTGGGCACGTGCGTACAAAGTGGCCAGCCTCCCCACAGTAAAGACATAGATTGGCATGTTGTCGTCGGAGACGCTCAGCTGGGAAAAGGGGTGATCTCCGAAAGGTCCTGTGGTAGGCCTTATGCTGTTCCTTCTTGCTGGGAAATGTAACAGATAAAGAGGCAGGAACGTCAGATTTGGAAGCCACAGAAAGGATTCCTTCAAGCTTTTCGGATTGTCTCTCCCGTAATCGCCGATTAATCTCAGTGATTAGGCTGATCAGATCCTCCAGGGACGTTGGTACTCCCACTCTGGCAAGTTCATCTTTTAGGGTGTCAGAGAGACCAAGACGAAACTGATGGTGAAGTGCTGAACTATTCCATTGAGTGTCAGCGCTCCAAACACGAAAGTCAGTTATATAGTCCTCAACAGGCCTTGGGCCTTGTTGCAACTTGCCAAGCCTGGATTCTGCAGTCTGTTGGTAGAAGGGATTGGTGTATAGCTGAGCCATGGCTGCGAAGAACGACTCAGTGGCCGCCAGAACGGGGTCATGTTGCTCCCAGGTAAGTGGTACGTTCAATAATAATGTGATGATAAATCCCACTTTGATGTCCTCTGATTCAAAGGTTTGGGGTAGCAGTGAAAAATAAAGTTTGCAGGAATTTCAGAAAGTTCGGAAACATTTTACGATCTCCGGAGAATCGTTCGGGGATAGGCACACTAGGTTCTGGAGGGGGAGTAGCCTCGCGGAACAAGCCAAACTCTGAGTAGAAGAATCCGTAAACTGAAGGAGAAGTATCGACTGAAGTAACATTCATCTTGTCTGAAAGTCGCTCCTCCATGCGACTAAGATTCTTCTGTAAACTCTGCACGACAGATGTTAGTGCAGAAACCGAGTTGAAAATGTCCTCTGGAGGGGAGAGCTCACTTTCAGACTCCATCCCTGGCTGACTGGTACTGTCACGTACCTGCTAGGAGTCTAACATAACGAGGTCGGCCTCCCTTGTATCTCAAGCCCAAGCCCCACTGAAGGTGGAACAGATGGTGGCTAGGGCAGGAGGAACACGAGTGCCTGTAAGTATTGCTTGTGGAACTTGCAGATGGAGTAGTAGGCTCGGTGGCACAGGCAGGACAACAGGCAGTGTTTGAGCCAGGCAAAGAGCAGGAGCAGGGTCTCAAGAATAGCCGGGTTCGGTAACAGACGGGCAGCGAAGTACAAAGGCATGAGCAGAAGCAAGTTCAAATGGAAGTCGAGATCAGGAACTGGTAATCAGGAATGTATCAGAGTCCAGAGGCAGAGTCAAGGTAAGCCGGGTTCAGCAACAGGTATCAGGCAGAGTATAACAGGAATCAGAAGATCAGGACACAGCTAAAGACCAGTCAGCGCTGTTTGTGAGTCAGAGCACTCTGTAGCCTCCTTGGCAGTTTTCCCGAGTGTGGCTCGGGGTTAAAATTCAGGACCATTAGCGGTAACCCTGAGCCACACTCGGGATTACATCGCAGGATCCTGGTGCCTCCTTACTTACCTTGTCCCCGGGATCCTGCGATGTCCCCCGCAGTGTCCGTGGACTCCGTCCTCCTTCGAAGCCTCTCCGTGCCAGGCTCCATTCCCTGCGAGCGTCGCGACGCACGGGGGCGGAGCCTGGCGGCAAATTAAAAAAAAAGTCAAAATCATAACACATACAGTACTGTAATCTTACAGATTACAGTACTGTATGAAATGCTTTCACATCCCTTTTGTCCCCAGTGCTTTGGCCCATGCCCTGCATGCAGTTTTATGTGATATACACTGTTCTTTCTGCCTGGAAACTGGAGATTGTCCATAGCAACCAAAAAATGTCCCTTTACGTCAAAAGTGGCTTTAGACCAGCTAGAAAACAGCGATAGTAAATTAGAACACTTGCAGAATTGAGCGATAGTGAATTGCGGGGAAATTTATTTTATTACTATTTATTTTAATTTTTTTTAATTATTTATTTTTATTTATTATATTATAATTTATGTTTTTGTGTTTCAAACTTTATCATACCCGGGATATCTACTAGACTCTGGTTTGGACAGATTTAAGTGTGTTATTGTTAAGATTTACAGACCTACAATATAAAACGCCAAATTTCCATGCAAAATAATTGTACCGCTTTCAGCACCTAAAATCCGAAATAATCATACCGCCAGGGAGGTTAAATAGGCCGTAGGTGCCAATTGGCGTTAGGGACGCGCTCAACTCCCTGGAAGTCTGCTGTTGCCCGTGGGCGCGCGCATGCCCATGTGTGTGCACCAGAGCAGTTCTCTTACAGTTAATATAACCTTAGTTCACTGAACCTATGCCTCTATAGCCCTGTCTGCATAGGGGAATCCTGGGTTGTGAAGACAAATGAACAGTATACTTTGATCAAGTGCCTGTTTATTGCCAAACGGTGACCTAAGTACCCTTTTTTGACTGATCTCGCCCCCCCCTCTTTTCCTGCGACCTGCCAGGTTGCGTGCTCGGAAAAGGGTCTGGTATGGAATTTTGGGGGGAGTTTTAAATGACTTTTTTTCCATTGAAATGTCATTTTGCTGTCAGACTGTTCTAAACACGGGAAACATGTGCCCCTTTACAGGCATACTATAGACACCCCCCAGGTACGAAATTTAAAGGAATATTACACTTTTATTGTTTCACTTTAAGCATTATTAAAATCACTGCTCCATAAAAAACGGACTTTTTTAAAACTTTTTTTTGCATTGATCCTTGTCCCCTGGGGCAGGACCCAGGTCCCTAAACACTTTTTATGACAATACCATGCATATAAGCCTTTAAAATTAGCACTTTTGATTATTCATGTTCGTGTCCCATAGACTTTAACGGTGTTCGCGTGTTCGAGCGAATTTTTTGCCTGTTCGCAAGTTCTGATGCGAACCGAACAGGGGGGGTGTTCGGCTCATCCCTAATCGGCGTGCACGCAGGAACACTGTCTGGATAAAGGGGGCCTTGAGAGGTAAGGAAGTCCACCTCTTCCTCCCTCTGTTCTGCCTCAAGTGCCCTGTCCATTATTCCACGCAGCGTGTGCTCCAACAGGTGGACAAGAGGGACAGTGTCACTGATGCATGCACTCTCACTGCTCACCATCCTCGTGGCCTCCTCAAATGGTGACAGGACAGTGCATGCATCCCTGATCATGGCCCACTGGCGTGGGGAAAAAAAAAACAAGCTCCCCTGACCCTGTCCTGGTGCCATAGTCGCACAGGTACTCATTGATGGCCCTCTGCTGCGTGTGCAGCCGCTGCAGCATGGCCAACGTTGAGTTCCACCTGGTGGGCATGTCACAGATTAGGCGGTTCTTGGGCAGGTTAAATTCTTTTGGAGGTCAGCCAGCCGAGCACTGGCATTATATGACCTGAGGAAATGCACACAGACTTTCCTGGCCTGCCTCAGGACATCCTGTAAGCCCGGGTACCTGCCCAAGAACCGCTGCACCACCAAGTTAAGGACGTGAGCCAAACAGGGCACATGGGTCAGTTGTCCCTATCGGAGGGCGAAGAGGAGGTTGGTGCCATTGTTGCAAAACACCATTCCTGGCTTAAGCTGGCATGGTGTCAACCACCTCTGAACCTGCCCCTGCAGAGCTGACAGAATCTCTGCCCCAGTGTGGCTCCTGTCCAACAAGCACACCAGCTCAAGCACAGCATGCCATCTTTTTGCCTGCGTGCTTGCGTAGCCCCTTGAATGCCTACGGAGCACCGCTGGTTCCGAGGACAAATCAGCACAGGAAGAGGCCATGGAGGAAGAAGAAGAGGAGGGGGTGGAGGAGAGAGATGTGGCAGAATCACCACTAGTAGAATTTTGGAGGTGTGGTGGCGGAACAACCTCCAACACTACTGCACGCTCTCCTGCATCCTTCAGAGCTGCCAGAAGAGTCACCCAGTGCGTGGTGAAAGATAGGTAACATCCCTGTCCATGCCTGCTGGACCATGAGTCAGCGGTAATATGCACCTTACCGCTGACCGCCCTGTCCAGCGAGGCCAAGACATAGCCTTCCACATGCCGGTAGAGAGCCGGAATCGCCTTCCATAAAAAAAAGTGGCATTTGGGGACCTGCCACTGAGGAACCACACATTCCACAAACTCACGGAAGGGGGCGGAGTCTACCAACTGAAAAGGCAGCAGTTGAAGTGCTAGCAATTTAGCCAAGCTAGCATTCAACCGCTGGGCATGTGGATGGCTGGGAGCGAACTTCTTTCAGCGGTGCAGCAGCTGGGGCAGGGAAATTTGCCTGGTACAATCTGACGTCGGTGTACCAATAGCAGATTGCCCGCAAGTACTTGGCTGTGACACACCTAATTCTACACCTTCATTCCTCTCAGTGCATATTTCAGAGAGGACTGAAGGTATAGTGGGGTAGGAGATCCCAGCTGATGAGGAGCAAGGAGAGGTCTGCTTTGTTCTTTGGTGTGGGTCTTTTAAGTACGTTTGCCAACGAACTGCATGGCAGGTTGACATATGTCTGGTCAAGCATGTTATGCCCAAGCGGGTGATGTTTTGGCCACGTGAGATACGCTTGAGACATATGTTGCAAATAGCAGCAGTGGGATCTGATGCACTCGTCTCAAAAAAAGCCCACAACAAAGAACTTTTGGAATAACACACAGAGACAGCAGCACCCTGCACATGCGGAGCTCTGCGGTGTGATGCAGTTGGTGTGCTGCCCTTAAGCTGGCCCCTGGAGGGCCTCATTGGAGATGTGCCTCCTCCTCCTCCACCTCCTCCTCTCTTCTATCAGGCACCCACATGGAGTCAGTGACCTCATCATCCCCTCCCTCCTCATCACTGGAGCAAAGCTGGCAGTATTCTTCAGCTGGGGGAACATGACTGCCAGATTGCTGTCCTTCTTGGGCACCCCCTCTCTCTGGGCTCACATTACTGCCTTCTTCTAGCTGGGTACCATCATCGGCGCCTTCAAAACGCCGGGCATCCTCCTGGAGCATGTACCCAACACTGTTGTCAAACAGTTCGGGGGACTCCTCAGGAGGACATGGTGGGGCTAGGGAAGGAGTGACTGATGCCATTGAGCTGAGGGAAGGGGCCGCGTTGGCAGCTGCTTTGCCAGACAAAGTACCCTGAACCTGGGTGAGAGGGGATGAGGAGGATGAGGATGGCTTGGTCATCCACTCTACCAAGTCTTCCGCATGTTGCAGCTCAACACGGCCAGCTGCTGAATAAAAGGACAAGCGTGTCCCACGGCCACGTGCTGATGAGGATGCACCGTCCCCACGACCAGCACTGTTGCCTCTAGACACAGAGCCTGCTTGCCCTCTTTTATTGGCTTGTGACTGTCTGCCTCTCCTTATTGGCCTTCCAGACATACTAATGGCCTGCAGTGAGATGTACCTGCACAAAGCTGGGATGTATGTATATATATATATATATATATATATATATATATATATATATATATATATATATATATATATACTGATACTGCAGCTAGCAGAATCAACTGCCTGCCTGTAGTATTATTAGTATGGAAAAACACCAGCAATTGTCTTCAGGTAGCTTTAGGTGCACACTGTGCAGAGGACGCAGTACACTAACTGTAAATACTGCAGCTGCCTGCCTGTGGTACTAATAGGATCAGAAGAACACCACCAATTTTCTTCAGGTAGCTTTAGGTGCACACTGTGCAGAGGACACAGTACACTAACTGTAAATACTGTAGCTGCCTGCCTGTGGTATTAATAGGATCAGAACAACAGCAATTGTCTTCAGGTAGCTTTAGGTGCACACTGTGCAGAGGACACAGTACACTAACTGTAAATACTGTAGCTGCCAGCCTGTGGTATTAATAGGATCAGAACAACAGCAATTGTCTTCAGTAGGGATGAGCTTCGAGTTCGAATCGAACTCATGCTCGACTCGAACATTGGCTGTTCGCAAGTTCGCCGAACAGCGAACAATTTGGGGTGTTCGCGGCAAATTCGAATGCCGCGGAACACCCTTTAAAAGTCTATGGGAGAAATCAAAAGTGCTAATTTTAAAGGCTAATATGCAAGTTATTGTCATAAAAAGTGTTTGGGGACCTGGGTCCTGCCCCAGGGGACATGGATCAATGCAAAAAAAAGTTTTAAAAACGGCCGTTTTTTCAGGAGCAGTGATTTTAATAATGCTTAAAGTCAAACAATAAAAGTGTAATATCCCTTTAAATTTCGTACCTGGGGGGTGTCTATAGTATGCCTGTAAAGGGGCGCATGTTTCCTGTGTTTAGAACAGTCTGACAGCAAAATGACATTTTGAAGGAAAAAACTCATTTAAAACTACCCGCGGCTATTGCATTGCCGACAATACACATAGAAGTTCATTGATAAAAACGGCATGGGAAGTCCCCAAAGGGGAACCCCGAACCAAAATTTAAAAAAAAAATGACGTGGGAGTCCCCCTAAATTCCATACCAGGCCCTTCAGGTCTGGTATTGATTTTAAGGGCAATCCCGCGCCAAAAAAAAAAAAAAAAAAACGGCGTGGGGTCCCCCCAAAAATCCATACCAGACCCTTATCCGAGCACGCAACCTGGCAGGCCGCAGGAAAAGAGGGGGGGACGAGAGTGCGGCCCCCCCCTCCTGAACCGTACCAGGCCACATGCCCTCAACATTGGGAGGGTGCTTTGGGGTAGCCCCCCAAAACACCTTGTCTCCATGTTGATGAGGACAAGGGCCTCATCCCCACAACCCTGGCCGGTGGTTGTGGGGGTCTGCGGGCGGGGGGCTTATCGGAATCTGGAAGCCCCCTTTAACAAGAGGACCCCCAGATCCCGGCCCCCCCCCTGTGTGAAATGGTAAGGGGGTACAAAAGTACCCCTACCATTTCACTAAAAAACTGTCAAAAATGTTAAAAATGACAAGAGACAGTTTTTGACAATTCCTTTATTTAAATACTTCTTCTTTCTTCTATCTACCTTCATCTTCCTTCATCTTCTGGTTCTTCTGGCTCTTCTGGTTCTTCCTCCGGCGTTCTCGTCCAGCATCTCCTCCGCGGCGTCTTCTATCTTCTTCTCCTCGGGCCGCTCCGCACCTATGGCATGGGGGGAGGCTCCCGCTCTTCTCTTCTTCTTCATCTTCTTCTCTTCTTCTTTTCTTCTCTTCTTCATTTTCTTCTCCGGGCCGCTCCTCATACATGCTAGCATGGCGGGAGGCTCCCGCTGTGTGACGGCGCTCCTCGTCTGACAGTTCTTAAATAACGGGGGGCGGGGCCACCCGGTGACCCCACCCCCCTCTAACGCACGGTGACTTGACGGGACTTCCCTGTGACGTCACAGGGAATGCCACAGGGAAGTCCCGTCATGTCCCGTGCGTCAGAGGGGGGCGGGGTCACCGGGTGGCCCCGCCCCCCGTTATTTAAGAACTGTCAGACGAGGAGCGCCGTCACACAGCGGGAGCCTCCCTTCATGCCAGCATGGATGCGGAGCGGCCCGGAGAAGAAAATGAAGAAGAGAAGAAGAGAAGAAGATGAAGAAGAAGAGAAGAGCGGGAGCCTCCCCCCATGCCATGGGTGTGGAGCGGCCCGAGGAGAAGAAGATAGAAGACGCCGCGGAGGAGATGCTGGACGAGAACGCCGGAGGAAGAACCAGAAGAGCCAGAAGAACCAGAAGATGAAGGAAGATAGAAGAAAGAAGAAGTATTTAAATAAAGGAATTGTCAAAAACTGTCTCTTGTCATTTTTAACATTTTTGACAGTTTTTTAGTGAAGTGGTAGGGGTACTTTTGTACCCCCTTACCATTTCACACAGGGGGGGGCCGGGATCTGGGGGTCCCCTTGTTAAAGGGGGCTTCCAGATTCCGATAAGCCCCCCGCCCGCAGACCCCCACAACCACCGCTAAGGGTTGTGGGGATGAGGCCCTTGTCCTCATCAACATGGGGACAAGGTGTTTTGGGGGGCTACCCCAAAGCACCCTCCCAATGTTGAGGGCATGTGGCCTGGTACAGTTCAGGAGGGGGGGGGCGCACTCTCGTCCCCCCCTCTTTTCCTGCGGCCTGCCAGGTTGCGTGCTCGGATAAGGGTCTGGTATGGATTTTTGGGGGGACCCCACGCCGTTTTTTTTTTTTTTTTTTGGCGCGGGGTTCCCCTTAAAATCCATACCAGACCTGAAGGGTCTGGTATGGAATTTAGGGGGAACCCCACGTCATTTTTTTTTTTTTATTTTGGCCGGGGTTCCCCTTAATATCCATACCAGACCTGAAGGGCCTGGTATGGAATTTAGGGGGACTCCCACGTCATTTATTTTTTTTAATTTTGGTTCGGGGTTCCCCTTTGGGGAATTCCCATGCCGTTTTTATCAATGAACTTCTATGTGTATTGTCGGCAATGCAATAGCCGCGGGTAGTTTTAAATGAGTTTTTTCCTTCAAAATGTCATTTTGCTGTCAGACTGTTCTAAACACAGGAAACATGCGCCCCTTTACAGGCACACTATAGACACCCCCCAGGTACGAAATTTAAAGGGATATTACACTTTTATTGTTTGACTTTAAGCATTATTAAAATCACTGCTCCTGAAAAAACGGCCGTTTTTAAAACTTTTTTTTGCATTGATCCATGTCCCCTGGGGCAGGACCCAGGTCCCCAAACACTTTTTATGACAATAACTTGCATATTAGCCTTTAAAATTAGCACTTTTGATTATTCATGTTCGTGTCCCATAGACTTTAACGGTGTTCGCGTGTTCGAACAAACTTTTTTCCTGTTCGCATGTTCTGGTGCGAACCGAACAGGGGGGTGTTCGGCTCATCCCTAGTCTTCAGGTAGCTTTAGGTGCACACTGTGCAGAGGACGCAGTACACTAACTGTAAATACTGCAGCTGCCTGCCTGTGGTACTAATAGGATCAGAAGAACACCACCAATTTTCTTCAGGTAGCTTTAGGTGCACACTGTGCAGAGGACACATTACACTAACTGTAAATACTGTAGCTGCCTGCCTGTGGTATTAATAGGATCAGAACAACAGCAATTGTCTTCAGGTAGCTTTAGGTGCACACTGTGCAGAGGATGCAGTACACTAACTGTAAATACTGCAGCTGCCTGCCTGTGGTACTAATAGGATCAGAAGAACACCACCAATTTTCTTCAGGTAGCGTTAGGTGCACACTGTGCAGAGGACGCACTACACTAACTTGTAAATACTGCAGCTGCCTGCGGTACCAATAGGATCAGAAGAACACCACCAATTTTCTTCAGGTAGCATAAGGTGCACACTGTGCAGAGGACGCACTACACTAACTTGTAATTACTACAGCTGCCTGAGGTACTAATAGGATCAGAAGAACACCACCAATTTTCTTCAGGTAGCTTTAGGTGCACACTGTGCAGAGGACGCACTACACTAAATTGTAAATACTGCAGCTGCCTGCGGTACTAATAGGATCAGAAGAACACCACCAATTTTCTTCAGGTAGCTTTAGGTGCACACTGTGCAGAGGACGCACTACACTAACTTGTAAATACTGCAGCTGCCTGCGGTACTAATAGGATCAGAGGAACACCACCAATTTTCTTCAGGTAGCATAAGGTGCACACTGTGCAGAGGACGCACTACACTAACTTGTAAATACTACAGCTGCCTGAGGTACTAATAGGATCAGAAGAACGCCACCAATTTTCTTCAGGTAGCTTTAGGTGCACACTGTGCAGAGGATGCACTACACTAACTTGTAAATACTGCAGCTGCCTGCGGTACTAATAGGATCAGAAGAACACCCCCAATTTTCTTCAGGTAGCTTTATGTGCACACTGTGCAGAGGACGCACTACACTAACTTGTGAATACTGCAGCTGCCTGCAGTACTAATAGGATCAGGAGAACGCCACCAATTTTCTTCACGTAGCTTGAGGTGCACACTGTGCAGAGGACGCACTACACTAACTTGTAAATACTGCAGCTGTCTGCGGTACTAATAGGATCAGAAGAACACCACCAATTTTCTTCAGGTAGCTTTAGGTGCACACTGTGCAGAGGACGCACTACACTAACTTGTAAATACTGCAGCTGCCTGCGGTACTAATAGGATCAGAAGAACACCACCAATTTTCTTCAGGTAGCTTTAGGTGCACACTGTGCAGAGGACGCACTACACTAACTTGTAAATACTGCAGCTGCCTGCGGTACTAATAGGATCAGAAGAACAATACCAATTTTCTTCAGGTAGCTTTAGGTGCACACTGTGCAGAGGACGCACTACACTAACTTGTAAATACTGCAGCTGCCTGTGGTACTAATAGGATCAGAAGAACACCACCAATTTTCTTCAGGTATCTTTGGGTGCACACTGTGCAGAGAATGCACTACACTAACTGTAAGTACTGTAGCTAATAGGACTAATAGGATCAGAAGAACACCAGCAATTTTCTTCAGGTAGCTGTAAATACTGTAAAAACATTTGCCTGCCTGTCAGTAGGAAGAGAATAACAGGAACGGATCTCGGATATAACGGATATATATATACACAATACACTGTAAGTGCAGCTAACTGACTCGCCTGCCTACTCTATCTAACTTAAATCAAATGACACTGTCTCTCTCTCTCTCTCTCTCTCTCTACGTCGGAACACACTACACAGGGCCAACGTGCAGGCAGCCTTATATAGTGTGGGGCATGTACTAAACCTCCTAAGCCATAATTGGCCAAAGCCACCCTGTAGCCTCTCTGTACAGACGGCGCTGTGATTGGCCAAGCATGCGAGTCATAGTGCATGCTTGGCCAATCATCAGCCAGCAATGCTCTGTGATGCCGCAGTGAATTATGGGCCATGACGCGTCACTTGGTGCGAACGGCCCATATCGTTCGCAATTCGACGAACAGTCGAACATGCGATGCTCGAGCCGAACATGGGTTCGAATCGAACTCGAAGCTCATCCCTACTCAGGAGCACTAGTGTGGGACACAAGAACAAACTTTTTAAGGTGTCCTACACAGGTGTTCCAGTGGATACTTGGGGTGTCTTGTGTGTGAAACTTGTCCAAAAAAGGGAAGTATTCCAGCTTGGTTAGGGGAATAAATCATGTATTCAGTGTTGAACTCTGCCCAAACAGACAATTGTACCCCACTTCCAAGCAATGTTTCATATTACTATTTCTGGCCTCAAATATCTGTGTGCTAAGTATACCTTTTGTTTCATTCTCATAGGGGAGAAAAGACTCAGGGTGTCTGAGGACTCCAAGAACCCCCCCCCCCCCACCTCCTGAAGAAGGTGACCAGGGAACACCACAAGCTGAGGATGTAGAGGAAGGAGAGGTGGTGGAAATTGTCACCACAACAGGTGAGTGTCTGACACCACAGATTCAGGTAATAGATGTATGTCTGCATATTTATAATACATGGTGTGTATTTTTTCTTTTAGGTGATGTGCATGTTGTTGAAGAACAAGCTCCTCATTTCACCAGTGACAGTGCTCAAAGGATTATCCAGGACATCATGTATTGTAGTCAGGATTTAGACTTTATAAAGCAAAAAACAAATGAGATTGAACAAAACCTGAAGAACATGATTGATGTACTAGGAAGAATATAAATACTCCAAAATGCCACCATTTTTTTTCTATAACCAATTTTTTATGTATTTTAAAAGCCAAATTTTGAAGATGCACACAGTGTGTCAACATGTGCTATCTGACATCAGGGGATATCAATGTACGTGTTTTGCGGCTTGCGAGTTGTGTATGTTATATTTTGAAACATGCCTGTTCATGTACCCTAAAAAATAATTCAAGGTAAAACTTTAAGTAAGCCATATTTTTTGTTTTTTTAAAAAAAAGGTTTACAATGCACATGTGCGTGTGCACGGAGTAAAAGGTTTTATACTTAACAATGTTTGGCTTCTTCTTTCAATGATCAATACCCGTTTTTGTATTAAGTTTGGGTTTACAGTGATAATGGGTGTAATTTAATAATGGAAAAACCACTTGGCACTACAAGTGCTCTAGGAGAACCTAGGAGACAGCAAAAAGAAACACAAGCAGTAAATGAAAATCAATATTTTATCTGATAAAATCGAAAATTTATTACAAATTGGTTGGCAAAGCAATGGCCCCCCTACCCGTAAAATATTCAACATATTTTTCCCGCACTTTGGGGGGGGCAAGCTTGTTAAAGGGGGCTTCCAGATTCCGATAAGCCCCCCGCCCGCAGACCCCCACAACCACCGGCCAGGGTTGTGGGGATGAGGCCCTTGTCCTCATCAACATGGGGACAAGGTGTTTTGGGGGGCTACCCCAAAGCACCCTCCCAATGTTGAGGGCATGTGGCCTGGTACGGTTCAGGAGGGGGGGGGGCCGCACTCTCGTCCCCCCCTCTTTTCCTGCGGCCTGCCATGTTGCGTGCTCGGATAAGGGTCTGGTATGGATTTTTGGGGGGACCCCACGCTGTTTTTTTTTTTTTTTTTTTTTGGCGCGGGGTTCCCCTTAAAATCCATACCAGACCTGAAGGGTCTGGTATGGAATTTAGGGGGAACCCCACGTCATTTTTTTTTTTTTTTTTTGGCCAGGGTTCCCCTTAATATCCATACCAGACCTGAAGGGCCTGGTATGGAATTTAGGGGGACTCCCACGTCATTTTTTTTTTTAAATTTTGGTTCGGGGTTCCCCTTTGGGGAATTCCCATGCTGTTTTTATCAATGAACTTCTATGTGTATTGTCGGCAATGCAATAGCCGCGGGTAGTTTTAAATGAGTTTTTTCCTTCAAAATGTCATTTTGCTGTCAGACTGTTCTAAACACAGGAAACATGCGCCCCTTTACAGGCACACTATAGACACCCCCCAGGTACGAAATTTAAAGGGATATTACACTTTTATTGTTTGACTTTAAGCATTATTAAAATCACTGCTCCTGAAAAAACGGCCGTTTTTAAAACTTTTTTTTGCATTGATCCATGTCCCCTGGGGCAGGACCCAGGTCCCCAAACACTTTTTATGACAATAACTTGCATATTAGCCTTTAAAATTAGCACTTTTGATTATTCATGTTCGTGTCCCATAGACTTTAACGGTGTTCGCGTGTTCGAACGAACTTTTTTCCTGTTCGCATGTTCTGGTGCGAACCGAACAGGGGGGTGTTCGGCTCATCCCTAGTCTTCAGGTAGCTTTAGGTGCACACTGTGCAGAGGACGCAGTACACTAACTGTAAATACTGCAGCTGCCTGCCTGTGGTACTAATAGGATCAGAAGAACACCACCAATTTTCTTCAGGTAGCTTTAGGTGCACACTGTGCAGAGGACGCACTACACTAACTTGTAAATACTGCAGCTGCCTGCGGTACCAATAGGATCAGAAGAACACCACCAATTTTCTTCAAGTAGCATAAGGTGCACACTGTGCAGAGGACGCACTACACTAACTTGTAATTACTACAGCTGCCTGAGGTACTAATAGGATCAGAAGAACACCACCAATTTTCTTCAGGTAGCTTTAGGTGCACACTGTGCAGAGGACGCACTACACTAAATTGTAAATACTGCAGCTGCCTGCGGTACTAATAGGATCAGAAGAACACCACCAATTTTCTGCAGGTAGCTTTCGGTGCACACTGTGCAGAGGACGCACTACACTAACTTGTAAATACTGCAGCTGCCTGCGGTACTAATAGGATCAGAGGAACACCACCAATTTTCTTCAGGTAGCATAAGGTGCACACTGTGCAGAGGACGCACTACACTAACTTGTAAATACTACAGCTGCCTGAGGTACTAATAGGATCAGAAGAACGCCACCAATTTTCTTCAGGTAGCTTTAGGTGCACACTGTGCAGAGGATGCACTACACTAACTTGTAAATACTGCAGCTGCCTGCGGTACTAATAGGATCAGAAGAACACCCCCAATTTTCTTCAGGTAGCTTTATGTGCACACTGTGCAGAGGACGCACTACACTAACTTGTGAATACTGCAGCTGCCTGCAGTACTAATAGGATCAGGAGAACGCCACCAATTTTCTTCACGTAGCTTGAGGTGCACACTGTGCAGAGGACGCACTACACTAACTTGTAAATACTGCAGCTGTCTGCGGTACTAATAGGATCAGAAGAACACCACCAATTTTCTTCAGGTAGCTTTAGGTGCACACTGTGCAGAGGACGCACTACACTAACTTGTAAATACTGCAGCTGCCTGCGGTACTAATAGGATCAGAAGAACACCACCAATTTTCTTCAGGTAGCATAAGGTGCACACTGTGCAGAGGACGCACTACACTAACTTGTAAATACTACAGCTGCCTGCGGTACTAATAGGATCAGAAGAATACTACCAATTTTCTTCAGGTAGCTTTAGGTGCACACTGTGCAGAGGACGCACTACACTAACTTGTAAATACTGCAGCTGCCTGCGGTACTAATAGGATCAGAAGAACACCACCAATTTTCTTCAGGTATCTTTGGGTGCACACTGTGCAGAGAACGCACTACACTAACTGTAAGTACTGTAGCTAATAGGACTAATAGGATCAGAAGAACACCAGCAATTTTCTTCAGGTAGCTGTAAATACTGTAAAAACATTTGCCTGCCTGTCAGTAGGAAGAGAATAACAGGAACGGATCTCGGATATAACGGATATATATATACACAATACACTGTAAGTGCAGCTAACTGACTCGCCTGCCTACTCTATCTAACTTAAATCAAATGACACTGTCTCTCTCTCTCTCTCTCTACGTCGGAACACACTACACAGGGCCAACGTGCAGGCAGCCTTATATAGTGTGGGGCATGTACTAAACCTCCTAAGCCATAATTGGCCAAAGCCACCCTGTAGCCTCTCTGTACAGACGGCGCTGTGATTGGCCAAGCATGCGAGTCATAGTGCATGCTTGGCCAATCATCAGCCAGCAATGCTCTGTGATGCCGCAGTGAATTATGGGCCATGACGCGTCACTTGGTGCGAACGGCCCATATCGTTCGCAATTCGACGAACAGTCGAACATGCGATGCTCGAGCCGAACATGGGTTCGAATCGAACTCGAAGCTCATCCCTACTCAGGAGCACTAGTGTGGGACACAAGAACAAACTTTTTAAGGTGTCCTACACAGGTGTTCCAGTGGATACTTGGGGTGTCTTGTGTGTGAAACTTGTCCAAAAAAGGGAAGTATTCCAGCTTGGTTAGGGGAATAAATCATGTATTCAGCGTTGAACTCTGCCCAAACAGACAATTGTACCCCACTTCCAAGCAATGTTTCATATTACTATTTCTGGCCTCAAATATCTGTGTGCTAAGTATACCTTTTGTTTCATTCTCATAGGGGAGAAAAGACTCAGGGTGTCTGAGGACGCCAAGAACCCCCCCCCCCCCACCTCCTGAAGAAGGTGACCAGGGAACACCACAAGCTGAGGATGTAGAGGAAGGAGAGGTGGTGGAAATTGTCACCACAACAGGTGAGTGTCTGACACCACAGATTCAGGTAATAGATGTATGTCTGCATATTTATAATACATGGTGTGTATTTTTTCTTTTAGGTGATGTGCATGTTGTTGAAGAACAAGCTCCTCATTTCACCAGTGACAGTGCTCAAAGGATTATCCAGGACATCATGTATTGTAGTCAGGATTTAGACTTTATAAAGCAAAAAACAAATGAGATTGAACAAAACCTGAAGAACATGATTGATGTACTAGGAAGAATATAAATACCCCAAAATGCCACCATTTTTTTTCTATAACCAATTTTTTATGTATTTTAAAAGCCAAATTTTGAAGATGCACACAGTGTGTCAACATGTGCTATCTGACATCAGGGGATATTAATGTACGTGTTTTGCGGCTTGCGAGTTGTGTATGTTATATTTTGAAACATGCCTGTTCATGTACCCTAAAAAATAATTCAAGGTAAAACTTTAAGTAAGCCATATTTTTTGTTTTTTTAAAAAAAAGGTTTACAATGCACATGTGCGTGTGCACGGAGTAAAAGGTTTTATACTTAACAATGTTTGGCTTCTTCTTTCAATGATCAATACCCGTTTTTGTATTAAGTTTGGGTTTACAGTGATAATGGGTGTAATTTAATAATGGAAAAACCACTTGGCACTACAAGTGCTCTAGGAGAACCTAGGAGACAGCAAAAAGAAACACAAGCAGTAAATGAAAATCAATATTTTATCTGATAAAATCGAAAATTTATTACAAATTGGTTGGCAAAGCAATGGCCCCCCTACCCGTAAAATATTCAACATATTTTTCCCGCACTTTGGGGGGGGCAAGCCAGGACGGCCCGCTTCCTGGGCCGTCAGTGTTTCATTGAGTGCCCAACTGAGGCAACATAACTTGGATTATTTCATTTTTAAAAGTTGTGCAGTATGCAGCAAGATAACACAATGTGGTTTAGTTTGTACTCCGCCATATTTCTGGCAGTTAAAAATAGGCAGAACCGGCTGGCCATTATCCCAAAGGCATTCTCCATGACTCTTCTGGCTCTGGCCAGCCAGTAATTAAATACCCTCTTCCAGGGGGTGAGGGTCCTCTGGGGGGAATGGCCTCATCACGTGATCACCCAGACCGAATGCTTCATCTGCGACAAACACAAATGGCAGTCCCTCAACGTTCTCTTCCACAGGTGGTAATCCCAAGCCACCACTCTGGAGACGTCAATAGAACTCGGCCCGGGCAAAGACTCCACCATCCGAAATCTGCCATTCCTCCCCACGTCCACATACAGAAACTCATATGTCGCCGACACCACCGCCATCAACATGATACTATGAAACCCCTTATAGTTATAATAGTATGACCCCGAATGGGGTGGTGGTACGATGTGGATGTGTTTCCCATCAATTGCCCCTCCACACCTTGGGAAAGTCCCAATGGTCAGCAAAGTGGGATGCCACAACCTGCCATTCCTGTGGCGTTGAAGGAAACTGGAGTCAAACAAAAACATAAAAATTAGTCATTTTGCACATCAACATTGCAAGCAGATTAGACACAAACATTCTTGACCAACACCAGTAAAACATTTTTTCTTTTACAAAAGGTTTTATTGATAGTCATAGCATTTTCACAGTTTAATGCCCCGTACACAAGGTGGGATTTTCCGAAGAAAAATGTCCGATCGGAGCGTGTTGTCGGACATTCCGACCATGTGTGGGCTCCATCAGACATTTTCTATCGGATTTTCCGACACACAAAGTTTGAGAGCAGGCTATAAAATTTTCCGACAACAAAATACAATCGCGTCAATTCCGACCATGTGTGGCCAGTTCCGACGCACAAAGTGCCACACATGCTCAGAAGAAATTCCGAGACGGAACAGCTCGGCCTGGTAAAATTAGCGTTCGCAATGGATACAGCACTTTCATCACGCTGCAATGTAAAAAATGGTTTAATACAGCGCACTCTGTTCTTCTTTATAATGTGAGAAGAATGAAGTAGTTTTGCTGCTTATATTCACACAGACTTCTCACAAACTTCTTTCTTTATTATTTATCAGGATTCCTTCAATATATTTTGATTTGTCACATCTGACAAAATTTTTTTTTTGTTTTCTTTTTTTTTTTTTTTTTTTTAAGGCTGTTTTTTTGGGGGGGGTTTGTATTTTTTTCAAGGCTGATCTTTGTTTTGTTTTTTTTTAGTTATTTAACATCCAGAATATTTTTGTGTGTGTTTTGTGTGTCAAGTTACCACAACACCAATATTATCTTGTTTTACTTAATCTCAAGGAGATTGTTTGGTGTTGGTGTCCCTTGTTAATTTCACATTGTATTTTTGAAATGTACCTGCCTCCTCACAAACAAACTGTCCTTTTTGAAGGAAAACACACATAGGCAAGTATAATTGAAACAAAAAATCCTTTATTAAGGGCTCAGAACCAAACAAAGAGGGAGGCAACACTGGAGAAACAGCAGAAATTGGCGAAGCCTTGGACCCCCAGGGCAGACATCAATTCTTTAACATCAAAATTGGTGGCCTGAGGAGTCCATATCTAAGGGAGTGCAGTCTGGTCCAGAAGTCCCAGAGATCCTAAAAGCAGCAGATGACATCTGTGTCCCCAGGCTGTGCTACTACAAGAGGCTGCATCTTTTGCCAGACCAGACTGAACCCAGGGTCATCACTTTCTGGTCTTCTTTCCACGCTTCCTTCCTGGCTGTGGCTCTGGTGTTGGAGATGTGGCAGGAGGAGGAGTAGGACCTGGAGGAGGAGGAGGAGGAGGAGGAGTAGTATGACCTGGAGGAGGAGGAGGACTATGTGTGAGGTTACAAATGTGGGTAGCAGATGTTATTTGGCCCCTCAACCCCTTATTGAGAGCTTCCAAAATTAAGGACTCACACAGGAGTCATTGGCCCTCCTCCATCTGCAGCATTTTGCAGGCAGTTATGGCAGCAAAGTCCTCCTCCACACTGTGGGGGCTTCTCAGGGCCTCAGTAGCCTATGGCAGCCTCCTCCAGGTTACTTATCTTCCTGCCACTTTGTCTTTGCGGGTGTAGGGGAGGGACCTGGATATCAGGCAGCCTGCTTGGCCACCTCCTGGCTGAGACTTCGCTGTGTATGAAAAAGGGACATGTTTAATAAGAAATTACGGAATGAGAGGAAAATTCAGAAGCACCACATCCCAAATAATAACTTTAAAAATTAGAGAAGGGCATTGAGGCCATAATATAGGCCTCAGGGACTTTTAACGGTGCTTGAGTCAAACAATATACCAAACGTATCATAAAATAATATTTTATTACACTCACATTAAAAGGAAACAGACATTAATAAAGGATAATATACAAAACAGAAAAAAAGGGGGGTAGGGTGACCCTTTGATACAGAAGTTAATACCACTTTCTCAACATGTTTCGCTTGCATAAGCTTCTTCAGGAGATATATTTGTGATATTAGAGTCAACTATGAAAAAATAGAAAAAATATATCTGTAAACAATACATGTCTGCTTATACCTCATACAATCATGATCTTAAATATAGACAATGTACGAGAAAATGAAAAATAAATATATTGTAATAGATAAATCTACACATGTGTAACATCATATGTTAAAGCGTAAATAAAAAAAAAAAAAAAACAAAAAAACAAAAAACAAACACTTCATATGTATGATCATCATTAGGCTCAAGAGAGCTTACCTGTAGAGAGAAATATACAGTTAAAAGGGGGGACTTGTATAATGGCAAATACTTCCTCCTCAGCTCCCACCTCACTATATCAGCATGCAGAGAGGCAAAAAATCCCTAAAGCATAACACTTCTTTGAAAAGAGAAAATGAAAAAAATTGAAAACAGTAAGTCTTGAGAAATAAGATAATTTTCAGTAGCATTGTGTATGAGTATGAAAAATCAAGAAGTAAGAGCAAAAAACAATCAAAAAATACCTCAATAGAATCAATCAAAAATAAAAAAACTACATCCAAACAGATGTTAATCAAGGTTTCTAATTAAATAGAATAGCCAGTCAGGAGGATCCCTCTGCCCCGTGTGTCAAGCAGGAAATGCCAGAAATTGACGGGGAAACAAAAGCCCCGCTTTTAAGCCTCTCCAGCGTGACGACGTCTGACTCATCATCACACTACGGACCGAAAAAGACACCTGCGCATGCGCACGCATCCGACTTCCATACAGAGGGCGATGTGAAAGACGTCGGGTACTAACCAATGGACCCGCGGCCATCTTAGAAAGTCCTATGCCATAAGTATGCTAATAAGGAGGCTCACAGGGCTCAAAAAGGGGAAACTTGAATTATACTTAGTAGATACAATGGCGCAGTTAAGGTCAAAGGTCACTAATCTGACGTGACTTATCATACGGCCATGTTTGGATTTTTATATTGCCCTGATATTTTAAATTAAAAGAGCCAAAAGAAGCTATCACAAATTATATAATATAATGGATGCCGTGTGTATAAATAAATCGGAAACGAAAAAAGCAGCAGCACTAGATGTCCAAAAATTGGGCAACGAAGCAATCAAAACATTGATTAAGAAATGATTAGCTAGGTGCCCGGAGTGTCCGTACATGCCAAAAAATATATATATATATAGAGGAGAGGAGACCAAGGACGAAGCATAAGCTCACCACCCCATTACATTTAATAACAAAAATTATAATAATCAAGCAAATTAAACCATCAGTTGATACATAAGTAATATTATAATTTATCATACATATAAAAAAAAAAAAAAAAAAGGGGAGGAATTATAAATTATAAAAAAGGTTTGTAACTCAAGGTATCATTTAAGCCTGGATGTTTTAAAGCATTGAGGGTAACAATCCATTTGGTTTCACGTTGTAACAGGATTTTGTCATAATTACCCCCTCTTTCATTTGGGGGAACATGTTCTAAGGCGTAAAAGTGCATCATCCGATCATTGAATTGATGATGGAGGCCCATATGTCGACTTATAGGGGTCTCCATCTTTTTTTTACAAACCAAAGAGACATGGTCTCTAATCCTATGGAAAAAAGGGCATTTCGTTTTACCTACATAATATGCATTGCATTCGCATAGTGAAGGTTAAATTATAGGGATTAATTTTCAAGCCCTCAAAAAAGGACGAAAGCTCTTCTCTACTTTCCGTCGATCTCGATCAATTAAAGACCACTTAGTCCATAGTCACTATGCTCCACCATCTACAACGCAGATCAAAAACAAAGGCACCAGACCCTGCCACAAATGTGATTTTTGCAGATATATCTATGCATCTCGTAATATCACTCTTCCTAATGGTCAGTTATACAACCCCAAGTTCCTAGCTACATGCCAATCCATAGGCGTAGTTTATATAATGATATGCGAATGTAATGCATATTATGTAGGTAAAACGAAACGCCCTTTTTTCCATAGGATTAGAGACCATGTCTCTTTGGTTTGTAAAAAAAAGATGGAGACCCCTATAAGTCGACATATGGGCCTCCATCATCAATTCAATGATCGGATGATGCACTTTTACGCCTTAGAACATGTTCCCCCAAATGAAAGAGGGGGTAATTATGACAAAATCCTGTTACAACGTGAAACCAAATGGATTGTTACCCTCAATGCTTTAAAACATCCAGGCTTAAATGATACCTTGAGTTACAAACCTTTTTTATAATTTATAATTCCTCCCCTTTTTTTTTTTTTTTTTATATGTATGATAAATTATAATATTACTTATGTATCAACTGATGGTTTAATTTGCTTGATTATTATAATTTTTGTTATTAAATGTAATGGGGTGGTGAGCTTATGCTTCGTCCTTGGTCTCCTCTCCTCTATATATATATATTTTTTGGCATGTACGGACACTCCGGGCACCTAGCTAATCATTTCTTAATCAATGTTTTGATTGCTTCGTTGCCCAATTTTTGGACATCTAGTGCTGCTGCTTTTTTCGTTTCCGATTTATTTATACACACGGCATCCATTATATTATATAATTTGTGATAGCTTCTTTTGGCTCTTTTAATTTAAAATATCAGGGCAATATAAAAATCCAAACATGGCCGTATGATAAGTCACATCAGATTAGTGACCTTTGACCTTAACTGCGCCATTGTATCTACTAAGTATAATTCAAGTTTCCCCTTTTTGAGCCCTGTGAGCCTCCTTATTAGCATACTTATGGCATAGGACTTTCTAAGATGGCCGCGGGTCCATTGGTTAGTACCCGACGTCTTTCACATCGCCCTCTGTGTGGAAGTCGGATGCGTGCGCATGCGCAGGTGTCTTTTTCGGTCCGCAGCATGACGATGAGTCAGACGTCGTCACGCTGGAGAGGCTTAAAAGCGGGGCTTTTGTTTCCCCGTCAATTTCTGGCATTTCCTGCTTGACACACGGGGCAGAGGGATCCTCCTGACTGGCTATTTTATTTAATTAGAAACCTTGATTAACACAGTAAGTCTCTGCATTTATGTTTATCTACTTTTCACAACAATCATGTTTTCTCAGTATTGATGATACTTAGAGACATTTTCCTATTATGTCGATATCTTTCAGGCTCTGTGTGAGAGTTTGCAGCAATACCTCCAGGTCCAGCTCATCCATCAGCTGTGTATGGACGTATATTGCCCCCCTCTTTGACTGCTATTCCACTGCAATACAAGAACCATCTTTTACATTTTTCAGCAATTTTGCAATCTACCATCTGTTTGGATGTAGTTTTTTTATTTTTGATTGATTCTATTGAGGTATTTTTTGATTGTTTTTTGCTCTTACTTCTTGATTTTTCATACTCATACACAATGCTACTGAAAATTATCTTATTTCTCAAGACTTACTGTTTTCAATTTTTTTTCATTTTCTCTTTTCAAAGAAGTGTTATGCTTTAGGGATTTTTTGCCTCTCTGCATGCTGATATAGTGAGGTGGGAGCTGAGGAGGAAGTATTTGCCATTATACAAGTCCCCCCTTTTAACTGTATATTTCTCTCTACAGGTAAGCTCTCTTGAGCCTAATGATGATCATACATATGAAGTGTTTGTTTTTTTTTGTTTTTTTTTTATTTACGCTTTAACATATGATGTTACACATGTGTAGATTTATCTATTACAATATATTTATTTTTCATTTTCTCGTACATTGTCTATATTTAAGATCATGATTGTATGAGGTATAAGCAGACATGTATTGTTTACAGATATATTTTTTCTATTTTTTCATAGTTGACTCTAATATCACAAATATATCTCCTGAAGAAGCTTATGCAAGCGAAACATGTTGAGAAAGTGGTATTAACGTCTGTATCAAAGGGTCACCCTCCCCCCCTTTTTTTCTGTTTTGTATATTATCCTTTATTAATGTCCGTTTCCTTTTAATGTGAGTGTAATAAAATATTATTTTATGATACGTTTGGTATATTGTTTGACTCAAGCACCGTTAAAAGTCCCTGAGGCCTATATTATGGCCTCAATGCCCTTCTCTAATTTTGAAAAAGGGACATGGTTTTAGTTTTTGCATCATCAATCACAATCAGAAATTAGTACTCCAAACTAACATCTAGTTAACATCATTGATTGGACAACCAGAAATATTTTGAAGAATGCTATACCTGGCTCAAGCTGGGCTCCTCCACATGTTGCTGCCTGAAAGGCCCAGGTTGGGCATCTGAAGCCTCAGCTGGGGGGGGAGGAAGCGTTGAAGGAAGAGTGGAGAGTGCTGGCCTGGGTTCAGTCTGACCTGCCAGAAAATGCAGCCTGTCATAGTACCACAGCCTGGGGACATAAATGTCATCTGCAGCTCCTGATCTCTGGAAATCCTGGACCTTCTTGTGCTCCCTTAGATAAGTGCTCCTCAGGCCACCAATTAGGATCTTCAAATAGGCGATGTCTGTCGTGGGGATCACCGTCTTCACAAATTCCAGCAATTGATCCAGCGCTGCCTTCCTCTTTGTTTGGTTCTTATATTCAGGGTGGTTTATCTCCCATAGATCGGGCAGCTCCCTGAACATATCAATGAAGATTGCCATAAAGTCCTTATCTTTCAAGATATCCATTTTCACTGCAAGACACAACACAAGACAAACCCTAATGTCAGCCTAAAGTCTTCTAAACTTGTGCAAATACAGGCCTCAATCTAGAAGCAGTATAGGCCCAATGTAAAATCTTACCTTTGTTATCACGATCGGCGCCTCCGTTACCCCTTCCCCCGCTCACAGATCGTACGTATTACGCAAGCGTGTTACGCTTTATAAACACTGCGCATGCATGAAACTCCGCCCGCCCCTGACGTTCTTTCTAGTCTATTCCCCACCCCTTCTCATTCGGCGCAGTGGGGAAGAGCACATGGCGGAGTCAGAGCAGGTGTCTGATATTTACACCAATGAGGAGGAGGAGGATGAAAGCACGGAGCCGGAAACGTCCCGATCCAGAAGGAGACGATTTAAGGCATCAAATATGTCCTTTGGGGAGATGTTGGAGATGGTCGACATCCTGAAGAGGGCCGACTATGATGGAAAGTATGGACCTTACCCCAACCCCAATGTCCGAAAGGCCAAGATCATGGCAAAAGTGGTCAAAAGTCTTCATTGGAATTTCGGGTTATGTCGATCGAAAGATCAGCTCAGGAAGCGGTGGTCGGACCTTAAATTAAGAGAACACGAGCAGTACAGAAAGATCTGGAGAGTGCTGCAAAAAAGTAAGTAATTGTGCTGTGTTCCTATTCTTTTGTCTTTATTACGTTCGTGCTGCTCCGTGTGCTTTTCTTAACTTAATCCAGTTTAAAATGTCAACTTTCATATTCATGGGCACATTATTCGTTCGTATCAAACATTTTTCTTTCGGTCTATAAAACACCATTGTTTGGGCCATATGCATTTGCCAACAATTTTTAAGGCCTACTTGTCTGAAAATAATTTGGTTGTGTAGATGTGTTTGTTAATAGAATGAAAGGCAAACTAGATTCTGTGTAAGGAGAAGACACTCAGCAGCTGTTTACACATCTGGACGCTGGAGCACTAATGTGGGACACAAGAACACCCTTTTTATTAGGGGGCCCACACAGGTGCTCCAGTGTATACTATAGGGGTGTCTCCATCTATGAAGCTTGTACAAAACAGGTAAAGTATTGAAGCTTGACAAAGGACACTAAAAATTCTACATCTTGGAACCCAGCCAAAACAGACAATTGTACCCCACTTCAAAGCAATGTTTCATATTTATAGTTCTGCCATCAAATATCTGTGTGCTAAGTATAGGATTTTTTTTTTTTCATAGGGGAGAAAAGACTCGGAGGACACCCCTCATCCGAGGAGACCAGAGACTCCCCACCTCTGGAAGAGGGGGAAATCCCCCAAAGACAAGAAGAGCAGGAGGAGGAAGACATGGTGGTAATTGGAACCACAACAGGTGAGTGTCTGCGACCACAGGCTTCAGGTAAGAGATGGATGCCAGCATATTTATAATACATGTTTTTTTTGGTTTCTATCTTTTTAGGTGATCGTGATGTTGTGGATCCAGATCCTTTCACCTCGGAAAGTGCACAGATCCTGATCGGGGAGATCATGGGGTGTAATGTTGCATTGGAAAACATCAAGAAAAACATCAATGATGTTCTTCAAAAAAATAAGAACATCACTGATGTTTTGGGGAGAGTTTAAAACCCCTACAAATCCCTTTGTTTTATAGTGTACTACAATTTTAACATTTTTTGTCAAATAGTAGAAAAGCCAAATTTTGAGGATGCACACAGTGTGTCAACATGTGCTAATTGCCATCACGGGAGATCAATGGACGCGTTTTGGGGGTGCAACCCCTTCCTCAATAATAAAGTAGCTGAGAGGAAGGGGTTGCTCCCCAAAAACACGTCCCTTGATCCCCCATGATGGCAGCTAGCACATGTTGACATTCGTAAATTTGTGTGCATCTTCAAAATTTGGCTTTTCCGGGGGTGACTTCACCCCATCTGAACACAATATCAAACACAGTTCCTGAATACTCATGTCTGATATTGTCTTCAAGTTCTACCAAATGTGAACTTTGTAAGTTCAAGATTTGTGTCTTTCTTGTTGGTTTGAAACATGCCTGTTTTATCTTAAATGGACATTTCTACTTTTTCTAATGCCACCCCAAAAATTGTTATACAACAAACATGTTGGTTTGTTTTAAAAACCTTTTCTAAATGCACATGTGATTATGCTGGTATTAAAAAGATTGTTAATCAAGAATGTGTGGATTATTGTCTCAACGCTACAACACTTTTGTGGTGCTCTAATTGCTGCTTTCTGTGACAATGGGGGTTATTTCCTAAGGGCAAATCCACTTTGCACTACAAGTGCAGTTTCAAGTGCACTTGTAGTGCAAAGTGTCTTTGCCTTTAGTAAATAACACCCTACAGTGCTTTGTAAGGTTACACAATCACGCCATTTTCAGTAGTCCACACATTTCTGTCAGGGTCAGCCAAAACAAACACAAGCAGTAAATGTCACCAAAGATTTGCTTAATGTTTTTTTTATTTGATAAAGGTTTCACACATTGTTTGGCATATTGATAGCCCCCCTACCCGCAAAGAATTCAAGGTATCTTAGCCGGACATCATGGGCACTCAGGGAGGGCAAGCCAGGACGGCCACTTTCAAGCGCCGTCAGGGTTGGTTCATTTTGAATTCCGGCTTCAGGCCCAACTGAGCCAGCATAGTTGGCAGAATGTTGCCATAAAAAGTTGTGTAGAACACAGCACGCCAGGATAATGTGATTCAGTTTGTACTCCGCCATACGTATGGGTGTTAGAAATAGGCGGAACAGGCTGGACATGATTCCAAACGTGTTTTCCACCACTCTCTGGTCCAGGGTGAGGGTCCTCATCGGGAATGGCCGCATAAGATGGTCCCCCAGCGCAAAGGCTTCATCTGCAATGAAGATGAATGGGAGTCCTTCCACATTGTATTCTGGAGGTGGCAAGTCCAAGCTGCCATTCTGGAGATGCCTGTAGAACTCCATCTGGGCGATGACTCCACCATCAGACATCCGGCCATTCTTCCCCACGTCCACATACAGGAACTCATAAGTAGCCGACACCACCGCTAACATCACAATACTATTGAACCCCTTATAATTATAATAGTACGACCCCGAGTTGGGTTTTGGGATGATGTGGATGTGTTTCCTATCAATTGCCCCTCCGCAGTTAGGAAAGTCCCACCGCTGGGCAAAGTGGGAGGCCACAGTCTGCCATTCTACAGGGGCCTAACTGTAAATAGTCCTGAATATCTATCCATGTAACCATCTCAACCAAGGCTATGCCCGGTGGCCAGATGGATTCTTAAGTGCAACTAAGAAGTAAAAGCATTGAGAGGGAGGTTAAAGAAGAACTAGGGGTTGAGATTAGCCAAGAAAGGAGGAGTAAAGAATAGGGGGGAGGAGAGAAGAGGAGAAGAAAAAGAGAAAGAAAAAAAAAAGGGGGGGTGGGTCCTCGCGGAGTGCATTAAATCTCAAGAAGGGTGGTATCAAATCTGGTGGGTTTAGTATATTCAACCCATGGCCTCCATACCTTCAGGAACTTATCATGAGTGTCCGAAAGGACAGCAGCCAGCTTTTCATTAACCATTATATCGTCCATGCGATTTTTACACTGATGTATTCATAGGATATGCGGCGGAATCGGGACCGGTAGGACTCTAAAGAAGTTAAGTAGTTTCGGCAGGTATGTCATGCGAATTGCCACGATCCTACCGAACCAGGATAATGGGAGATGAGCCCAGGAGAACAACATGTCCGTCAGCTTCTTAAGTATAGGAGGAAAGTTCGCCTTATAGAGTCCCGCGTAGGTTGGGGTAAGCCGGATCCCCAGGTATGGTAATGAGGTCAGCCATTGGAACGGGAAGGTGTTTTGTAAGGTTGTCAAGTCTGAGGGTCGCAGTATAACATTTTTTTGAAGGAGTATTTAAAGGCAAAAATATAAGGTCCACTTAACAGATTCATCCCCCCCTCTGATGGCCCATTGTAAAAATTTTAGGGGGGGAGGATGTTTTGGACAGGTAACCCTCTCCGCTTCATTGAGAGCTAAATGCATAAATAATGTGTGTTACTTTGGCCAGCCCCTCCTTACTTACACTATTGGCAGTCCACTGGACAGTTAAGAAGTGTCATAATACAAAAATATGAATACACACTGAACAAATTGAAGCACATTTTTACATTCTGCAATTAACTAGCAAGATAATAGAAGAACCAAACTTTAAACAGTACCATTTGAAAGTATTCAGGCAGGCCCTTGCATTACATGCTTTGGTGAATTCATCCATAAATATGAACATAAAAGAGGTAGGTATAGTGTGTATGGGTTTGGCAAAGTCAGCAGATAAAGGATTTGTATGGGTTGATTTAGCGGTTGGGGGGAGGGAGGGTTCCAAATGATTTTGGGACCCCAAAAAAAAGCCTCTGGCACTCTGCCTGAATTTAAGGACACAAATAACATTTGGACACATTTTAGCGGGTGTTTAAGGTAAAGCATTACTATGGAGCTGACAAAATACATTGTTAAGTGACTAGGCTAGGTGGATATGGGCCTAGGATAGCATGCTGGGGAGGTTAGTGAAGGCAAATATGCATGAAGGACAAAAAAGGAAGTTTAAAAACTGCCAGCATGCAAAGGGGACATTCACAGCATATTACAATCATGGTAATTAGGGAATGATGAAAGAAATACAATACATTAGCAAACATTAAATACATAGAATGTGATGTTAAAGGAGAAAACTTACCCTAATATAGTCCTTCTGCAGGACCTGAATGATGGCAGAACAGGTCTCTGGAATAATGATCCCCAGAGCCTAGGTGGAGATGCCTGTCGAGAACTTGAGGTCCTGCAGACTTCTCCCAGTCGCCAAGTACCGCAACCTGGTGACTAGCCTTTGTTCGGGAGTAATGGCTTGGCGCATGCAGGTGTCCTGCCTGCTAGTATAAGGGGACAGCAAAGCCAACAAATGGTGAAAAATGGGGTCCGTCATCCGAGATAATTCCTGAAATCATCAGGGTTATTCTCCTGGATCTCCCGCATTCTCCTGGATCTCCCGCAACAAAGGCATGTGAGAGAATTGGTCACGCTGGAGTTACCAATTCTTGGTCCATGAACTCCTCCCCACCCTGTTCATGGACTGGGCTTGGGTCAAAGTAAGAACCCCAACACCAAGCCCCCACACAGCACGAACTCTACGACGAGGACGTACCCGCAACATGGCTTTAAAATGGTCGGCTGGTCAGAACGAACTAAACAGAAAGCCCTGAAAAACAGCAAGGCCTGAAAGAACAAGCTGAAAATCAGAAACAAGCGGACAAGAACGTACTGAAAATCAAATACGGTACTCTAAATAGCACGCACTGACAAACAAATGCGAACTGACTACACGCACTGAAGAACAGATACAAACCCACAAGCACAAACTGAAGAGCAGCAATGATCTGAAAAGCACAATGCTGAAAAGCGCAAATCGTCTTTCACCAAACTTCTACTAACACGAGATAAATACGAAATTAGCAGAAGGAGCCCAAAGGGTGGCGCACTTGGTATTGAACTTCCCTTTTATAGTCCGTGTTGTACGTCACCGCGTTCTTGGCGGTCGGAATTTGGTGTGACCTTGTGTATGCAAGACAAGCTTGAGCAGAATCCCGTCGGAAAAACCATCCAAGGCTTTTCCGACAAGAATTCTGATCGTGTGTATGCGGCATTACTCTGACATTCTCTTGTGCTATGCCTGCAGTCTCTGACAATCCCATGTGCCATCTTGTCCACAGTCTCTGACAAGCCCATGTGCCATCATGCCCGCAGTCTCTGACAATACCATGTGCCATGCACACAATCTCTGACAATCCCATGTGCCATGCCTGCAGTCTCTGAGAATCCCATGTGCCATGACCGCAGTCTCACTCTGACAATCCCATGTGCCATGCCTGCAGTCTCTGACAATCCCATGTGCCATCATGCCCGCAGTCTCTAACAATCCCATGTGCCACGCCCACAGTCTCACTCTGACAATCCCTTGTGACATGCTCGCAGTTTCTGACAATCCAATATGCCATGCCCGCAGTCTCACAATGTCATGTGCCATCATGCCCACAGTCTCTTACAATCTGATGTGCCATCATGCCCACAGTCTATGACAATCGCATGTGCCATGCCCGCAGTCTGACAATCCCATAAGCCATCATGCCCGCAGTCTATGACAATCCCATGTGCCATCATGCCTGCAGTCTCTGAAAATACCTTGTGCCATGCCTGCAGTCTCTGACAATCCCATGTGCCATGCCTGCAGTCTCTGACAATCCCATGTGCCATGACCACAGTTTCACTCTGACAATCCCAGGTGCCATGCCCGCAGTCTCTGGAAATTACATGTGCCATGACCGCAGTCTCACTCTGCCAATCCCATGTGCCATGCCTGCAGTCTCTGACAATCCTTTGTGCCATGCCCGCAATCTCTGACAATCCAATGTGCCATGCCCACAGTCTCACAATGCCATGTGCCATCATGCCCGCAGTCACTGACAATCTGATGTGCCATCATTCCCACAGTCTGTGACGATTTTTTGATACAATTTACTGTTTTTGGTCACTTTTAAAGTCCCACCCATCAATGGGGGTTTCATGTGGTTTTTCTACAAAATTTTGGAATGTGGTGACCTTCAACAGTTGATCCCACAGGTCTTCGAATTCTTTTTCGTTATATAGGGTATCAAATACTCATCCCTCTATTCTTCCAACACATGTGGAATCTATATTTATTTTAATTTATTTTCAATTTTTTTTTTTTATATAACATATATCTTTTCACTCTGTAGAATCATAGGTAGCACACTTTTTTGTTAGCATTGGGTCAGTACCATGTTTAAAACCAAGGATTTTGAGGGTCCTATGACCAAATATAGAGAACAAGGGAAAAAGGAGGATTCTGAAATGATGGATCTTTTCTCACAGCTCTCCATATTAGTTGAGAGAAAGGCTCATCTTCTTTGGCATGTTGATGTCTTTGATCAGTATGTAAAATATATTATAAATCTATTTGGACTGCACATTCAAATATTTCCCAATTTTGATACTATAGATGATATGTTCAAAAAAAGATGGGAAAATAATTTACAACAGTGCAGCAAAGTCATGATGAAATTGCTAACAGAAAAATACCTTAAGCGCATTACTCTTCTAAACAACGACATAGAGAAAATATATAATAAGTTAAAACCTTTTGAAAAATTTGAGGGCTACTCCAACCAAGAGGAGAGCATCAAAATTCATCTAGATCAATTAGCTAGAGAAACTTTGTCTATGAAGGAGCATAGGTTTTGGAGGGATAAAGTGGCCTTTCAGAAAGGTAAAGCATATAGTTGGTATAGTAAAAATACTCATTCACATCCCAAGAATAACTATACACAAGGGGCAAAGGGAAAATAAGGTTCTAATACTTCACTTAACTCTTCTGTTTCATCCTCTTCACAGTCCACCCTTGGAAACAAGAAAAAAAACACAAAAAAAAACAAGTGGAAATCACCAAAGAACTCCAACTCCTAAAAAAACGTATGGTGGAGGTTCCTTCTAATGCACAATCTCTTAATCCATCGAAGGGCCTTATAGGTACACAGGTAACTGATGCACGTGGTGGCCCCTCTGGGCATTCTGTTCCTTGTCTATCCTCACTACACACCATAGGAACTGACTCCAGAGATTTCGCCAACCATACCATGGTTGACAATCTCTCCCAGAACCAAAATCAGGATAAAACTCCTTCATAGCTATACTCTCACTCCACCAGAGAAAATACACTGAATGTCATTAATCTTTCTGATTATACTCTATCCAATGATGAAATGTCTGTTCTGTCTAAGGGTCTTACTTTCTGTCCTGAATCAGATATTGATAGGTTTGAAATTACTAAAGATTTACAACTTTTCGCAAGAAAGCTTTTTTCAAAGAGCATGTATAATAAAGATACTCTACCTATCAAAAAAAGAAAAACACTAAATGAAATTGATCTAGATAACACTATCGAATTGGCTGATGAACAGGATGGATTGGACCTTATTGACAGAATCGACCTAGAAACACTCCTTAAGGAAAATATCACTACTAAAGAGGAGAAAAAAAATTAAAAATTAAGTCCAACCTAAAAAAGAAATCTGACAAATTTCCCCAACTTGGCTCAAATATTAACTTGGGGGCCTTTCTAGCTATGACTACTAGAGATATTAATAAACTTAATATCCGCCCCAATATGCCCAATAATACATCAGTGGGGGAGAAAGAAGCTATAACTACCTTGACTAACCAAACCCACCTTACAATAAAGCCAGCTGACAAGAGCGGTAACATCATTATTATGACGAACTTACAATACAAAAATATGTGCTTAAAAATTTTGAATAATAAATCATGGCACAGACTAATTTCAAGATCCCTGATCGATAAATACGATAAAGAATTTTACACATTGATTGATAATTTCTACCTAAATAATGTAATAGACAAACAGATCTGGGATTTGGTTTGCGCCTCCCATCCAAAAATATCAACTTTTTACAGTTTACCTAAGATCCACAAAAGTAAAAATAACCCTCCGGGACAACCAATAGTCTATGGCTGTGGTGCCTTGATGGAAAATTTAAGCAAATTTATTGACAAACAAATTAGACCATATGTAATGAACTTACCTTCATACATAAGAGACACCTTGCATCTCCTTCAAAATCTGGAAGAAATGGGATTGCCGCCTGATGCCCTGCTGGTGGCAGTTGATGTTGAAGCTTTATATAGCTCCACCCCACACCAGCAGGGCATCAGTGCTATTAGTCATGCTATCTCACAGTCACATAAAGACAATTGCCCTTTTAATGAATTCATCCTTTCAGCATTGGAATATATATTGGTCCATAATGTTTTCTCATTTGACGGTTCCCACTACCTCCAGGTACAGGATGTGGCTATGGGGACCTGTTGTGACCCCTCATATGCCAACCTGTACCTGGGGGAGTGGGAACAGGCCTTTTTGACTGATGACAACTTGTCCCCTCTAACTGAGAAGATACTAAGTTGGTATCGCTATATAGATATTTTGATTGTTTGGGGGGGGGGGGGGTCACCCGAATTACCTAATCAATGCATCACAGCTATGAATCAAAATTCGTGTAATCTAAATTTTACAATGACATATAGTACCTCATTAATTAATTCTCTGGATGTCACTATTCATAAACAACAAGATGTCACACTGGCTAGCTCTTTGTATCGTAAAGAGACAGCAAGTAATACGATACTTCATGCCAGTAGGGCTCATCCGGCACCGCTAATAAAATCCATCCCCTATGGTCAGTATTTGCGGATTCGCTGCAACTGTTCAGAGGAGGGTAAGTTTCATGAAGAGGCAAATAAACTGAGAGAGAGAGAGATTACTACTGAGAGGATATTCCCTTACATGTCTTAAAAAGGCATTCAAACAGGCCATCTCTAGACCTAGACAAAATTTGCTATTCAACAAAAAAATCCAGAAGAATTACAACATGGAACAATCCAACAGTGTTAGAATTATCACACGATATACTAAACAACATAAGGAAGTTAAGGCTATTAGATCTAAACACTGGCACCTCTTGTGCATTGATCCACTGTTAAGTCCATTTGTTTCAACCAGTCCTTCCATTACTTACCGTAGAACCAGATCTCGTAACGATCCATGCAAGCGTCTAAGCACCTTTCGATGGGGTGGATGTAGTCATTGTAAATATATGTACATTGGAAATAACATCAGACCACCCAATGGCAAGATCTTTAAACCGGTACACTTTACCAACTGTAAAACACCTGGGGTTGTCTATAGGTTTGCCAGTGTGACTCATTCTCTATTGGCAAAACCAAGCAAGAATTCCATGAAAGAACATACAGACATATTTTAAGTATGAAAAAATCTAACCCAGATCTCCCATTGGGCAGACATGTTAGAAATGTTCATGGCAGCAGAATTCCCCAGATAAAATTCTTAATCCTTGACAGAATACATCCCAGTACCCGGGGTGGTGATTGGAATAGAATTTCATTGCAGCATGAAACTCGCTGGATAATTAATCTAAATGCCACCCTACCCCCGGGTCTCAATGATATGGTCAGTTATCGTGCTTTTTTGGCAGGTTTCTCATCTGGGGGGGTGGGAGGATTAGACACTCCCTTTGATATGATATTTATCAGCTATGGCATTGACACTTCCATCATTTAAATTTAATATTTAATTCCTTTTCCTATAACCTAGGATTTTTGTTCTACATCCTAACATAAGGTACTTTGGTATATGGTCTTTAAATTCCAATGTCTCTTCTTTATAAGAAAATTACATTTCCACAGTTTCTCCATGCTGTTCTATATATAGTTTTTGCTAATTACATCTCCTCTGCTGTGCTCTCATTCCCCTTCCCTACTTGATTTTTTATTAATTTGCATGTGTGGCTTTCCACTCTGTTTTCTCAGTGATCCTTCATTGTGTATTTTTTCAGCCGACTTGCAAATATTGGATGTTTTTCTATCGTGTGATGATATCTCTGATATGCCCTCCTTTTAGGCATGTACACCTTGCGGACTTTGTATACTTTACAACCCTACAAACTCTGTTGACAATATACCACTTTATACCCTATTATATTCTGTCTTATTTCAGATCAATTGATCTGACTTTTTGGGGGCCTTTTTGGACCTTCGTTGGCGGATCCCAGTGGAACGATTTGGGGCCACATGGAAGCAGCTTTTTCTATCTTTTTATCTTATTGCTATATGGAACCTTCCCTGTTCCCACGACGTATGGGCCAATTATATTCTCTGGTTTGTGACCCATGCTACCTACTTTGTGTGCTTTTATGTAATGTTATTTTAGCTTATTTTTTTTTAGATAAAATGTATATACAGTTTGTATTAAATATTCATTTAATGATATGTATAGTTTTCTAATAGACACCTGGCTCTGGATATTAAAAAAACCCTGAAAAAGGGCATCAAGCCGGAAACATCGGGTTCATCCATTAAGCCTATGTGTGTCTGCATATATATTGCAATCCATATAAATGTACTAATGCTGATGTACTCTTTTGTCTTTGATGACAAGTCTTTTTATTCAACATATGTTTTTGGAATAAACTTCTATTTTTTGATACAATTTACTGTTTTTGGTCACTTTTAAAGTCCCACCCATCAATGGGGGTTTCATGTATTTTTTCATGATAATCCCATGTGCCATGCCTGCAGTTTCTGATATTCCCATGTGCCATGCCCGCAGTCTGACAATCCCATGAGCCATCATGACCACAGTCTCTGACAATCCCATGTGTCATCATGCCCGCAGTCTCTGACAACCCCATGTGCCATGCCTGCAGTCTCTGACAATCCCATGCCCCTAGTCTCCCTCTGGCAATCCCATGTGCCATGCCCGCAGTCTCTGACAATCCCTTGTGCCATGCCTGCAGTCTCACTCTGACAATCATTTGTGCCATGCCCATAATCTCTGACAATCCAATGTGACATGCCTGCAGTCTCACAATGCCATGTGTCATCATGCCCGCAGTCTCTGACAATCTGATGTGCCATCATACCGCAGTCTCTGACAATCCCATGTGCCATCATGCCCGCAGCCTCTGACAATCCCATGTGCCATGCCCACAGTCTCTGACAATCCCATGCACCATGTCTGCAGTCTCTGACAATTCCATGTGCCATGCCCGCAGTCTCTGACAATCACATGTGCCATCATGCCCGCAATCCCTGACAATCCCATGTGCCATTATGCCTGCAGTCTCTGATATTCCCATGTGCCATGCCCGCAGTCTCACTCTGGCAATCCCATGTGCATAGCCCGCAGTCTCTGACAATCCCTTGTGCCATGCCTGCAGTCTCACTCTGACAATCCTTTGTGCCATGCCCGTAATCTGTGACAATCCAATGTGACATGCCCACAGTCTCACAATGCCATGTGTCATCATGCCCGCAGTCTCTGACAATCCCATGTGCCATCATGCCCGCAATCTCTGACAATCCCATGTGCCATTATGCCCACAGTCTCTGACAATACCATGTGCCATGCCCGCAGTCTCACTCTCACAATCCCATGTGCCATGCTCACAGTCTCTGACAATCCCACATGCCATGCCCGTAGTCTCTGACAATCCCATGTGCCATCATGCCCACAGTCTCTCACAATCCCATGGGCCATCATGCCCGCAGTCTCTGACAATCACATGTGTCATGCCCGCAGTCTCTGATAATCCCACGTGCCATCATGCCCACAGTCTCTGACAATCTCATGTGCCATCATGCCCGCAGTCTCTGACAATCCCATGTGCCATACCTGCAGTTTCTGACAATCCCATGTGCCATTATGCCCGCAGTCTCTGACAATCCCATGTGCCATGCCTGCAGTCTCTGACAATTCCATATGCCATCATGCCTGCAGTCTCTGACAATTCCATGTGCCATGCCCGCAGTCTCTGACAATCCCATGTGCCATCATGCCCGCAATCTCTGACAATCCCATGTGCCATTATGCCCACAGTCTCTGACAATACCATGTGCCATGCCCGCAGTCTCACTCTCACAATCCCATGTGCCATGCTCACAGTCTCTGACAATCCCACATGCCATGCCCGTAGTCTCTGACAATCCCATGTGCCATCATGCCCACAGTCTCTCACAATCCCATGGGCCATCATGCCCGCAGTCTCTGACAATCCCATGTGTCATGCCCGCAGTCTCTGACAATCCCATGTGCCATCATGCCCACAGTCTCTGACAATTTCATGTGCCATCATGCCCGCAGTCTCTGACAATCCCATGTGCCATGCCTGCAGTTTCTGACAATCCCATGTGCCATTATGCCCGCAGTCTCTGACAATCCCATGTGCCATGCCCGCAGTCTCTGACAATCCCATGTGCCATCATGCCCGCAGTCACTAACAATCCCATGTGCCATGCCCACAGTTTCTGACAATCCCATGTGCCATCATGACCACAGTCTTTGACAATTCCATGTGCCATCATGCCTGCAGTCTCTGACAATCCCATGTGTCATCATGCCCGCAGTCTCTGACAATCCCATGTGCCATCATGCCCGCAGTCTCTGATAATCCCATGTGCCATGCCCGCAGTCTGACAATCCCATGTGCCATCGTGCCCGCAGTCTCTGACAAACCCATGTGCCATCATGCCAACTTTACAAATCTACAAATAGTTTTTTTGGTGTTTTTCTTTTCATTTTTTATGTAAGTTAATCAAACACTCTAGAACCACTATAGTTTAATGGAACACAAATAAAGTGTATGCCATATGGGGGGGTGGAGCGGGAGGAAGGATGGGGGGGCACCAAAATGCACCTTTGCCTGTGTAGACAAAATCCTTGCACTGGCCCTGACTGAATGTTATGTGTGGCCCTTGGTAATGTCAGGTGTCCTACTTTGTTTTAACGGTGATCACCACTCAGGCCAGTAAGAAGAGATTGAGGCAATCGTCATGAAATTACGGTATATACAGGTTTGTCTCTAAACAACTGATCAAAATATACAAGACATATATTTTAGCCCTATGGGACAAACAGGAAACTTCTAATCGGACCCATTGCACTGAGTAAAAAAAATGTTGTCTGTCACTTGGTGATGTCACATATGAGCTGTAGTTTATCAATCCAAGAATGTTCACCTGGCTGTACCCTACTTAAAGCTTAGTAACTGCTTGAAGACAGGTGGTACGATGAACAAATAAGTTTCCAACAGTATGCAGGAAGTAAACTTTAGCCCACATTCACACTTGAGCATTTTTCTTCTTGTTTCCCTATGCCTGACTATGCTTCTTTCCAATGTTCCCTGTTCACACTTGTACTCTCAGTTGCCCTACCCTCTATGCCCTACACACAAGTACATGAGCATTATCGGGCATTATTGGTCCCATATATTTCAATTGGAATGTCTGTGCTCATTTTTGTTTTTGTTTGTATTTTTACACCTGAAGATCACCTCTGCTGCTATAGAGCTACTCTCATCCTCTTGTCCTATCCAGGAAACAAAACCTTGAAGCTTGATGCACATGCAAAAATGCATGTAAAGTGCCTGTAATATGTTTTTAATATTCCTGAATATACCTTCAAAATCATCAGGGATACTTTCTGCCCAAGAGTGAATGCATGCTTAACTAAAAAAGCTTTTTAAAAAAGGTGCTTTCCTCATATTATAGTAGAACTGAATATGTATAATATGATTAAATAACATATTAGTTATTCATTAGTAGCACTGTGAGACAATTTTCTTTTTTTAATGAAATAACATCAATGAAATAAATGAGTGAATAACAAAGTAAAAGTGTTCCTAAACACGAGTTTTACATACAAAGTGAGTCTTTCCAAAAGAAACAATAATTGATCAGTCCCAATAATTCTTTCCAATTGATGTAAAATGTCCACTTACATGTCCTCTTCCACTCAATTTACAACACCAGCGTGAATCCAGTGATCCCTACAACCACTTCCCAATCTAGTATGACTCATCATATAAAATTGTCTATAAAATTTCAGATAGGCAATTATAGCATTATAACAGCATCCCCGCAGTCCCATTTCACTTCTATTGGTATCTCTTCATCACCTCTCCGCTCACAATAGACCAGTAATCATTTGTTATGTAACTCCAGGGATAAAGCAATAATTCTCCCAATCTACAAGACTCTGGTGCGGCCGCACCTGGAGTATGATATCCAGTTCTGGGCACCAGTCTTCAGGAAGGATGTACTTGAAAGTACAAAGAAGAGCAACAAAGCTAATAAAGGGTCTGGAGGATATGAGTTATGAAGAAAGGTTGCGAGCACTGAACTTATTCTCTCTGGAGAAGAGACGCTTGAGAGGGGATATGATTTCAATTCACAGATACCATACTGGTGACCCCACAATAGGGATAAAACTTTTTAGCAGAAGGCAGTTTTAATAAGACACCTGGCCACTCACTAATATTAGAAGAAAAGAGGTTTAACCCTAAACGGCGTAGAGGGTTCTTTACTGTAAGAGCGGCAAGGATAAGGAATTCCCTTCCACAGGGGGTGGTTTCAGCGGGGGGCATCGATAGTTTAAAAAAACTATTAGATAAGCACCTGAACAACTGCAAAATACATGGATATACAATGTAATACTGACATATAATCAAACACATAGGTTGGAATTGATGGTGTCTTTTTTCAACCTCACCTACTATGTAACCTACTATGTCACTATGTAACTATGTAAAGGAAAAGAACGCTTCTAATAGTATATTAAAATCAAACATTTTTTATTTTATTTCATTAAGAATAAAGCTCACCAAAATAATTCTTGCAATTTGGCATAGATACAAAGCATATGAACCATAACCCCAAGTATAGCTGAGGACCCACACCCTCAGCAAGCCGTCTGGAGCAGGAGCGTGAGCAGGAAGTTATGTAGGCGGAAGCGACAAAACCAAAAGTGACGGCAGACTCTCATCTGAGCGTGGTGATGAGATCCAGGTGGCTTGCTGAGGGTGTGGGTCCTGTGCTATACTTGCTTTTACTTGAAGTGAAAAGGGTAGCCTGGTACAAAAGATATTTAAATGGCAACAGGATGGAAAATATTACCAACAAACAATTGTTCTCCTTTCTTAGCAATAAGGAGTCATTCATTTTTGGTAAACAAATCTCTAAAGACGGCTTCCCAATGTGCGCCCTCCAATGATAACCTCTACCCAATTAAAAGTATTACTATAAATTACCACCGTTTCAAAGCAAAAGGCCTGGAACTCCCCCTCTGTACTTATTATGGAGACTAAAAACAGGATCACTCAATCCATGATCCATGCCAAAATGTAGGCCATTCATCTAGGTAGAGTTCACAAATACAGAAGACTGGGGCAACCTTGGGTGACTCCAGGGCCGGTGCTACCACCAGGCGGACTAGGCAGCCGCCTAGGGCGCACTGCCTCCTAGGGCGCCCGGCTGCTGGTTATCCTACTGTCCACAGAGCAGATCTTGCAACTATAATCCACCAGGCAGCCGCTCTGAGCCTCTGACATGTGTCCATCAGCGCCCCCCCAACCCCTCCATGCGCGGGTCTCCACTCTGACACTGACATGTTTCCAGCACAAAATCCCCTGCCCCCCCCAAACCACTCTCTGCTCTCCACTCTGACACACACTGACGTGTCCACACAGCACCACAACCAGCCCCCTCTCCCAGGCCGCTCTCCCTCAGAGCGGGAAGCATTCTGACATGTGTCCAGGTCCAGCAGCCCCCCTCCCCCCGGAAAAGAACACTCTCCTGGCCATGTCACTCGAGCGGAGTAAATCATTATGGGATGCAGGCAGAGTGGTGCCTGGCGGCGGCTCTCCAGGCTTGGGGAAAGGCGAAGCCTGGGCTGGAAGAGGCACCGACAGACAGAGGCAGGTAAAGCAGAGTTTTATATTGGTGCATGCGAACGAGGAACAGGCAGCAAGCACAGGGTCACGTGGTCGGTCGGATACAAGTTTGCTGAGCCCAAGACAGTTGTTCTTCACTTGGTGTGGTGAGTAAAAACTGTTGCTTTTATTATGACAAATGACATGCAATTTGTGTGTGTATATGTATATTAACTTCTTGCTTACTGAGCACTTAAACCCCCCATCCTGCCCACACCAATTTATAGCTTTCAGCACTGTCACAATTTGAATGACAATTGCGCGGTCATGCTACACTGTACTCAAATTAATTTTTTTATTATTTTTTTTTTCGCACAAATGGAGCTTTCTTTTGGTGGTATTTTATCACCACTTGGGTTTTTATTTTTTTCTAAACAAACAAAAAAAGACAGAAATTTTTGAAAAAAAAAAAAACATGTTTCATAGTTTGTTATACAATTTTGCAAACGGGTAATTTTTCTCCTTCATTGATATTCGCTGATGAGGCTGCACTGATGGACACTGATGGGCTGCACTGATGGGCACTGATGGGCTGCACTGATAGGCACAGATAAGGCGACATTGATAGGCACAGATAAGGCGACACTGATAAGCACAGATAAGGTGACACTGATAGGCACTGATAAGAAGGCACTAATGGGTGGCACTGATAGATGTCACTGATGGGCACTGATAGGTGGCACTGATGGGCACTGATTGGCACTGGTAGGTGGCACTGATGGGAACTGGTAGGTGACACTCATGGAGACTGGTAGGTGGTATTGATAGGCAGCACTGGTGATGAGGCACTGATTGGTGACATTTATAGGTGGCACTGTGGGCACTGATAGGTGACACTGTGGGCATTGATGGGTGGTACTGTAGACACTGGTAGGTGGTGCTGGTGGGCACTGGTAGGTGGCGCTGGTGGGCACAGAAGCCTCTGCAGAGGCTCTCCATGATCGTGACTGATGTCCCTCTCACAGCCACCAGCGATCGGCTTTTTTTTCTCCTCACGCTACCAGCGTGCTACCTAAAAATAGTTATGTGTTAAACAGTAGTCCAAGATCATCCTTAGAATTTTTTTTTTAATAAAAGTAATATCATCCCTTTTACTGAAGGCCCAAATAAGAGCCAGGAGCGCGTCGTCATGTTGGATTACTGTGTATAACGACGCCACATCAGCAGTCACTAGAAATATTTCAGCGTCTTTAGAGAAAGATACACTCTTTATCTTCTGTAAAAAGCTTGTAGTGTCTTTAAGGTACGCCTTTGTGGTTGTTACACTAGACTGTAAAAAGTGGTCTAGGTACTGGCCAACTCGAGATGTCACGGAGTCTATGCCGTTGACGATAGGTCTGGCTGGTGGCCTCTC